>NC_140217.1:3815790-4215790 GCF_951802725.1 Rutilus rutilus | reverse complement strand
ACAGCGTTTCAGGATTTTAGGGAGTACTTTGGGTTGCTTCATTTCAAAGACTAAGTCGTAATTCACTAGAATCCATCTGAATTTGCTATCAAAAGTCTTTTTTTTTCTTCATGTTCTACACGGTCTATTATAGTAAACCAGCAGGAAAATGCCACCAAGTCACAGTAATGCACTTACATTTCAAAACATGTGGGCAAAAATGGCTTTAGAATGAAATCTTTTTCTTTTTCTGACAAAAACTACCATTCAAAAGTCTTGCAAAAATATATATTTTTTATAAGAAAATAATACATTTATACAGCAAGGACACATTACATTGATCAAAAGTTTTCCAATGTGTTGTGGTTTTCAACATTGATAATAATCAGAAATGTTTCTTGAGCATCAAATCATCATATCTGAATGATTTCTGAAGGATCATGTGACACTGAAGACTGGAGTAATGACAGCTTTGATCACAGGAATAAGTTACAGTTTAAAAAATATTCACATAGAAAATATTTAATAACAACAGTTATTAGTTATATTCACAATATTACTGTTTTAACTGTATTTTTTATCAAATAAATGCAGCCTTGGTGAGCTAAATTTACACAAGTTAATGGAGTAGAAAACTACATTAAAGAATGACCTTTTGTGTAAGAAAAAGAAACATATACAAATAAATAATAAATAATAAAGAAGAAACAATTCTAAGTGGCCAATGCTGCCTCTAAACATGAAAGCTCATTTCTGCCACAGACCCAAAGTAATCTTCTGTAACTACAGGCTGGTTCAATACTGGCTGTATTACATAAACCTCCTAGTTCTATGAAGTGAAGTTATGGTTATTAAAACAGGATAGGATTGTGAGTTAGGATGTGTGTCACACAGCCATGCTGAAAGTGTCTTCAGATTCAAAGCCTCAGTATGAACACAGTATGACCAGTAAACACACATCTGATGAGCCACACATGAATAACTACAATCTCATTCTGTATGTCGCTGCATGATTCTCAATAGCCTTGAGCAGAACTTCATGCCAGAGGAAGACTGACACAAATAAAGGAAAGAGGTGGATTCCGCTCTCAGATTGTCTGGATGAGCGTCGGGAGACGGGAACGATACTGATCCCGGAAAGCGTACTGAGGGATTTCCAGGAACGCCGTCTGAAAGAAAGGACCCTTAAAAAATTCCCAATACTTCCATTAACCTTTAGGCACAAGGACCCTGAAAGCCCTCCGCACGCGTGAGTCATGAGGCAAGCAGCTTCCGCCAACACATAAACACACAGCTGTTTGTTTGAAAAAAGCAGGTTGATCAGGTGGAAGTTTAAATGCTAACCATGAGCTGTCCATAAACATGTGCTGATGTTTTCCAATCATGTAACAGTAAAATGAGCATAAATACAGGCAGCGCGCCAAGATATATCCCAGCTAACAGGGAACATTCTCAGAACGTTCTGGCGACTCATGAACAAACGTTCTTCCAGTAACATTAATAGAATGTTTGTTCCAAGTCATTTAACAATGTTCTCAAAATGTCATTAATGAAACAGTTTCGTCTAACATTTCTTAAATGTTACTGCTCGTTTCAGAACGTTCAGAGAACATTCAAAAAGTAACATTCCCATCACGTTTGAAGAATGATCAAATGGAATGTTCCCTTAATGTTTGCATAACCGAGGAACGTTTTCTAAACATTTAAAAAACGGGATGTTTTGAACGTTCCGAGAACATTCAGAAATAACTTTCTTAGAACATTGGATAGTCAATCAGTGGCAGAGCTTGGCTTTTCAATGTTCAATATGACTGACAGAGTGCAACAGTGCCGGTCCACTTTTTCAGCAGCCTTGGTTACAAAGGATTTTTTTCATTCATTGTTCAATTTTTTTATATTATAAGCCACGAATCAAACCAGCCAGAGGTAGAACATAATGAGAACATAAAAGCTTAAATGAGGGAAAGAACTACAATTCCTTTATACACACACACATCATTTTCACTGCTTAATGGGAGTGGGCTGCAATAGAGAGTTCTTGGTGCAATTAGTTTGCTTCGATTCTCTGATTGGTGGAGATTTCTGTGCAGAATCATGGGTACTGTAGTTTTCAACAGAAATTCCACTGTTAAAGGTGCTCTAAGCCATGTCACTCGTTTTCTAGGCCGAAACATTTTTTGTCACATCCAGCAAACATCTCCTCACTATCCGCTAGCTGCCTGTCCCCTGAACACACTGTAAAAAACACACGGTCTCTGTAGACAGCCCAGGCTCCGCAAACACGACAAAAACAAACTGGCCCAGCCTGGACCACGAAACATAACAAACAGTGTTCCAGCCAATCACAGACAAGAATGATTTGGGGGTGGGGGTGGGGGTGGGGAGGTTAGTGCGCGTGCACATGAAGGGGGAGAAGCATGAAGAGGGAAGTTAGCTAGAGGAGAGATGTCCTAGACCTCCAACAACAACGACTAACCAAAGAGACGACGTTCCGATGAACAAATGGCAAAGAAGAGGGAAAAGGAGAAGGAACGCACAAAGTCCCGAATTCATGACTGTTTCAGGAAGCACGGAAGGGAGGGGGAGGGAGGGTCGAGCTAGCCTCCGTTTTGTTTGACAATACTTCAAACGTCAACAAGAAGTGACGTCACCCAACATCGCTTAGAGCAGCTTTAATTGTGATTATTTAAAAAATACGTTGAAATAATGCAGGCTGATAGTTTTAACACCGTAGCTTAAAATTAATTCCCCTGTGGATTTTTCTCCCAGAACCGGTCTGTTGCACGCTAGTACGTGTAATACGATTAATTTATTTAGAAAAACTTGTACTTTTAAATGTAATTATTAAAATATTTACTGCATAGGTCGTATCATTATTGGTATCGAGAATCATGACATTTGATTACACAGTGCACATTGAATTATTACACAGTCAACAATTGAAATGAAAAGCCCTTTTCAGACTGAATGTATAAATATTGACAATACTTTAATCTGGTCTCATGATCAGGTTACACACGGAGAGTGATATACATGTGGAAGGTGCAGGAAACAAGTGCATACTGATTTGCTTGAATGGCACACATCAGAAGAGCAGCAGAAAATCATTAGGTGACAATCATTTGTGGTGTGTAGTTGTGCACTGTGCTGATGTGCATAGCCTGAGATTGAAGAGAACAGTATCAAAGCATTAAAGTTGTCTTGGCTTAAAAAATAAAGCATCTTAAATGACGGCGATTAAAATACTGTCTAAAATAAATACTAAATCCAGTTCACAGCAGCTGCTGTGGCGTAAAAGACAGGAGAAAGCAGCACGTTTCCAGTCTTTGTCGGGCGCTATAGCGCGTAGGGACGGACTCTGGTCTACGAGGCATCCTAAAAATCAAGCGTTACCATGATTGAGGTGAGGTTGCCATGGATACTGTCCAGCATTTGATGCGAGGTCACTTCCTCCTGCTCGCGTTAGTGAGAGTCCATCAGCTGGGATGACAGTCACCACTTTGATTCGGTGAATAATACTAGCAATCGGCCGTATGATGGGGATGTGACGTCAGATTCCATTGGTCAGGTCCTGAATAACGCCCCCCATCACCAGCTTCCGGAGAAACTCCTTCTCTTTGGATATGTTGTGTGTCCATGACTGGGTGTGTGTGAGAGAAAAAGAGAAACAGAAAGAGCACAATGGAGTAAACGGTGCTGCGCTCAATAGAGACATGACGTCTGCACATGCAGCTTTGCTTTTGTTTTCACAACCCACAAAAGAAGGTTTTTTTTTGTAATTTAAGCTGAATCATCCATGTTTACTTTTGTTAAGATATAAAATGTACATGCTAAATACACAATGAAAAAATATATATACACAAGTCACCAATGACAATAGAGTAGACCTGACAATAGAGCTGGTTTCACACAACATGGGTGTGTTGAATAAGTAGTTATGGCCCTTTTATGCTATTTTAAAGGTTCCTAATGTTGTTTTGGAGTCTCCTACAACAGGTTTACATGCATCAAAGGTAAAAAAAAAACAGTTTGATTTCCTCATAATATACATTTGCACATCACCACATTTTCAATGATTTTCAAACGACTCGTCAGCTGAATCAATCTCTCTAAATCCCTCCTTTCCGCGAGCTACTCTGCTCTGATTGGCCAGACAGCTCAGTCTGTTGTGATTGGTCTACCGCATACAGCGAGCAGCTCTGCTTGTCCTGAGGCTTTCTACACCGTAAACTAAACACAGTGACGAACAATGACGTAGATTTAACCATATCAATCCGAGCGCGAGGCCGATGATGAAACAATGAAAGAACTAGTTATATGATTTGTCATCAATCTAATGTTTTCTAACTGGCCAACAATCATATGCCATCATTGTCTGGCAGAAGTGTCTATGAATTTATTATGAGTTAATGATTAAGTTACAATACAATACATAGATCTGAAAAGATCTGCTACTGCTGCTGCAGAGAAATACGAGACTTGCTACTGCCAATTCATACAAGACAAGCTGTTTTGAGCAAGTCATGCTGCTGCTGTGCAATATATAGCATCTGGAGATAATTGTTACTGTATTGTCTAATAAGCCCATGAGGGCTGGGCACCATGGTGTTTGACACTTAAATAAACAAATCAACCAATCAAATATAGCAGTGGTTCCCAATTCCAGTCCTCGTGACCCACTGCTCTGCACATTTTGTATGTCTCCCTTATTTAACACACCTGAACCAGATCATCAGCTCATTAGGAGAGACTCCATGAACTGAACTGAGTGTGTCAGATAAGAGAGACATACAAAATGTGCAGAGCAGTGGGTCACGAGGACTGGAATTGGGAACCACTGAAATATAGCATACATGAATTACCCGTAGCAGATCTATACAGGTGGAGCTGGGTAAGGTGGAGGGTTTCTGAATGCTGACCAGTATTTAAAGGTTAAACAGTGAGGTCATTGGCTACTGATACAGCAGGAACCAATCAGCTGTGCTCTATAGAGAATGATGTGATTGAAAGCAGATTGGGTTAAGGACCCATCAGCCTGTGCCATCGAGAGTTGCATGACAGAACTTTGTAGATATATTTTTTTAGCAAAAACATAAAATAAAAAATATGTTGCTATCAATAAAAACTGATGATTCTTTTGTGATGGGGCAAGTAAAACTACAGGTCTGGACTAGCAGAAATCCTTATTGTTGATTGCCCGTTAGTTTCCTGTAGTATCTGACTACTCCACTTTAAGAATAGCTTGGCAAGCTACAGTATCAATCAACAGTGAAACTGCAGAGAACACGCACACAAGACTGGCTCGTTACTCTAACCTCTCGGGTTTCTGCATTTTCCTGGAACAGAGAGCAGCGGCAGCCGTGAGGTCATGTGACCCGTTTGTGGATGTGACTCAACGGACGGGATATTCCCAAAGACCATCGACCAGACACATTTACATTTATATTCTACTCTTCTTAGATACCAAAACTAGTACATTTTTGTTAACTATGACAAGACAGGTGTCAGAAATTCACCAGGGTTCAAGGTAAAAATGCCTCTGGAAGTGACACAAATCTATTGGGGTAAAGCAGTGAATTCCTCTTTTTTGAATGTTAGAGTTGAAAGGTAAACTTTTTCCTAAATATCAATTCCAAATATTGCTCTTTAATACGAATAGTAAAGCAGCTAGTTTTGGAACTGAGCAATCATTAAGATCAGGTCAGTGTGGTGCCGTTACCTCTTTGATTGCAGACATCTTTAGCTTCTCGTAATAGTGCAGAGGTGCACGAGGTGAATTCATGTCATATCCGAATCCGGCCACCGCCACCTCGTCGCAGTTATGGAGGGCCATTGTGATTGCAACAGTCCCCAGTGTAGGAATATTCTGAAGGAGATAAAACACTTTTAGCATTACAAGTAGATTAGTATTCAGTGACAGCATATAAAGTACTCACTAGTCATACAGGCAGGCAAAGATACCTTTATAGAAAACGACTCAAGTTAAAGACACATTAAGAAAAATAGAGTTTTTTGAGACTGAACTGGCATTCAAAATTATCAACTCAGATTAAGTAAGTGAATGAATGAGTAAGTGAGTGTATGAGTAAATGTTTCAGAGAACCCATTTTATAAATGATTCATTCAGACCAATTTATGACCCAATTTCACTCAAAAGAATAAAAATTATTCACGACCATTTGTAAATTGAATGTGTCTGGCTTCCGGTCTCATCCGCTTCCAGCTTTTTTTTAGCTGTACAAAACATTGTGCTGCTTGATATTGCAAACTGGCATTTCATACCATATTATTTCAATGTATTGTCATAATTATAAACGTACTAGTTTGTAGTGAAAATAGGTTTTTTACTTTGTTATTCTTCTAGTTAATTACCTATAGAGGCTAATGAATCAGAAGTCTCGTGTATTCACAGAAAATAGCTTACTTACATGTTGCAAAATAAGGTGGATAACTTGCAACTATATTGTTTGTGCAAAAGTAATGCATAAGAGCAAAATAATTCAGCTGCACAAAGTCTAAGTAAACCGGAAAAACATCAGGCATTTATACTCAAGTAGTCATTTTCTATTAAATGATGAAACAATCAAGTTTTTATTCATTACTATACGTTAATTGTAAGATTAAAAGCATGACTGAAGATGGATGTGCAACACTGAACAGCCATGGATGGACTGAACGCTACTGTTGAGTGCACTGCTCACACACCTCAGTGCAGATAATGCAGCGTGTGACTGACTTTATCAGAGACACATAGAGAGCAGGACGTGTGCGTGTGTGTGTGTGTGTGTGTGTGTGTTTATCAGCAGAGAAGGATCATCCAGTCACGACCTGATCCATCGGGGAGACGAGAGTCATGGTGAAAGTCTTATCACCACAGTGAGACACTCTCTAGGCTAATCCTGCTCCAGACACTCCGCCTGCATGCTGATAACAGGAAACGCATCACAGCTCGAGCCCCTCAAACACTCGTCTCCATGACAGCAGAGGATAAACAGACCCTGGATCAGGCGGGACTCATATAGTCAGGAGCTGTGTCCCAAATCGCGTACTTGTGCACTATTCTATGCCATTTTGTAGTATAAATACTGCGAGTAGTGCGTACTGAAAACTCTAATAAGAAAAAGTGCACTTTAAGTTCCCGGATGATGCACTTATTTAACCGTGTGGAACGTTGGACACTTCATGCACTCAAACTGAGGGAGCTTTAATTACCTAACGGAGGGGGAGGGGCTATCAGACTCCGATGTTGAAAGATAAAATAAACGTATAAAGTTCATACACTACACGGTTGAGTACATAGGGCATAAGTACATAGTGTATAAGTGCATAGTGCCTCATTTGGGACACCGCTAAGAATAACGATGACCCGCTGCAGGGCGGGGCCGAGAGCCTGGGACTTTATGTTGTTGTTTTTATTATGCTTTATATGCTGCTGTATATTTAGTTTTGTTGCTTATGTTTATCTTATGATTAAAGTAACGTTTAATGTTACTTCTCCTTTCCTGAACTTTGTAAAGTTACGAGTAAAGTCTTTGTAAAGTCCTTTCGTTTTGTTGCTTATGTTAATCTTACAATTAAAGTCAGGTTTAATGCCCGCCTCCTCCTTCCCTGAACTTCGTAAAGTTACGTTTGATCACTTAAAATCTAATTATTTTATTTCATTCTAATTAAACAGCCGTGAGTGCTGAATTACTACTCATCCAGGTCACTTTCTCTGGGTTTACTTGGTTAAAACAATCATACTAAAAACATTACTCTGTTGTTATGAGACACTTGTTGCACGTTGCAGTAAGCTAGATTGACATTAGAATATCATATTAATAAAAGCTTGATGACTTGTGTTGCCAAATGCCATTCAATTTATTTTAACTCTTTTGTTTGGTTTGAAGACGAAAAACATACCAAGCACAATGTTCTCTCTCCATTCCTGATGTCTAACACACACTCGGCTGGTCTTGTGTGTGTCAGAGCAGAAACTAAAGCTGATGCTCTCCGTATGTTTTTCCGTCGTCTCCTTTCACGTTCATATGTAAATTGCATGAGCTTATTTTGTCTATTAGATTGAAAGATCTGAAAAAACCCATTCATTTACCCACCCATAGACCCTCCCCTTGAAGAAATCAGGACAGAAGTGGTCAAAAGTGGACAAAAGAGACGGATTAAAACACCAGGTGTAAACGGGAATGTGTCTCCCTCGTCTACTTGTGATCCGATCGACCAAAACGCATCTTAAAGGGTTAGTTCACCCAAAAATGACGTTCAACCCAGATGCGCTGCGCAGTTATACTACGTGAAAAGACTCGGGGCCCAGAGAGAAGGAAATGAATAGTGGAATAAAGTCATTATTTTTGTTTGTTTTTGCGCACAAAAAGTATTCTCGTCGCTTTATAAACTTAAGATTGAGCCACTGGAGTCACTTGGACTACTTTGATGATGTCTGTATTACCTTTTCTGGACATGGACAGTTTACCGTACATACATTTTCAATGGAGGGACAGAAAGCTCTCGGACTAAATCTAAAATATCTTAAACTGTGTTCCGAAGATGAACGGAGGTCTTACGGGCTTGGAACGACATGAGGGTGAGTCATTAATGACATCATTTTCATTTTTGGGTGAACTAACCCTTTAATACCAGGAGTAAACAGTGCCCTCTCTTGTGACGTATTGCAGACTCTGCTCTGGCTGTGCGAGCTCATGTGTTTTGGAGGCTTTGGTGAGGTTATGCTTTCATAGCTATCTTGCCATTGCCCCAACTTTAATAGCAGCAATGAATGCTGGGTTTCTCATGAACTGACTGCTTAAATGATTATCGTGTTTGCTCCTCACCCCTCTTCCCATGAGGCCTTTGTTATGTGGAAGACCGATGAATTTGAAGGCCGCTTCCTGGATGAAGTACGGGTTCAGGATCCGCATGTCCTCTGGATCTCTGGGAACGAAACGTGCCACGGACTTCCAGAATCCCTCCATACTCCGCTGAAAGACATCAAGAACACAACACACACACGGCTGAATGAACACTTGCAATGAATAGCCAAACCTGCGTGACTTCTCTGATGGTGAGCAGAAGCAGCTTTTCTTTTCAAACACTCCTTTGACTCCTGCTCTGTGAATACGCTATTATAACTGCGGAAAGGCCTTAAGGGAAACTGACACAGAGCAGCCACTCGCAGCCGCTGAATAACGCTCTCAGCTGAGTAAATAATCCGCTCACTTTGATATTAAGAATAAAAAGGGTGACGCTGCGTTCGAAGCCAAGAGCGTGCCCGAACACGGACCTCTCGCTCTCCCCGTGGGACGCCCACTTCACCTGCAACCAATAACAAGGACCGTACGGACACACCTGGGAGAGAGTGACTGCTAGAAGCCGTAACTACGCTTGACAACTCCGGTGGGATTTCATCAAACGGCATCCCAATCCTGAAAGTCACAAATAAACACGCCGTGTAATTGCGTCCTGCACAAAGCTTGTGTTTTCTTTTCAAGGAAGGGACGGGCTTTACAGTGGGTCACAAAACTGAACAAAAACAACAAGTGCTTTGACCCAGAGAGCCTTACTTGTGGTTTTCTGGTGCAACACAAACCATGTGTGACTCGGCATAACACACACTTCAACTATCAGTCGCCATCAGCCTCGTTTAAGATGTGCACAAACTCCTCCCTTACAACCGTCTACACCAATCAACTGATTCAGTCAATTCATGACAACTTCGAGGCATTCGCTATGTAGAAGATACTGAATGAAGCCATTGTATTTATAAAGCTTTTGTGATTCATTTCTACACTACCATTCAAAAGTTTGGTGTTTTAAATGGTTTTGAAAGTCTCTTCTGCCCAACCAGGCTGCATTTATTTGATCAAAAATACAGTAAAAACTAAGCTAAAATAATTATTTTCTATCTAAATATACAGTAAAGTGTAATTTATTCCTGTGATCAAAGCTGAAATTTCAGCATCATTATTCCAGTCTTCAGTGTCACATGATAAAAAATAATATCAATGTCGAAACACTTGTGCTGCTTAATAATAAACGGTAATAAATTCAGTATTCTTTGATGAATAGAAAGTTCAAAACAGCAGCATTTATTTTAAATAAAAATCTTTTGTAACATTATAAATGTCTTTGCTCTCACACATTCATTGCATCCTTGCTGAATTAAATGAAAACTTACTGACTCCAAACCTTTTGATTGGTAGCGTGTTCACAATCAATGCCATTTCAAAGCAGTTTGTACGAAACATTTCTTAAAATAACATTCAAAATTCAGCACTACAGTAATAAGTCATGATGTAAAAGTCTGACCAGCATTATTAAGAATGCAGAAAGCAAAGGTAAAAATCTATTTTTTTACCCTACCACAGTAAAACTCGAGAGATAAAGTGGCAAACATTCAGCGAGCGCTCGGCAATGTGTTGTTGAGACTCACAGGGCGAGAGTGATAAACAGACAGGTGGAAAATGTGACGTTGCTCAGGCAGAGAGAGGTGAACACAATACCCGGCACCGTGGAGAGGAGAGGGGCCATTTAAAAGCCCCATGAAAAACAAGAAGCGCAAACAAAGCCAGAAAGGCAAGGAAGACCCTGTATCAATCACCCTGTGCAGGATCCTCCTCCTACATTGCACGAGGCCTTTGTACGCAGAGTTTCTCTGATACCTGTCACCGAGCTGCTGGAAACAGACCTGCACGTAAGAAAAGAGCTGACTAATGATCACGAACTCTGAACTCTGGTGATGTGTGTCCGCCTGATAGTGCCGTCCAAATGGCTTATTGTGCTGTATCACACACACGGTCACTCAACACTGCCGTAGCAACAAACGGAAAACTAATCTGAGCGCAGTGTTTTCTGCACTGCTGAATGTATAGAGCTAGTGTGAGCTAGTGGTCTAATTCAAAATTATGAGATATATCGTATATGTGTGTGTTTGTGTGTGTGTGTGTGTGTGTGTGTGTTTGTGTGTATCCTATATATATATATATATATATATATATATATATATATAGAGGATAAATATAGAGGATAAATGCTGTTCTTTTTTTACTTTATTCATTTATTTATCATTTTTTATAATTTATTCATATACAGTAAGGAAGGCTATTTTTTGCCCAGGAGTGGGTGTATATATATATACTGTATAGATAACTTTTTCAGCAAACTTAGTTCCTGAATATTTCTCGATTATACAAATAAAAAATAAATAAAAAAACACTTAAAATTAAGCTAAAAAAAGATGAGTGTTTAGCACACAATGTGGCAATATATTTCTTTACATTTTTAAAAATATATTTCTTCTCAATTTAGTTATTCATTATACGCATAAAAATACAGGTTATTTTAGGTTTTATTGTAAAATCACATATAATGGATGAATGTCCAGTTAGCCTGTCACTGTCTCAAAATAAATAAATCATAATCTGTAATAATGATGGGTTATCTACAGTACATAACTAAATAAATACATCTTATGAAAGGGATAAATGTCATTATCACAAAACAAACAAACAAACAAACAACTAAATCTGTAATAGTAACTGGTTAATACATAATTTAATAAATGAATTATGAATCTTATGTAAAGGTTAAATATATAGTTAGTTGGTCATTATCACAACACAAACAAACAAAAAAACTGGTTAACTAACTAACTAACATGAATGAATACATATAGTGAACAAGCAAATCAATAAATAATACATTTATCAAGAATATGCTTTAATTGAAAATAATTTAATTGTCATGTCTCTTTTTAGTCTTTTCAATGTGGTTGACGAAATAAAAAAAATAAAAAAACCTTGTTATCTTTAAACCTCAATTTCTCTCTTGAGAAAATGAATGACTAATTGATTACTTCCAGAACATTTGACTTCTGTTTCAGAAGTAAACATCTCAATTAATTTACTCAAATAAATACATTTTTAAATGAATCGGAAAAAGACTCATGAGCTGAATCAAATGTAACAAATCGGTCAAAGTCATTACTTTCGGTCATATCCGATGTCATCCACACACACACACACTCACATACTTCCCCGGATGGGTAATCCTCAAACCCTTTGGTTTCTAGCCCCAAACTTCTCTTTCTTTGGTTAAAAGAGTTCCTGACACATTTTTGAGCGATGACGCTGGCCTGTAACCTGTGGGCGTGTGTTTGCCTGCTCTTCAGAGGGGCCGTGGAAGCCATTACGGCTCACGCACTACAATGGCCGCTCTCAGTCGCTCTGGCACTCTGGAGGTGCGAGTCGCAGACTTTATCACAGAGTCCATCAGTTTCCAGTGGGCTGACACACACTGTGGCATTCATAAACCACTGAGGCTTTCTGCAGGAGTCTGAGGAGTGGTAGAGGTCGCTGACCCTGACCTTGACCCCCAACCCTCGGTCTCCTCATGTCTGAATCACCAGACTCTGAAGACACTTGACAATCATAAACACTATTGTGTCTCAGTGTGTACGCCGAACATGTCATACAAAGCATCTAATGATTTATAGACATGAGCTCGGTTCCTTCCTAGGCTGCATGTTTAGTAAGGCTCCGGATGACAGAATAGATGAGCTCACCAGGGTTTAAAAAAAAAAAGAAAAAGAAAAAAAAAAGTTATATTTAGGATGTGTCACCAGAAAATAAATCATGCATGTCGAATCAAACATTATAGTCACATTGAATCTTCTTGAGTTTAATGAAATCTTCTCAAACGTTCTCAAAATTCAATCTTCTTGTAAAATGTTCCTTCTCTTCTCGCGTTAAATCAAATCTTCTCAAATTCTTCTTAAATGTCCTCAAATAATCCCAAACCCTCTTGAATGTTCTCAAATTTGAAAATCGCATCTTTTCAAATGCAATCTTTTTTTAATCTTATGAAATGTTCTTGAAATGTTCGTTCTGTTTGAGTCAAATCAAATCAAATCAGACTTTCTATTTTTCTTAAATGTTCTCAAATGATCTCAAACCTTCTTGAACGATGTCAAATTTGAGTCAAGTCCTCTTAGTCAAGTGAAGTAAATCGTACCTTTTCAAATGCAATCAGTTTTCAATCTTGTTCTTTAAATCTTCGCTCGGTTTGAGTCAAATCAAATCGCAGATTTTCTCTATTTATCTAGTTATGAAACCGTCTTGAATGTTCTCAAATTGGAGTCACATCAAGTCAATTTGAATATTTTTTTCAAATTCAATCATTTTTTAATCTTCTTAAATGCTCTTGCGATATTCCTTCTCTTCTATTCCTGAGTCAAATCAAGTCCTCTAATATATTCGTCATAAAAGTTCTTAAATTTGAGTCACATTAAATGATCTTAGTAAAACTGAATCTTATTTTCTCTAATTCAGTATTTTCTTCTTCTCATGAATCTCTTCTCTTCTCTTCTCTTCTCTTCTCTTCTCTTCTCTTCTCTTCTCTTCTCTTCTCTTCTCTTCTCTTCTCTAAATTCAATCTTCTTGTAAAATGTTCCTTCTCTTCTCGCGTCAAATTAAATCTTCTCAAATTCTTCTTAAATGGTCTCAAATAATCCCAAACCTTCTTGAATGTTCTCAAATGTGAGTCAATAAAATTGTATCTTTTCAAATGCAATCTTTTTTTAATGTTATGAAATGTTCTTGAAATGTTCGTTCTGTTTGAGTCAAATCAAATCAGATTTTCGATCTATTTTTCTTAAATGTTCTCAAATGATCTCAAACCTCCTTGAACAATCTCAAATTTGAGTCAAGTCCTCTTAGTCAAAGTAAATCGCACCTTTTCAAATGCGATCCGTTTTCAATCTCGTTCTTTAAATGTTCGTTCTATTTATGTCAAATCAAATCGCAGATTTTCTATTATCTAGATATCAAACCGTCTTGAATGTTCTCAAATTGGAGTCACGTCAAGTCAATTTGAATATTGTTTTCAAATTCAATCATTTTTTAATCTTCTCAAATGCTCTTGCGATATTCCTTCTCTTCTATTCCTGAGTCAAATCAAGTCCTCTAATATATTCTTTAAATTCTTTAATTCTTAAAGTTCTTAAATTTGAGTCACATTAAATGATCTTAGTAAAACTGTATCTTATCTTCTCTAATTCAGTATTTTCTTCTTGTCATGAAATGTTCTTTCAACGGTCCTTCTCTTCTCTTCTCTTCTCTTCTCTTCTCTTCTCTTCTCTTCTCTTCTCTTCTCTTCTCTTCTCTTCTCTTCTCTTCTCTTCTCTTCTCTTCTCTTCTCTTCTCTTCTCTTCTCTTCTCTTCTCTTCTCTTCAACAGCAGTTATTTTATTGACCCCTTGTCCACCAGCTCATGTTTACTTTACCGTATGGCCGCGTTTGAAGCCGATTTTCAAAGAGGAGACAAAAGCAAAAGGACAGCAACTACAACCCGTCCACAACTAGGACAGCTGACACAACTCGGCAGATCTCCGGCTGGGCTAACATCTCACATATGGTGGCATTAGTCTAAACAGGCCACGCAAAGACAACCGATGATTTAGCTGTTTTGATGCATCATTTACGACAAGATATCTTGGCCGTTCTTTTGCTTTCAGAAGACATGGCTGCAATTTAACTCCAAATCAACAAAGATTCAAGTCAAGGAAACACAAGCTAAGATTACAGCCAATAAACACACACGAATGAAAACACATCTACTTCATCTCTGACCTCTCAATTATCCTCATCAGTATTCCTGACTGAATGTTCTGAACGGAAGAATCTTTACAAGACGGACTGCACACTTCAAAACCTTCACCGAATTAACACGTTCCGCTCAATTTCATGTGTAAATTAGAGCCGTGATTGTAGCATGCAGTAGGACGAGAACGAATGCTTCACATGGACGGGTCAGTGACGGATAATGCTCTCGAAGTGGAAGAGACGTTTAAACTGAAAACAATTATCTGAAGAATTCATTTCACCGGTCTTAGCCGTGAAGTTTTCGGTTTAAGTCTGTTTATCATTATGCAAAATTACCCAAATTCGACTTAAATTGGTTCATTTATTGTTCAGTTTGTTCAGTAAATCACTGTTTTGGCAGTAATAGGTAATGGATCTACTTAAAACGCACGCTATGGCATGAAACAATCTATCTTGAAACAATCAGAGTAGCTGAATGTTTAAGAGAAATAAACGTAAAACCATTTTAAGACTTTTTAATGCAAATTAAAGAGTAAAATACCAATTTTGCAAAAACTAAAATACAATAAAAATCTAGTTCAAACAATCAAAGTGTTTTTTCCCCCCCACAAAATACCCCCAAATGGTAAATAGTTTACACCAAACAAAAAAAAAACAGTTACTGTAGTATATTCCTTGTTTAAAATGTACAAGCATAATTGATTAATATTGTCTTCAGCTGTCTTTACACTGTAGTCTGAAGCAGCATTTACACCGTGAAAATA
Source organism: Rutilus rutilus (assembly GCF_951802725.1). Taxonomy (NCBI): domain Eukaryota; kingdom Metazoa; phylum Chordata; class Actinopteri; order Cypriniformes; family Leuciscidae; genus Rutilus; species Rutilus rutilus. The sequence goes on along the minus strand of NC_140217.1, from coordinate 4,200,454 downwards.
GTCGTTTAAACAGTAGTGGTACACTACTGTCCAAAAGTTTGGGGTCAGTACAATAAAAAAAAATTAAAAAAAGAAGATATTTAAAGGGATACTCCACTTTTTTTGGAAATAGGCTCATTTTACAACTCCCCCAGAGTTAAACAGTTGAGTTTTACCGTTTTCGAATCCATTCAGCCGATCTCCGGGTCTGGCGGTACCACTTTTAGCATAGCTTAGCATAGATCATTGAATCGGACAAGACCATTAGCATCTCTCTCAAAAAAATGAACAAAGAGTTTCGATATTTTTCCTATTTAAAACTTGACTCTTCTGTAGTTACATCGTGTACTAAGACCGACGGAAAAGGAAAAGTTGCGATTTTCTAGGCTGATATGGCTAGGAACTATACTCTCATTCCTGCGTAATAATCAAGAAACTTTGCTGCAGTACCATGGGTGAAGCAGGCGTAATGATATGACGCAGCACCTAATAATAGTCCCCAGCTCAGTAGCCTATTATCAGGCGGCATGCGCTGCATCATATCATTACGCCTGCTTCACCCATGGTACTGCAGCAAAGTTTCTTGATTATTACGCAGGAATGAGAGTATAGTTCCTAGCCAAAAATATCGAAACTCTTTGTTCATTTTTTTGAGAGAGATGCTAATGGTCTTGTCCGGTTCAATTCATTATGCTAAGCTATGCTAAAAGTGGGACCCCCAGACCCGGAGATCGGCTGAATGGATTCGAAAACGGTAAAACTCAACTGTTTAACTCTGGGGGAGTTGTAAAATGAGCCTATTTCCAAAAAAAGTGGAGTATCCCTTTAAGGGGCAATGACATGAGAAATCAAATTTGCCTTGATTTTTTGACATAAGAGGTCTTTGTACCAAGTTTTTTTATTTATAGCTTAAAATATCTTCCTCATTATAAACTGTATAAAATGTATCACTGTTTTCAACATTGATAATAATCGGAAATGTTTCTTGAGCAGCAAATCATCATATTAGAATGATTTCTGAAGGATCATGTGACACTGAAGACTGGAGTAATGATGCTGAAAATTCAGCTTTGATCACAGGAATACATTACAGTTTAAAAAAATATTACAATAATAAAAAAAAAAACTGTAATTTTCCACAATATTACTGTTTTTATTGTATTTTTGATCAAATAAATGAAGCCTTGGACTTGGACTTCTAAAAATAATAATAATAATAATAATAATAATTAGAGATCCCAAGCTTTGAGCAGTCGTGTAAATCAGTTAGTGACAGATTCTTACGGAAAGATGTAAGAAAAAAGCGTGCACTTACTGACAAAAGGAAAAGTCATGAGATGCTGTATCTTTATCTCAGAGATGCCTTATTAAAAGACTCTCATATCTGCCAGAATGCCTCCATTTTTCTCTACACGTGACAACCGAGACTTTTTAAGACTTCAAGATCTTTGAGATTTTTTTCTTTCATTTAAGCCATAATATTATTTCTTTTTCAGGACCCCTTTCACACAAGAACACTCACGTACCATATTCAAGAGATTCGTTTCTCGCTCTTCTCCGAACCTACAATTCTCTCTTAGTCCTAATGGCTTTTGGGCTGGCGGTGGGAATTCTAATGGAGTAGGATATAGAAGGCACGTTATCTGTGTTTTTAGAGAAAGAGTAAGTCAAGCTGCGGCCCATGGGAAAAGGTCCTGTATGGAGACTTTCTAAAGACGCATCAACAAATCCCAGCCACTATCAACCCTATCAGGATACAGTCAAACATACAGAACTGCTCTCCCACAACCTGTGCATGGATATAGATTCACTGAAAAATGCAGTGCTAAAAGTGTGGCAACAGAAATATTACAAGCAACTCCTGCCGACCAGCTACACGTTGGTGACTTTTATTACAGCGCTGTGACCCGGGGATCCAAATAATGCGGAAATGTCCTTGAGCTGAGTGAACTAGAGTCAGCTTTCATCATGGGAGACGGTCCTCAAGCAGAACAGAGACCAGATGTGTGAGCCATTTTCATTAGCATTCTGGAGATAACGCCGAGAAAGAGCTGCTTGACTGAACCCAAACCCAGGAGACAAGGTGCCCATTCTGCAGCCCAGATTACACAATTAAGCACATCATTGAGCTCCTGTCAGTCGCCTGAGGAAACGCTACACTGGCCGTCTCACGCACAGCTGCATGAAACACAAAGCCTCATCCGGCTCTACTCTCCACAACGCCAATGCCGCTTCATGGGTACCTGTGCTGACAAACTTCTGAGTTTCAGGAGTGGTCTGCTTTCCACTTAAAATTGGATTCAGCAATTTTACACTCATCAATCTTGTAAATCCATCCCTCTTCTATACATTGTTATGACAATGGTGTTATGACACCAAGATAACGTTATCTAGCTGCCTAACAGAGCAAAACTGCAAAGATGACTGTATAGTTTTGAAAGCATCAGTAAGAATGTGTTGAAACCTACAAAAAAAACGTCATCCCTGTTACAGCAAAAGTGCTTGATATTTATAGTTACATTATAGCTGTATAATTTCCAGCTTGTTTTTAACTGTGAACAAAAAAAAATATATATATATGTTTTAGCGTTTTTTATGTTAAAAGAATAAAATATGTAGCTAAAAATATAAAATGCTCAGTCTTTTTTTGGTGGGGCAAGTAATATAAACAACAAGAACTAGGCCAGCAATAAAACAAAGTCTTGTTTTTTGATCCCTGTCACTTATATTTAATGTCAGTGTACAGAGCACACACTGTGCTGCCCCCTACTGGTACATGTACTGCAGGTCTACATCTAATAATCATCTTTTACAATATGCATGACTGATTTGGTATCAGACGACTTTCTTTTTGTTTTGTTTTTTGCATTTTCTGAGCTATTTTAAAGAAAAAACTGTGGAATAGACTTAAACATGTTATAAATGGAACTGAGAATACGGATGCAAATGAACCAAATTAGGTCACAATATTTGATAAATACATTTAATAATAAATTTTTTTTTATTTGTGAGCTTGTTGGTCATGTGCTGTATGAGTGGTCAAGTTTTTGCATGTCTTACAAGCTTTTCCCGGTACACCATGTGACGCAGCCATTTGAAGTCCATGGGTTTGAAGGCGGAGACGACGAAAAGCGAGCTCTTCTCGTAGCGCTCGGGTTTCTGGATGGCTCCTTCAGGGTAGGTGATGCGCATGGTGGTCTTCGTGCCCACGTCCTTCTCGAACCCGGCGACTGGAGCCTCGTTCAGTCTGAACCATGAGGACAAATGTATCAACATGAGATCCAATTCCATCAGTGAACATTATTAAATGTTAATGGTTCTTTTCATAATCATACATCAAATGTATTAACTTGTTACCCTTCTGAAACAACAACTGATTTCTGTTAATATGCCAAATATCAAGTAGTGAAAGGAATTTTGATTTTATTTAACTTACCGTACAACAACATCATATTGATCGATTTTGGAGCCCAAGGACTTGTTGAACAGAATGCCTCCATTGCCAATAATAATACACTTCTTACAACTTAAACTGCAGGAGACAAATACAAAACATGAATGATTATAACAACTGATCAACTCTACAGCATTACAAGTTGAAAGCATGAAAACAGAAAGTGTTGATATACATGATATTGTTTATCATGTAATACACAAATGACGTGTTTGGTGGATAGTTCATGTAATAGAAAAAAAGGAGTGCATGCTGTTGTGTTTTGGTGTTTATGTGGACGTTAATTACCTGTCTAGTTCTGAACCCAGCGTATAGCTATTTGTAGCTGATAAAATATGATCGATGATCTTTTCTGTGGACAGAGATGACAGATATTTACTCGTTTAGATAGAAAGACTATAGAAAGTGCATCAAGAGCTGTGCCAAATACACAGAAATAACTTTCAACAGAAATGACACCGGTGTACGGGATCCTATGATGGGCCACGTCGCAGATTCACCCATTTACCAGTAGCCATTTGCTTTTATACAACTGAACTCAATCGACTAAAGATGAAAATAAAATATCTAAGTGAAGGCCAAAAAAGATCATGGAAAATAGTGCTAAATTACAAGAAAAAGCAGGCTTTGAAGCACTGTGTGTTACTGTAATAGCAGATAATGTAGACAAATGGCTAAAAAAATAAAAGTTGCAGTGTTTAGGCTTGGTCTTTGCTGAAACACTTATTATTATTTTGTACAAACATAGTTGCCAGTTCTGCTAATGGTCAGCTTGACTGTCTCAAGCTCTTCTCAAAATGTAGCCTAAAAAGCCAATCATTGTTTTTTTGTTTTTTTACTGTGAATGCATGCATTTTGCTTAGGGCCTGTATCATTTAATGCACCGAAATTACCAGCCAAAACAGCAACTTTTGTTTTCGCCCGAAATGGTTTTGGAGAACCGATATCAGTGAGGTTTAATCAGAGCTTCTCCGATGGCATGCTTTGACTGAATCGTGGATAAACCACAAACATGTCAATCTCTTGTTTTTGATTGATAATGATATGGATTCTCAAGCTCAATCTTTTAGTCTGTGCCGTTTTCTCCTTTTTAATGTGAAAACAGTCTGTCTCGAGTTTAAAATTCTGTCAATTAGGGGTGTTTATGTGTTAGGATGTGAATGCGGGTAAGTATGTAGATCTAGAATTAATGTTGTATGTGTTTCTGTGTGGTAGTGATTGTTGCAAAAGGGAAAAAAATCAATAAAAATATTTGTATAATAAAATTGTCAATTTGGTGCTCTTATCAAGCGACACAGCGTCTCAAGCGTACACCGATCATCTCCTCTATTACAGAACTAATTAAAGATGAATAAACAGAAGGAATGTTAAAAGATACATTACAACTTACCGAAATGTATCATGTCTCATGTAACTTCTCAAGTGTTTCAACCACGGAAAGATGTTAATAAAACGGCTTGAGAACAATATGGTCACGTAATGTTACATTTACCACAGACTTGAAAAAAATTAACCATAGAAAAGAGCATATGTGCTAAATACATGCAGCACTGTACATATTCATTATATTTTGACTTAACCTGTTAGATTTATGTTCCTTATTTAATGTATATTTGAACAAGTCTGTCATACAGCCATCGTTTAAATATTTATGTTAACCAACAAATTGGAGTAGAAACATAATGTTTATATAAAACTGCCTTATGTAGATCACATTTTAAAAGTTTGTGTAACTTTTATTTGATTGTTGAATTTTTAAATAAAATGTATTTAAATCAATTGGTTAACCAAATGTATTTTCGTTTTCCGTGTAGGTTTTTGGCTAAAGTAATATTTAAATTTCCGTTTCGATAAAAAAAAAGAAAAAAAAGATGCTGCATTACTAAAACACATTCAATTAATTAAGAAGTCTAATATTAATACAATTACACACAAAACAAAAACTATTGAAGCAACCTCCCGCTATTGTTAAAACAATAATTAAATTGGAGTTCATATAATGTATTCCTGCCGGGATTTTAGTCTATACAAATCACTACACGCTTTCGGCTTTATAGCCAAAGCCTATTATAGGCTTATATATAATGTTATTAATAATAACATTGAATGCATCAATACAATGATAATTCACTGCATGCAAAATCAGATGTGCGGTGCGCCACTGAGAAATAACTATATTGCGACATATACGTGTTGAAAATTATCCGAAAATTACTCAATTTGTGTTGTGGTGAAATGAGCTGTTTCCAAACAACAATCTTTTCCACTTATTAATTTAAAATTATGCATAATATGATTCAATATTAATCATACCTCCACCATCCCTTCTTCCTGAGCACCTTTTGCATACTACGTTTATGTAGTATTATTTAAGACAATATTAATCTAGTTGTACATGCTATTTAGTGTTGAAGATCTACGTGTGAATGTGGGATTACATTAAAAGGGACATTTCTAAAGCGGCACAGTCTCACGCTAACATGAACAATGGCTGTGGCCTCCTGGGAAAGATCCTACATCACACACACTCAAGAATGAGGAAAAACCCCAAGTTTAAAAAGCCATTTATCTTCCGCGCAATCCCATTGTGCTATTTTTAGTCAAACCGAAAGGCTTTGCACTGGGAAACAAGCTCTTTATGCTAAAGATAATAGAACAGGATTTGAATGTGAAGTCCACAGCAACAAAACCACTGATCCGCGTCATTTTCAGATCAGTTTATTAGTCTGCCTGCCTGCCTAGATCACTTGGAAAAGTAATAGCACACATTTCCTGAAAAAGCCATGCTATTTAAGGTATCATTCACGTCTGCAGCGCACGAAGTTTAAGGAGTCTGTTCAAACGCATGAGCAGTATTTTAAGTGCATTCATTTCAACATCACATTAGAGCACATTAGACAGCAGTAATTCCCACACACACACACACACACACACACACACACACACACACACACACACACACACACACACACACACACACACACACACACACACACACACACACACACACACACACACACACACAATTCCCACATAAGTGTTTCTGCTGAAAGGCACGGCTTGAGAAATGTCAGCAGAGCGGATGAGGAGACGCTGACAGTTTTCTTCTTAGCATCCCACACCATCTGCCAAAGCAGCTAAACTGAGGAAAACTCATCACTTAACGAGCACATTTGTGATTTAATCAGTGCTGGAAGGTAATTACACACAAACCCTCAAGGCCAGAGATGAATGAAGGCCAGTGGAAAGGTTTCGGGTATGAACGTCTGGAAGGAACCACTGAAGACGTGATTGAATCGATGCCTTGAGCAAATGGCTTCCACCTTACACCTGCATCATGTGACTAGTTAAGTGGACATTAGTTTAACATCTACCTAATTTTTCTCATTTGTAAGTTATGTGCAAATGTTAATGTGCACGAAAATACAGACATTTGTTTGTAAAGCTATACGAATTAATCTTGACTGAACATAAACTACCAGTCAAAAGTTGGGAACAATTGAGAACCTTTAATGCTTTTGAAAGAAGTCTCTTATCCTCACCAAGGCTGCTTGTTTAGAAATAATACTGTGAAATATTATCACAACTGTTTTCTATTTGATTTTGAACGTATTTTAAAATGTAATTTATTCCTTTAACATTGATTAAAACGAACTATAATTAATAATGAGCATCGATAATAATTCAGCATAAATCAGCATTAGATTTCTGAAGGATCATGTGACACTGAAGACAGGAGTAATGATGCTGAAGGTGGTACTAGGGCTGCACAATTAATCGAATTTGTAATCGCGATTATAATTACGGATGCCACAATTATGTAACCGTTTAAAGGCGCAATTACAAAAAAAAGAAAGTTCACTGACATTATTCCGTGTGCTTAAGATGTGTTTGTGTGTTTCTTTCTACAGCTTATTTTAAAGGCGCAGTGTGTAATATTTAGAGGCATCTAGTGGTGAGGTTGCGAATTGCACCCAACAGAAGTTACGGTGGCCGACAGGAAGTGATGTCGTCGTCTGAGACAGAGGTTTCTTTACAAAGATAAATTAAGAAATTAGGTTTACTTAATTATTCAGTAAAACTATGTTATTATGAATATTATTGTTACTTGTTCATCATTGTGTGTCAGTGTTTTATTCACTGACTTTAGCTATAGCTTCTTTGCACGAAGAACAACAGTGACGAAACGCGTTTGCCCGTTTAGGGCCACTGTAGAAACATGTCGATGTAAGGGGACCCTCTGTGTGTGTAGAGAGAAATGGCTCATTAAAGGTAATAAAAACATAACGGTTCATTATGTAAGGTCTTTATACACCACTGAAAACATAGTTATGTATATGATATTGCATTTCTGTCAATAGATCCTCCTAAATATTACACAATGCACCTTTAAGGTTTTTTTTTTTTACTTTGGTTTGGTTTCTTTAAATAAATACAAATTTATATTTGGCATTTGAGGCTTAGTGTTATAGAAAAGCAACAAAATAAATAAAAAAAAAATTCATAAAGAGTGTTTTCAGCTTGTATTTTGATATAACAAAATGGCATGCAGTCGCTTCCAACAATGGCATAAAGCTATTCAGAACATCATTCAATGTAAATTATGATAATCGTAGTTGATCGCAATTACAATTTCAAGGGAATAATTGACAATTATAATTTGTCATAATCGTGCAGCCCTACAATAAACCATAATATCATAAATGGCTTCAAGATCAGAACGACGACGTACAGCAGGAGTGTAGAAGACATCCTGATAAATCAAGGATCATTGTCATAACCCTTATCATAAAAACTGATTTTAAACAAAGAAAGAAATACCTTGTGTTCTCACTCCAAAAGGAGGCAGGTACATGCTGATCTTTGATAGCCGCTTAAAATTCGGATCAAGGAACATGGGAGCTGGTTTTACAAACCTAAAAGAACAAATAAAAGACACAGAGAGAGAAAACAAAGTTAAAACAAGCACGAGTCTCACACTAATCACTCCACAGCCCACATGAGAAAAGGCGTGCGATACCGATAACCGGTGGAATATTTGATAGGATTATGCGGCTCGCATAACCCATAATCCACTGGCTACCAGTGTGTTTATCAGTTCGTAAGAGATGAGCCCTGGAATGTCTGAAGAAGTCCAGCCTAAACTTGACCTTTTCTCAAAACAAGCAGAGACTTATAAGGAGCTGAGCTCGCCAAGATACTCATCATCTACAGACGCTAAACTACAGTCAAGACACACTTCTGAAAAAGTAGTTAACTACACAATATACAGGTTATTTAAGCACTATTACAGTTCCCTAATACATACAAAATATTAGAAGAGAATATAGAAGGAATATAAGAAGAGAGACCAACAGACTATAACAGGTCACAAATAATTGGCTTTATTGTTCTGTGCTGTGTAGCACCAACACCTACAATCATTTATACAGCTAATCTCGCTTTCCAGACACAAACACCACCTGGCAAAGCTGTATTTCATGGAGAAACGCCCTGATTTTGGTCAACATCGTCCACCTGATACAACTATCCACAGCCCAAACTACGCTGAACATTTCACTGCACCTGAACACGTCCGTCACGTCATCCGCAGCTGCCCGACCCCTGGTGTAATGTGCTAATGACACAGGTGGTGCGCTGTGCTCCAGTTCCCATGACCACAATACTCTGCGCTTCTTCACATCCCAGCCGCCTAAGTGAAGGTGACACACACTCCCGCTGTTTCTCACCGGCTCCAACTTCCAAAAGCGTACGACGCTTGTGAGAAAAGTTAGTGAACCGACCCTTCATGAGTATCAGGATTACCGCATACAAGACGCCTAAACTATTCATGCCATAATGAAGGCCAGATTTCAGATTATTTTATTTACTGCCATGTCAGCATTCAAAGCTATTTTCATGGTAGAAATTCAATTACAAAAATACAAATATCATATAAATACAATAAAAACCAAACAAGCAAGTCATATTATACAAGATTTTTTTTTATTAACATATGATTAAAAAAAAAAAATTCCAAAACCTTTTCAGGTATAATCTTACTAAATAAATCCTTAAGTGAGGTAACTTCATAAAAGAGCATTCTGCTTGTATTAAGTCCAGGACAATCTAATAACATATGTTTAACAGATAAGGGAATCTTACAAAACATGCATAAAGTTGGGTCTTCACCTTTAAGCCAAAAAGCATGGGTCAAACTTGTGTGACCCGTACGACATCTGGTGTAGACCACTTGATCAAGTCTAGTTTTAAGAGTGATAAAAAGTCTGTTTGTAATCTCAAGGGTGAGTTTCATATAGCTTATTATTCTTGCACATATTCCACTCTTCTTTTTTAAGGGCCATATTTTCACAGAACTAATGTTGAAAATGAAGGTTTCAGCGGGTGTTTCAACTTCTTCAGATGTAGGTTTGACCTGCTCAAGCGGACAGAGAGTGTTTCTTCAGGACTTGACTTGACTTCACCCTTTTCTACTTTGAAATATGCAGCACTCATATTATTTAGGATGTATTCATACTTTTGAAGTTTAATAATCACATCAAGCCATATCGCAATTTCTGTTTGTCCATCTCCAAATGTAAGACCTCTTAAAATTATCATCAAAGGGGTGGTATAATTCCCTTTTCACAAGATGTAAAATAAGTCTTTGATGTCCCCAGAGTGTGTATGTGAAGTTTTAGCTCAAAATACCCCACAGATATTTTTATATAGCATGTTAAAGTTGTCAATTTTTAAGGGTGAGCAAAAACACACTGTTTTTGTGTCTGTGCCTTTAAATGCAAATGAGCTGCTGCTCCCGGCACAGAGGGCGGAGCTTCAACAGCTTGTGTCCTTTTACCTCACACACACATATGCACTGAAAATTTCAAAAACTTTTAGCCTTTTATGTTCAAACTGGAGTCAGACAATGATGGAGAGACTCAAGAAGAAGTGACAACATGTAGAAGCAACAGGACATTTCTGAATGGTTAGTTGATGAATTTATGTAGCTTATGTGTAGTTATCTTCTAGTCATTGATTAGCATATTCTGTCTTGATAATCTATAAATCGTGTTCAGGGGGCGGGGTTTATGTAAATTCTAGGGTTGGTGATGTCACTAACCCGGGAAGAATGTGGTGTAGTCTCTATCAGCCGTTTGTTGTAGTCCTTAAAAAACGATTTCTTTAAAAGAAAATATCTCCCTTTGCTTTGAACTTTGAGCGTTATAACATTTGCAGATGTTGTTTATGCTCAAACAGTAACATTACACACTAACTAAAGTTAGAAAAGTGAAATCATAATCAACCACCCCTTTAAGATGTTTGTTATACCATTAAAGATGATTAAAACTGGTAACACTATTTTAAGGTGACGTGGTGACACGTTAGTATATGTACTTACTATTCAACAGACCGGAGTCAATTACTCCGCTTATGCTACGGTTACCACACCTCAAGACATTGTTCAGATATTGTTTTTCAAGACATTTGTCAGGCTTTTGTTCGTAAAACGCTCTTGTTTGTAGGACTGATTTCTTACGCATCTCATCCCACGTTACCAATTCCAAAACCTGAATTGATAGCAGACTAATACCTGAGTGTGTGCGTCTCTCAACAGTGTTCGACAGCAGTGTCTCTACTAGTAGCAAAACTGTATGTTTATCTGCTTCAAGAACAGCGCAGTTAACACCTCGCTAGTGAGAAATGTGACCCTGGATCACAAAACCAGTCTCGAGTCACACGGGTATTATTTGTGGCAATAGCCAACAATACATTGTATGGGTCAAAATTATCGATTTTTCTTTTATGCCAAAAATCATTAGGATATTAAGTAAAGATCATGTTCCATGATGATATTTTGTAAATTTCCTACTGTAAATATATAAAACATGTATTTTTGTGAGTGAATGCAGCACAATCGCCAACATAAATGAACAACTTTAAAGTGATTTTCTCAATGTTAAAATTTTTTTGCACCCTCAGATTCCAGATTTTCAATAGTTGTATCTCGACCAAATATTGTCCTATCCTAACAAACCATACATCAATGGAAAGCTTATTTATTCAGTGTTTTCGTGATGTATAAATCTCAATTTATCTTGTGGTCCAGGGTCACAAATGTCATGTAGCTTTACTATTTTTCTGATAAAATCATCAGAGCAGCGCTGACAACACATTTCTGTGTGAGTGTGTGTCCGTACTGTATGAGCAGGAGAGAGAGAGAGTATACAATAAAAAAAAACTTAATTTTGTCACAAAAAACATGGAAATAATTTGCCGTTTTTATCCTATTGTGCGTATATGTGTTTTCATGACCTCAACCAGGAACCAGAAAACGAATAATGTCAATTCAGACTCTTTAACTGCAGAACCAGCAGAAGACGTTTCCTTTCTGGTTCTGACACTTAGTTCGTATGCTCTCAAATTCAGCCTCAAAGGAGTGTAGAGTCCTGGAAGGATTCTGATGATCCATAAACCGTGGTTTACATTAATCTCAGAGGTTCTTGCGGCAAACCGAAACCTTTGCGTGTCAGTCGTGTGAATCAGAAGCGCAGCTCTCTCACGCACTGGGAGCCCAGAGGAGCACAGCACACCCAAAAAAAGATCCTGATGCTAGTGATGCGCTCTGTGGAGTGAAATATGCCTTAAATCAACACATAAAGAGCATTCACTGTGGGGAATCTTCTCAAACACTCAATTATTTAAAAGGGAAAGAAATATTTCATTCATGCCACTCTGAGCTCCTCTCCAGAGCATTGCATGGCAAAACATCCTCACTGTGTAATGGGTTTAAAACAAACTACACAACACACATACAGTAATGCTTATAAAAAGAAAGGACAAGTCTTACACAAAAAAAAAAAAAAAACTGTGATAAGTGTCTTTGTTCTTACTCCTGAAAAACATGCAAAGCTGGTTAAAACCATTGCCTCGCTGGTTACCAGTATAAGAATTGTTCTGGCCTCTTTCAAGATGATTTCATGGTTTATTTGCAACAATAACCAGTAACTGACCAGCATTGCCGGTGCAGAACCAATAAAGAAATCTTGCAATTTCTCAGAGAGGTCAACATGACTCTTTTCACTTTCATGTTCCAGAACTTAATGTCAAAGTTATTCATCTAAGTCTAAACTATTTTGTTAATAGCAGAAGAACGAGGTGCGTATCTGCATGCGCATTTATAATAATATAATATAATATAATATAATATAATATAATATAACATAACATAATATAATATAATATAATATAATATAATATAATATAATATAATATAATATCTGCTATTGTGAACTTCCTGTTTTTCACAATGTATGGTGAGATCAGCTTACTTTGGATAGATTAATGTCATCTTGGCCTCTGTATAACCCGGTTTACACTCTCCTTTACTGAGGTTACCGTATTTATACTGCAGCTCCAGGGGCCTGTGGACCAACGACAGAACAACAACTTGAATGCAAAGGACAAGATAAGAGGATAAAAACAGCAAATCCTTGAACCTTTATGATCAGGCATATGGTGGCCCCAAAAATATTTGGATCCCTCTGTCACTCTTAAAATGTGAATGTCATTGCATAACCAAATGTCACAGGAAGTGGCAATCGCAACGAAATGTTGCACATGTAGTGGATGTATGTCTTCACAAGCTCACACAGATGTTTTTGCACAGTGACTATGTGCAGTTTATCACATTTACTATGAGCGTGTATCACCTCATACCTCTAATGGTTCACAACCACAGTGTCACAATACTATGCTTCTTCATTTTCAACACTACATTCAATCCTTTGCCACTTTAAATCTAACAAACTTTCTTTTGTGAATTGAGTTTGAGCTTGTGCCGTCTTTAAATCACAATAAATGCATGACTTAAGTGTCCAAATATTTGTGTGGCCATCAAAATATCCAAAGTGACAGGAGGGTTGTATTTCCCAACAAGTAGGCCTACTAACTAGTGCTATTCAAAAGTTTAGGGCCTCATGATTAAAAAAAATAATAATAATGTTTTTATTCAGCCAGTGTGCATTACATTGATCAAAAGTGACAGTAAAGACTTTCTATTCATTAAAGAATCATGATCACGGTTTAATCAGCATATTATAATGATCTCTGACGGATCATGTGACACTGAAGACTGGAGGAATGATGCTGAAACATTAAAAAGTCATTTTAAATTTTAGTAATACTATACAATATTAATGTTTTTACTGTATTTTTGATCAAATAAATGCTGATTTCCCCCCCCAAAAAAACATTAAAAATCTTACCGAACTCAGTAAAAAACTGGTCCTAGTTATCAAAACCACATAATTTTGTGAAATCTAAAATATGCGCAATACAGATTTAGCTCGATAGATGGTTGCAAGTTAAATGAACATAACATTTAATTCCTAGAAAAAAAATCTGGGGAATTAATTTAAAAATGCACCAGAGCATATATATTTGAAGATAATGAATTTTCCTGGGAATGAATCAACTTCATATTGGTCATATTAACATCCATAAACCGAAACTCTCAGATGAAACTTCTTATCGAGGGCTTGGAGCCAAGAGGGGCGTAAGTGGCTTTCGACAAACTTTACAGGAGAGACAAAACAAAATTTTGACCACACTTCAATCACCTGTATTATTAACCTTAAACCTCAAACATTGTAACCACAGGCATACTTACATGAATGAGTATTTAAGTAATACACTTATGGCATATTAACACAATGAACATGTTCTAAAACATTTTAAAATAAAATCAAAAATATGGCAAAAACGTCAGATACGCCTTTTTGGCACCAAACATTTCCAAGTCTTCTATGGACATATTGGGCGTATCTGCTGAACAGTGCAGAAAATAATTGGTCAAAAGGGGAATTGATTGAATAATTAACTAATTTTAATTAATTTTCATTTAACTCATTAATTAATTATTCATTTCACTTTTCCATTCTGGGCATCTGCTGAACTTGCTAAACACACTTCTGATTGGCAATTCATGAGTTGTTCAATTTATTTCATTACATGCATTAATTTTTTTTTTTCAAATACTCTATACAATTGACAGTTCTCTCGTGTTCTTTTAACTCATTTCACTTTTCTTTTTTGGTCAACCATTTCAATTACTCTGCGAGTCTATTCATTGACCACATCCAAAGAATCATGTCGCGTCTTATTTGCTTTTCTGTTCACTAGTTTGTTTAGTTCTACTCACTCTCCACTGTCAGAGCATTGTAGAACTCATTGTAGAACATGTATTTTCCAGAGCCAGAAGGGCGTAAGTGTGGACTTACGCCCTTCTGGCTCCAAACATTACTCACACCTTTGTGTTCGGTCTTTATTGCTTTGTTGCTTTATTCAATACAGTTTGATCTCAGATAGGTCTTTGTGGCACCATTGGATATTAGAGCTCATCGAGACCTTTATTTTGATATCAATAACTCATATTCGCCCAAAATGCCACTTACGCCCCTCTGGCTCCAAGCCCTCGTGATATGCTTTGGGGTCCGGAGAGAAGGGGGATGTACAGCGATAAAGGCTGCTCGACGACATGACAACCTGTTTGAGGAGTAGTTTATTTTATATAAGCGCCAGTATAAACCCACTAATTCACGGGCCGGCAAATGGAAACTTTCTAGTAAGTTTCCATCAATACTGAGAGTGCTGGACACATAAAGATGACCTGTTGACAGTGCCATTTATACAGGTGGGCGTTAATGGTAATAAGAGAGGTCGAGCCATGTTTTATTTCGGGTAAACGGACCTCCCATATAGATACAATCAGGACTGTTAAAGCAGACAAGGCTGGATGAGAGCCAAGACATCATTCTTTTAAAATGCTTTAGGGCGCCATTAATTATCCTTCCAAAGTAAAGCTCAAATAAACAACAGGCCAAGTTATTAAGAGAGACAAATTGCTGGACAGTACAGGTCAAAGTGAACTCAAACATGCATGCATACTTTAAAGATCTGTTACAAAACCTAGTGAGCAGTCTTGCCCTACATAGGGAGCTGACTTCTAAGGCAACATCCTAACTAACTGAAATGAAATGTTTTGGAACACTCTTTATAGACAACAATTCTGTGTGTCATGTAAAGAGTGCATCTTCATGAGTTCAGCTGTATGTTAAAACACACAGGCTTGTATTACTTGTCATTACTTTGTAACCTGAACTCCGTAAATGATTATATGAAACATGTAAGCATCATATGTTATAGTTAGCACATTATAGTTACCACATGAGCATTTATTACTAATGAAGCACTTTTTTTTCAGTTTAATAATCAATTAATTAATCAATCAAATTTATTTAATAAATCAACACACAGTTGTAAATAAAGATTTAAATTGCATTAACAATTATGTTTCTACTCCAATTCGTTGTTGAAATATAAACATTTGAACTGTGGCTGTGATCAAAAAGAGATACATTTTGGGTGAAATAGTCCATTTAAATTAGACAAAACTTTTTTTTTTTCATCACTTTTTGGTATTTAATGAATTACATGTAAAACCAATGGATTTTCAGTTTGAGCAGACTTTCTGGGATTGCCTCAGCAAAATATGTGATGCTATTTTAAACAGCTCTTAATAACTTTTCTCGTTAGGAGTGCGCGTAGAAATGCTGCCTATGTAGAAAACTCACTCGGTTTTGGAACAGAACCTTACGCTCACGTAGATCCCACACACTCGATGCGTTACTTACAGTTTTCTGTCGAGCTTGGTAACGAATCCCTGCTTGTCGTACTCTAAAGAGAGAGAAATACAATAAATCAGTTTATAACCCAGAGAGAGAGAGAGAGAGAGAGAGAGAGAGAGAGAGAGAGAGAGAGAGAGAGAGAGAGAGAGAGAGAGAGAGAGAGAGAGAGAGAGAGAGAGAGAGAGAGAGAGAGAGAGAGAGAGAGAGAGAGAGAGAGAGAGAGAGAGAGAGAGAGAGAGAGGGAGAGAGGCAGCGTGTTAATGCCAATAGGAAGAGACGGAAATATTTTGGCAGAAATTAATCTCTGTTGTTAAGGAAAGAGAAATTACTCTTGCAGTTAAACAGAAAGAAATGTGAGAGGCTGCTTTCTCTGTATAGACCAACATAGGCGGTACGTTTTTGACAGTTAGTAGCACCAAACACACAATATTAACACAAGATTTTAGATGTATCTTCAGCTAAACCGCATTGGCTATCTGCATTTACTCTGAATAGCTAGGAAGCAAAAGCGTAAATGCAAACACTGCAGAGCACATTTGTTTGCACAATGCAAGTATGCACAGCATTTTAGCCTTAGTAGAGCAATAGTTTTAACAGAATCTTGATTAGATAGCTGGTTAAAGTTAATGTGTTTATTTATAGAATTTGGACTTTTAATTTCTTACTACATTAGTACTTAGTACAAAATGAATGAAGGAAAGCCTTGTTTTGCCCTCCGGGTGGCCCTTCCTATAAGGGTGTGATGTCACATAACAACTGAATTAAGTATCTACACCAGGAATGTGCACTTGCAAAGCATTGGTCAAACATTTGCGTACTTGCATTAAGTATGTTTCTGGCCAAACACTTTATAAACTTTAAAGGGGACCTATTATGCAAAATTCACTTTTGCATGAGGTTTGAACAGATGATGCATGTCGCCACTCGCCAGTGTGTGTTCACGAACACCCTATAAGGGTAAAAATCTGATTCTGATTCTGATTCTGATTCTGATAAGGGTAAAAATCCACCCACTCCTTTTGTTATATGTGACCCTGGACCACAAAACCAGTCACACGTCTCACGGGTATATTTGAGGCAATAGCCAACAATACATTGTATGGGTCAAAATTATAGATTTTTCTTTTATGGCAAAAATCATTAGGATATTAAGTAAAGATCATGTTCCCTGCATACCAGCAGCAGCTCATTTGCATTTAAAGGGATAGTTCACCCAAAAAAAAAAATCGTAAAAAAAAAAAAAAAATAGTGGGGCACCACTGACTTCCTTTTTTTCCTTCTATGGAAGTCAGTGGGGAACAGAAACGTACTCATATTCTTGACAATATCTTCTTTTGTGTTCAACAGAAACTCGTACAGTGACCTAATCCTTTAAAGAGACACACACGAAAACAGCATGTTTTTGCTTCCACCCAAAAAGGGGCATTTTGGGCACGGTGTGATAAACGATCTGTGGGGTATTTTGAGCTGAAACTTCACAGACACATTCTGGGAATAGCGAAGACTTCAATTACATCGTGTAAAAAGAGGCATAATAGGTCCCATTTAAATGAAACTACGTACAGTCAGACGATCATTAAAAAGACATGAAATATTGATTGGTGTTGGAATTTATTGTGTGAGAATAAAAAGAGCCTTTTCATTTCACAAGTATGACATGCAATCAGAACAAAAAAAAAAAAACATCTTCATGAACTTGCGTAAGCTGATAAAATGAAAAAAATCATGTTTATAAAGTCATAATTAAAAAGGCCTGACTGCCATCAAGCACAAGATCAAGTGCTGCAGACAAGCAACATTATACTGCATAGTTCACTGAACCCAGTAATAATGTTTCATAACCCATGAAGAACAGTGACGTGACGTCATCATGTTGAGAGTTCAAAACAGAAGGATATTACACAGAGATGTGTTACTTTTCCAACAAACGGAAACCCTGAAAATAAAAACAAGTCAAGGCCATTTTTGATCAAATAACCTTAGAAAGAAAGAGTGAAAGCAGAGCTCAGGGTTTCTGGGACAGGTGAATGCACATGATGCTCGTCTGGCCGCTGCATTAGTGAGCCTGCGAGCGCAGAGGTGTTGCATTACGCCGGTCTCACACTGCGCGCGTTAGCAAAGCGTAGCAGGAGCAGAAGCAGCAGAGCCAAGATCGTTTCTCCCGCTGAAGTAAAGTGACAATGCATTGATCATGAGCAAAATACACAGAGGTTTTACCCAAAAAGCGCATTGATGATATCTACTGTGTTTTAAACAGCCAATCAAATGACCTTCAGCAATTTAAAAAGAAAACAAATGTAATTATTAGTGCTGGACGATTAATCGCATCCAAAATAAAAGTTTGTGTTTACATAATGTGTGTATGCACTGTGTATAATTATTATATAAATACACACATATAGATGTATTTAAGAAATATTTGCATGTATATACTGTATATACATTTATACATAATTTATATTATATATATAAATATAAATATTTTATATATTAATAACACATTTTTCTTAAATATATACATGCATGTGTGTGTATTTATATATACACAAAATAATTATACACAGTACACACACATAAACACAAATAAATAAATAAATAAAGAACATGTCATGCTGACAATCATAAACAAAAGCACATGGCGTCACAGGCGGTGGTCTTCAGAGTGAACCTGAAAAGACGACTATAATGGACGACGCTCGTCTCATTGTGGAGGTTGAGAAGCATTAAGTTATTCATGATCCACATAATGTGCTTTATAAAGATGAAGGGAAAAGCATGGATGAAGTTGCAGTGGCTCTTGGTGCCGATGGCAAGTCATTTAAAAGTGTTTTTGACAACCTTTCCCTGGCCCACGAGCGAACAACTCAACCCAATATAGGTAATTAGAATAGACAGATTAATATAGCACACACACAGTACAGACATCTACGATGTGCATGATTTTGTTGAATTTTTTAAAAAAAATTCGAGAATTTGCTCATTTACAATACGTCTCTATTAAGAAGTTTGCTTCTTGTTATTACAGACATTTGAATTATCTTTAAGATGTTTATGATGGGTAATGTTTGTAAGTTAGATGTGTATCAGATATTTCACCAATCTTGAGATATTAGTGCAGTCACGTTAGAGGTCGCAGGAGCAGCAAGTGTTAGTTCGCAGCAGAAATCCACAAAGATCACAGTGCTTCTGTCAGCTACCTGACACCTGTTATCACTGCGTGTGTGTGTGTGTGTGTGTGTGTGTGTGTGTGTGTGTGTGTGTGTGTGTGTGTGTGTGTGTGTGTGTAGGAATAATCTGGGTCAAAGGCAGCTTAAGCTCTACTGACCGCATCTGTGACATGCTGACACATCTAATGGCCGTCTTTGAAAATGTGCAATAGATGTATATTTTAAATGTTTATACCTGTATTACTGTGAACATATTTTGTTTAAACACCAATAAAGTATTTGCAGGTCACAGATATAGCTGATAGACCTGATCTTATTGGAAACACAACTTTGTAAATGATTTAATCACGATTTATTCATTATCAGTACATTTATCGTTATTTCAACATTAGTTGTAGTAGTATCATTACTGTAATCTTTTTTTAGATTTTAATAAGGGAAACATTGTAATAATGGTATTTACAATAGATAAAGGTTTAGTAGAAATCATAAAACATTGCAGTTCGAGTACTTTTTTCAACAGGGTTTTTTTTTACCAGTTCTTGATCTGGCAAAAAAAATATAGGCCTAAAAACAGAAAAATATAAATCTTTATTAACTTTATTATCAGACAGAAGCACGACAGATGTCTTTGTATTGAATCAGCAGGGGGATTCTCCTCAAGTACTAGAAACGCAATGGAGAAGATTCATAATGTTGGGAGATTAAATCCTTTATCAAGTTTTGGACTAGGTTGCTTGAGAAAATAAGCACTTTTCTCCAATATATATAGTTATATAGATATACATATATACATATAGATATAGTTTTACATAAATGTTCGAAAGTTTGGAGTAAGTAAGATTTTTTTTTTAAAGAAATGAATACTTTTATTCAGTAAGGATGCATTAAATTGATAAAATTACAGTAAAGAAATGTAATGTTACAAACTATTTCAATTCTAAATAAAATGCACATTATTTGCACAACTTTCTATTAATCAAAGAATCCTGAAAAAAAGTATCAGTTTCCACAAAAATATGAAGCAGCTCAACTGTTTTCAACATTGATAATAATCAGAAATGTTTCTTGATACATTTTTTTTTTTAATTATAAAATATATTAAACTGGTGAATGGTTAAATAAATAATACAATATTACTTATAATACAATATACTTTGTTCAAATAAATACATAAGACTGTTCTTTAAAAATCTTACTGACCCCAAACTACTGAACGCGTATGTGTATATAAAAATTAGGGCTGGGTAAAAGACTGGATTTCTCGATTTTAATCGATTCTTAATTTAGTCTGTCTTCAGTTGATAAATGAACAAAACATTTACAGCACCTCCCATCCAGTAAATCACAATAATCTATGATCTTTGTGTCTTTTGATATGAAACGAAAAGTCGCAGATTTTCAATTCTGTCCATTTTTTTATGGAATTCAAATATTCCATTTCATTCAAATACCATTTTGCCGCTCTTTATTGTGGCGTGCCGGATCGCTGTAGCGCCTCAGTTCAAGAGAACGACGGCACGTGAACCGATCAAGTCTTACAACGCTCAAAGTTCAAAGCAAAGGGAGATATTTGCTTTTAAAGAAATGACTTTTTAAGGACTACAACAAACGGCTAGTAGAGACTACACGACATTCCTCCCGGGTTAGTGACATCACCAACCCTAACATTTACATAAACCCGCCCCCGGGAACGCGATTTATAGATTATCAAGACAGAATATGCTAATCAATGACTAGAAGATAACTACACATAAGCTGCATAAATTCATCAACTAACCATTTAGAAATGTTGTCTACATGTTGAACATAAAAGGCTAAAAGTTTTTGAAATTTTCAGTGCGTGTCTGTGTGAGGTAATCAAAGCTGCAAAGAAGGAGCTCTTGAAGCTCCGCCCTCTGTGCCGGGAGCAGCAGCTCATTTGCATTTAAAGGGACAGACTCAAAAACAGTGCGTTTTTGCTCTCCCTCAAAAAGCGACAATTTTAACATGCTATATAAAAATATCTGTGGGGTATTTTGAGCTAAAACTTCACATACACACTCTGGGGACATCAGAGATTTATTTTACATCTTGTGAAAAGGGCATTTTACCACCCCTTTAACTACTAAAGTATGATGAAAGATACAGTGTGACTTGCTGAAATCGGTATCATGTTTCATGTAATCGCTCAATCAGCATTTCAACAGCCGAAAGATGCCAAAAAAACAGCTTGTAAACAATGTTACGTAATGCCACATTTACCTCACAGAAGCCATTCAATGACCACAAATTAACATTTTTGCTAAATATATGCACCACATTACATTATCTATTTTATTTTTAGTGTTCTTCAATGTATGTTTGAATAGCCTAAATCCTGCAATTGTTGATATTTCAAAAAATGAATTGTAGTAGAAACATAATTATGTAATTATACAGTATAATAACTTTATTAAACTTCCTGGTGTGTAATTTAAGTGTTTGCAAACAAAATGATATATATCCAGATTAATTGATATCGAATCGAATCGTGAAATTGTGTCAATACCCAGCCCTAATAAAAATATATATAATATTTATATGTGCACACAAGCATTAAAAAAAAATAAAAATAAATAAAAAAAAAAGAGTACGCACAAAGACCCTGTGACAACTAACCCCGGTCTTCATCATAATGCAGTTATACACAGTAAACAGAATCTCCCAACATTAATGTAGGGTATGATATAGGATGAACCTCTACCTGAAACTACTACACGTCCCACGGAGTGTAAACTATCCAAAACAGCCTCTGAAACACAAGAGTGTGAGTTCAGCATACAGAAGGCATGTCATCATCACCTCAGATGCTTTTAGTGTCTCTGTAAACAGCTTTAACAGTGGCTCCCGGGCTAGAGTGATGACAGCAGATCTGGGCCATTACCATCTCACACACGGGTTAGCAGATCAAACAACCAATACACTGCAACTAAACCAAACAAACAGGCCTGCAAAAGAGCACAATACAGTACAGGCTCATGGAAACAATGCATTCATTTTGTAAAGCAATCAGGTCCATGAACGAGAAACCCATCCAGCATTTGTAGTTCCTTGAAAAACTATGAAAATGCACAATGCATACATTTAAAAAGTCACAAATCTACGAACCAGCTAATAAAGCAATTTAGCTGACACATGGTTTATATAATGTATGATACATGACTTTAGCAAGCTTCTGCTAAATACTTCAAATTCGTTTAGTAGACACGCACATAAATTGTATGTGTGTATCATATGCATTTCTATACATAAAAAAAGTGAGGACAACAGTTGAAATGAGATGGATATGACAGCATGTGAACTTCTGCACTATGGGGACCTCGTGAAAACTTCATGAACCTCAAGAACGGCAAAGGACAAAGAAGCAGCTCAAATATAAAGAGGCTTTGATTTTGACTATTATTCTAAAATATGGACAATAGTAATAATCATAAATGTGTTCTGCAGGGTAGGTGACTGACAGACTACAAGAGAAGTGTTGATAAACAGTTTTATCTGTTGGACTCTGATAAAACGGTTTGACAGTTGTGCCAAACATCCAGAATAAAACAGCAAAGAACAAATTCATTTCTGACATACAGTCAGGTGTGTTTCTGCCAGGAAGGAGGAAAGGAAGAAAATTCTCAGAAAAACACACCATATTCGGAAGAGGAACGTGCAAAAAAACAAGCAAAACCTGTGTGTGACTGTGAGCAGAGGGAAGCTGATTTCCTGTTCTTGCACTTATGAGATTATGAATTAGACAAGTTACACGGTAAACAATATGGTAGCATTTTGTGGTTCAATTTTAGAGTGATTAGCCTGGTTAAAGAGAAATATCCTGAAGCTTTTGTCTGTTGTTTGAGCCAAAAAGCAGAATTACTAACAAATGCTGATCAGTCTTAGTTAAAGAGATCATTCCCAGTTCCACTGTGTGTTTAAACACAAAGGCCATTACTTTGTTACCCGAACTCCACAAATGGTTATACAAACATTAACTGGTTTTATATGTCAAAATATGATTTAATCAGCACCAACAACGGTCATTTTAATCTCTTTAATGTAATAACGTCATATTTTTACTTATGCCGTTTAGTCAAACCAAGTGCTGGTCACACTTCCTGACTCGAGTGTCAGAAAGGTGTGTTTTATTTGTATTGCAATGTTAGAAAGGTTAATAAGAGCCGATATGTATAGATACGCGTTTCTGGTTTTTCATTATCACAATCTGCCATTTCATCTTGACCGATACTTCTTTATTTATAATATGTAGCAATATACACTAATATTCAAAAGTATTCATATTTTATAAAGTTAAAAAAAGATTTCTACATTTTTTAAATGCTGTTCTATTGAACTTTCTATTCATCAAAGAATCCTGAAAAATTTAAATGTATCAGTTTCCACAAACATATTAAGCAGGAAAAACTCTTTAGAATATTGATAATGATCAGAAATGTTTCTTGAGCAGCAAATCATCATTTCAGAAGGATGTGACACTGAAGACTGGAGTAATGATGCTGAAAATTCAGCTTTCATCACAGGAATACATAAAAAAGTTATTTTAAATAAATTTGACAATATTGCATATTTCACAGGTGAGCATAAAATCATTCTTACAAACCCCACATTGTTGAATGGTAGTGTACTTTGTTGTTAACAATTAATATAACTGCAGGACTCAAATTGCTTCAGTTATGTAATGAATCTCATTTGAGATCTGAGGTGGCGATAACATCAGACACCACAGGTTGTGTTCTTACACCGTGTGTGAGATGTGACATTTGATCGCCTGTGAAACTACAGTTTGGGCGAAACCAAAAACGGTTTACAAAACGGTTAACATCTGCAAATCTACAAGGTGCCTTTGGGGAATACGAAATATGTGAAGAGACAAAGATAGATCTTTCTAAACAAACACATGTGCTGGGTAATATTAAGCATGTCATAGCAATAATAAGTTTGTGTATCATTTTGCCTTCAAAGCTGAGCATTTTTTGGCTTGCTGGGTACTTTTGACTGATTCCAGGAGGTGAATGTGGACAGTGGTGATGGGGTCTTTAGCTCCCTCCTCTGGCCATCATAGCAAACCTTTTTCTTTTTCGGGGTCGTATCAGTTTAAGATCATGACTTCACCAGCAATTTGACGCCAAACAGGAAGAAGAGTTGCTGAACCGTCAGACTTAATTTTAGTCATGCCATTTGGGGGAAATCCAGTTATGATATAAAAAAAAAAAAAAAAATTCTAGAGAAGGGAAAAGTTTGTGACAATTCACAGTTTAGAGAAATGAAAAAGGTGTCGGCATTAAAGAAACAACCTCGCACAAAAGCATTATGAGAGATCCCCGTGCACTTTCAAACATTTACTCTAAACGACACCACACTCATTAGGGGATTCAGTCATGTGACTGACTAACTAGAGCTGCTGAACCGCTTCAAGGTCCACTCGTGAAAGTAAGGATCCATGCTGTAACCACTCATACCCTGACAATCATTTATATTCACCTAAAACCATGTATCTGCTTCTGAAGGGCTGCAAGTCCAATATAACATGTCTAACCAGCTAATCAAGGTGTTGAGGATTATTAGTAACATCCAGGTATGCGTGTCACAGTTGACAAAAAAACCCCACAAACAAATGACTCTTTATACTCACGAGATTTCTGCACTGAGGTCCGTAGGTGCAGTCTGCCAGAGGAATAGTACAGGAATATCAGCACCATGATGGGACAAACCAAAAACATGAAGCTCCGTGTGGACTTCATCCTGATCATCTCACACGAGGCTTCATCTGGTCCGAGTCACCTGAAAACACAAGCACACAACACATTGGTAAATTGATCAACACCTTGAGAAATCCGCGAGTTCATCACAGGTTGGACACGACAGACGTGTTAATTTGATGTGGGCGTGTCCAGACCTTCATAACATGTAGTGACTGGCCTGATGGTGAAATAAAGCTCACTTTCAAGCGCTGTTTCTCTCAAAAGCATCGTAAGACAGTGGTTCCTACGATCAACTTTTAATTAAATGATGTGTTTTTAATGATTCTGAAAGCTGCTTAACACATTTGACCTGATCTATCCATGTTGTCTGTATGACCACATTAAATCATATTTTTTGACTTGAATAAAACCAATTAATTAGGAAACCAAACAAATCATTGTACAGCATCTGAAAGTGATCCCACACTATTATTATCATCAACTAAAACTTTGACATTCTGGTGAAAAATGCAGATGCCGTGGTAAATTCTTCCAAGTATGAATATTTCAGCATTTTCATTAAAGTGAAACTGTGGTAAAAAAATCAAGCTTTTAATGTTGTTTATATGTTTAAATGTATATGTGCTTTAAGACAAACCATGTGCGAATTCACAAGTCGACACCATTGCTGAGTATTTTCTCCTTAAAACTGCAGTGAACCAAAGACAGCCTCAAAAACACGATTTGAAATCACTGTCACAAACTTGTAACCAAGATATTCATAGAACCAACCGCGTATTCTAAATGAGGCAAGGGTGTAGAGTTACATTCAAGCTATTTTTAAGCATGAAGATTTTTTCTTTTTCCAAGGATTTTTTTTTAAAATGATCCTTTAAGGGATAAAATTAGACTACAGGGGGACATAAAAAATAAATAAAAACATTAAAATACACTGAAGTCTATCAACACCTAAAACTTAAAGGGACACTCCACCCATTTGCATTAAGCTTTGCATTGTTAGAAACCCAGTCATACTATTGAATGGTCGTGCAACACTCTCTCATTTTCCCCTGAGACGGGAGAAATCCGTTATTTACCTTTCACACTTCCTCCTACAATGACGCAAAAATCTTCATTTTGCGTCATTGTAGGAGGAAGTGTAAGAGGGGGGGATTTCTGTTGAGACTACAAGCACTCGTTCCTCATCTTTCCCAGGGGGCGGGACCCGCTCACGCTACAGACCTATTACAGATCAGTGGGTGGGACTTTACTCTCTGAAACTGAAAGCAATATCCTCCATCTTGTTTGAAGCTAAGCTAACAGGCGCTGTGGAGACCAGTGTTGCCAGATTGGGCGGGTTCCCGCCCAATTGGGCGGTTTTGAATTTGATTGTGCGGGTAAAAATGGGTTTGGGCGGGTGGACAAAATTTGGGCTGGTTTGGGGTCAGTTCGGCGGTTTTCAAACATCTACATTTTAAAGTCTAATTGATTAAAAAACTAAACTAAAGTGTGCATGTAGTCCATGAAATCAGTCATCATGACATTACTGTACACACACGCGCGCCCATGCAGAGTCAGCTGGCGTTAGTGTTGACATCACCGACGAGCACGCACTTTTAGCCAATCAGTGATCAGCAGGCAGATGCGATTGAGCGCGATAAGTTGTAGCTGTATATTCAAGTGATCGCTAATGCCAAAGTGATAGGCTAGCTATAGCCTACTAAACAGTAAGTTTTATCTACACAGTAAAGAGTAAGATAGTGAGCAACTCTAAAAACATACACCTGGTGGGAGATAGATGGTGAATATAACTCTGAGGAGAGCACAGTTGAATGACTTGAAATGAAATGAAATGAAATGAAATATGGGACGTGAAATATGTCCATGGCCATGTGCACACTAACCTAACCTTACCAGAGACATCGGCAACTTTTACACCGTCCAGACTGCACTAACGTTATACTCGACCCTGACAGCTGCTGAAAAAGGTTTGAATCAACGATGAATGAGTTTGACTGCTAAATTCTGCGTTATGTTCTGCAATGTGTACTTCCGAGGGTTAAAGTAATCGGTTCATTTCTTGATTGCCGTTTTGACAGTGTCCATCTGGACATTTTAGTCATATTGGCTAATTCTCCTTTATTATTTCCCTGTTTTGATCTGTTTTCCTGGAATTTTATTTTTTATTTTATTTTATCATATTTTTTTTTGTTTTAAGGAGATAAAAATTGTGCTTATCAACCTTGAATGACATGGTAACGAATTTATATCATATTATTTTGGCGGCAGTAAAATTTTGGGCGGTTTTTTCTTGTAGTGGGCGGGTTTTGGTGAGCTTTTGGGCTGGAAATCACCGTCCCAATCTGGCAACACTGGTGGAGACAGATGTAAAGTTATGACAATAGCGGAGGAGAGTGCTCAATATGATATAGAAGAAGAGGATTTCGGAAGTCTGATGCTTGAATCAGGTGTTTGTGGCTACCTTTACAAGCCGCATTATAGCGAAGAGCAGCCGAGGCAGAAGACCTGCCTGCCGCGGACGAGGAACCCGGACTGGCTCGAGTTAAGGCCATTGCACACTGAGTCCGAAATTTTCGTATGCGTTTTTTCGTGTTCGTCAGCAGTAAAATTCGTCACGCACAGAAACCTTGCACACTGAGTCCGACGCGTATTTATTAAACCTTTGCGGAAAAAAACGCAAAAAATACTAAATGGATTCGTCAAGCAGTGAGGATGAATTTGTTGCCCTCTTTCTTCTTAAAAAGAGAAAAAGAAAGAGGAAATATTGGGTCCATCCAATCCTGAGATTGCGCCGAGAGGAAGGAGAGTTTCACCTCCTTATCAAGGAGTTGCGAAATTATCCCAAACGATTCAAAATTTACCTCAGAATGTCAGTGGAACAGTTTGATGCTTTGCTAGCGATACTGGAGCCACATATTAAAAAGAAGACCACAAATTTCCGTGAACCAATCGATCCTGAACAGAAACTGGCAGTAGGCCTATGTCTATGGACGGACACACACACACACACACACACACGGCCGGCAGAAGCGCTGGGCAGACAGAACAGCTGTATACAGGTTATATTTTATTCAGTGTCTTTGTAATCCGCATTTTGTTTTTCATACAGTACTTGTGCTGCGAGACGAAGTGTATCAACTTGTCAGACGTCATTCTGGATTTTGTCGTTCGCTTGTACGGTGGCTCTGAATTTTCAAAAAACCTCACAAAACACTGGCTGTGGATGCGAAAAACGCAGAAAATCGAACCCAATCCGAAATTTTTTTTTACGGACGAAAGTTTCGTAGACAGTGTGCAAGCATGATTGACATAACGTGAGGTCGAATTTTCTTTTTAACGTGCGAAAATTTCGGATGCGAATTTCGGACTCAGTGTGCAATGGCCTTTATAGTTTTTACTAGTTGAAATTCAATTGTTGATATCAAGAATTATCATTGTTACTAGTAGAAACATTATTCCTGATATCAAGAATGATCATTTTAACTAGTGAAAATGTAATTCTTGATATCAAGGATTCATATCCTGGAAATGAATAAAAGTTCAAACGGCTTGCCATAGATATGCGCTTTCTGGATTAGTGGGAGTGGCTTGCGGAGCTGTGCAATGTGGTGCATTGTGGGAGTTGTTGTCTTTCATACAAATGCGTCCTGAAGTTATTTTTTGTCTTTCCTCGGTCACGAAGGCACCAAATTCAAAATTTATTTTACATTTCGACTACATATATGACCCATTTTAAATAAAAAAACAATGTTCAAATGGGTGGAATGCCCCTTTAAACAGTTCATTCTGAATATTTAAGATTTTTTTTTTTTTTTTTTTTTTAAGTATATTCATTAAGGGGACATAATGTGCCCCTTTTCACAAGATGTAATACAAGTCTCTGGTGTCCTCAGAATGTGTCTGAAGTTTCAGCTCAAAAAAATACCCCATAGATCAGGGATAGGCAACTCCGGTCCTGGAGGGCCACTGTCCTGCAGAGTTTAGCTTCAGCCCTGATAAAAACTCACCTGCCTGTATCTATCTAGTAATCCTGAAAACACTGATTGCCTTGTTCAGGTGTGTTTAATTAGGGTTGGAGCTAAACTCTGCAGGACAGTGGCCCTCCAGGACCGGAGTTGCCTATCCCTGCCATAGATCATTTATTATAGCTTGTCAAATTTGTCCCTATTTGGGTGTGAGCAAAAACACAGTTTTTGTGTGTGTCCCTTTAAATGCAAATGAGCTCCTTTCCAGAAGAGGGCGGAGCCTGTGCTTCAGATCCTCCAGCAAGGAGGAGCACCTGGCTGCAGCCTGCAGATCGGGGCGGGGCGGAGCGGGGCTGCACGTCTCTTCTCATCGGCACCGTCAAGTCATGACGGCGATTCTAGCGGGTTTTCATTTCCGCGGTTCATCGCAGCATGGTGAGTACAGGCAAGCTACTCGTTTAATTTTTTTTTTATAACAATTTTTAATTCTGAGTGGTGTTTAGTGTGACGTTAAAAGGAAGTATAAAAAATAAAAAATAAAGATTGTGTAACTTTACTTTACCATATCACACAAATAACTAGAGCAACGTTTCCCAAAAGCACTGTAGGCCTAAGTATATATATATATATGAGTGATATAATATATATATATATATATATATATATACATATACAGTATATATATATATATATATAATATATATATATATATATATATATATACATATACAGTATATATATATATATATATATATAATATATATATATATATATATATATATATATATATATATATATATATATATATATATATATATATATATATATATATATTATAGTATATATGAAGAGTTCAGATGCAAAAGCCTCTAAGTGCCATCTGAAATTTTCTTCTAGAATGATCATTTTTATCAAGCTTGTATATTTAAGTTCAGTAATTTCATTTAAATGACAATTCATGGGTAATTTTCATTGCCATTTAAGTGAAATTACTGAACTTAAATATACGAGCTTGATAAAAATGATCATTCTAGAAGAAAATTTCAGATGGCACTTAGAGGCTTTTGCATCTGAACTCTTCATATATATACAGTATATATATATTTTTTTTTGATATTATTATTATTATTATTATTATAATAATAATAATAATAAGTATACATTTATTTAATTAAACATTAAACATGAAACTACATTCAATAGTAATAATGTCAATCCGTTGATAGGGTCAGACACAGTATTTTATCTAACCGGCTTACTGGTGTGTCAGTGTTTATTTAGTAAAACCACACAGCTTGTCATTTATTTAGTTAAATTTATTCGTTTTTTACATGGTTTCATGGAACGTTAGGTCATGAAAATTTGCCTAAAAATTTGCCTGTACTACTTTTCATTACAGGTCTGATGAAGAAAGACGGGCAAGAGAAAGGCAAATGAGGCATACTGAAAAGAATGTATGAGACATTTAATAAGACATTTTTACTTCTCTTACCATGAATATTTTGACTTGTATTCTCTGCTATCCTTTTAGGCACAAAAGGCAAACAAGTGTGTTAAAGTTTAAAGTGTGTTACATGGGTGTAAGGTTGTTACTTTTTGTTGTTACTTCTTGCAGTATCATGGCTAACATGATCTTAGATGTGGTTCTGTTTTGTGTGTTTTTGGCTACAAGTGATGTGAACTGGGGAAAGGAGATTGAGGAAAGTGTGTAACTGTACATTCACACCGCCGCGGCGCCGACGCTTGTCAAAAAGTACGGGGAAGCTTGTTGACACTTTGGCCGCTCTGAAGTCTGTGTCACACCATGAAATGTAAACAGAAAAAACAAGCAATACATTGACACTAGAAACCTTTTATAATGACAGCATTTTTATAACCGTTTTGGTCACATTTGGTCGGGGGAAAAAAAATATTTTGATTAATATGCGCGAGGGAGAGAGAGCAAGACGTGTTGTTTTTAGACAGTGAAGGTGAGTGCGCGCGCGCGGCCAGGGCTCTCTCTCTTTTGTAACTGGTCTCTATATGAAAATAACGTCATATCATAAATGATAGGAAACCCAGCAACAGCGATTATCAGTTTCTCCTCCATTTTCTCGGAACTAATGTTTTGGTAGGAACGAAAGTTTACATCGTATGTTTCTCCGGAATCAGCCAGCGCGAAGGACGTCTATATTCTGATTGGTTGCTGGCGTTTGCCGCTGAACCGCGTCATAACTCATTACCATAAAGTTGAGATACTTTCAACTTTTTGATTGATGCTCAAAACGCGACGCCGATGGATTTGACGCTCCTTGCAGCTGAGAGAAGCCAGCTTCCACTGAAAATGAATGACTTCCGTTAACTTTGGAAGCTCAAGTCGGCGGCGGTGTGAACGTACAGTAAAGGATGTCAATGTCTAACCACAGATGTATATATGTACAAAATTCTAGTTAATTTGTACAAACAGATATGTATATTTACATATGTAAAGTTTCACCTATCTTTATCAGAATTAATTAAACCATTTGATTTGATACCTAAATAAATAACAATGAAATAATTGTCTTGGCATGTTATTCATATACAAACAATGTTGGTATTTTAACCATAACCCTTTTCATTATCTAGTAAATCCATAATTTATTCATTTTAATAACATCTTGAGACTTGCTGAAAATTATCGACTTTTATTTAAATGTTAAAAATGAATACTTGTAACTGTGAAGTAAATACTGAAATAAAAGTTAAATTAAAAAAGTTTGTTGACATTTGCAATGTGACAAGTCAAAAGAAGTAACTGGATTATTGCTTGGAAATGTACATAAGGAAACATTTTCCAAAAAAGAACAATATTTATAATACTATATATTATTACCAGATATAAGTAATTAACGGATTCAAAGTTTTGTTTTATACTACCATGTATAAGTCATAAGCATTGTTTTCAACCGAATTTCCTGTTAAACCGTGGCGTCGACGTCATTACACTGTGCCATGAACCAGTGAGAGCCGTTATGGGAAAGGCTGCACGTGGTGGCCCAGGTGCACCCCCGCCGGATCTGCAGACAGATGTACTTGCAAGCAAGTGCAACAACAAAACTGGAGAATGTTTGGAGAGACTGTTTATGAAAAAAAAAAGGAGTTTGTTTAGATATGAACCATTATAGGCTGGTTGTTTACACACACTGTGGACACATAATTATGTTCAAACACCTTATAAAAGTGTATTTTATATGATAAACCAGGTGATGGCTCACCACTATGGGAAATGGATCCAAGAAAGACGATTAATTGTGGGAACAAGAAGGGGATGGGTTAGTTAAAGATGACCCAACGAATGCCCAATGGTTGAGCAAAGTGTAAGAGACTGTATAAAAAGCAGAGTTTTGATTCAGAGAAATAAATGATTTTTTAAAAGTATATTACAATAGAAAACCATTATTTTAAATTCTAATCATATTTCACAATATTACTGCTTTTTCTGTTGGTTTTTTTATCAAATAAATGCAGCCTTGGTGAGAAGAAGAGATTTCTCTCTTCTGAAAAACAAAAAAACAAAACCATTAAAAATAGCAATGCATCCAAACTTATGTACTGTATATTATAATAATTACAATAATATAAAATATTTAATTATATTATAAAACACTAAATTATATTATACAATATTATAATACGTGTTGTTTTCTAATTATACTTATATATATATATATATATATATATATATATATATATATATATATATATATATATATATATATATATATTATGTTATATTGTGTAGGCTATAATATAAAAAAACTGGAACTTTTTCGATACACCGCGTTATTTAGATTTCACAGAATTTGTATTTCATGTAATTATTATGATGCATTTCCAAACACATGGTATATATTGTACATGGTATACATATTACTTTTTGGGTGATTTTGTTAGTAGCAGCTATACTGATTTCACTGCGTCTAAGACCTCAAAATCCAAAACACACACACAACACTACTTTAACAACTATCTTCATCGTTAAAACACATAAACAACAACAAACCGTGTA
Organism: Rutilus rutilus; assembly: GCF_951802725.1. Taxonomy (NCBI): domain Eukaryota; kingdom Metazoa; phylum Chordata; class Actinopteri; order Cypriniformes; family Leuciscidae; genus Rutilus; species Rutilus rutilus. Next base: position 4,167,465 of record NC_140217.1, on the reverse strand, counting down.
ACCAATGGAAACCGCACGATGACTGATCGCTCTTCAGTCAGTTATAACGGTATCAGTCGCATCCGGTTAGCGCATTAGCTACTGCTAACCTCAAACCAGCAATGATTATTACTTTTAGCCCAACAACTCCCGTTCAACACAAATGAATTACACAATCACACGGTTACACGCAGTCCTAATAAGATACACCTGACACCACGGCTGTTACAAGACACAAAATGTCAATAAAACATTTAGCGCGTGTGTGTGTGTTGAGAGGCTGGCTAAACTCCTACCTCACAGAAACGGAGCGACAATGAAAACATGTCCACAAACACCCCGCTGTCTCAGGCGACGCTCGCTACGGTTCTTCTGGGGGAACGGAAAAAAACATTTCTTTTATCTCTCGGCTGCGTTCATCAGCTCGCTTCCCAGAGTGCAGTGCAGTGAAGTGAAGGGAAACAAACGGATCTCATGCCATTTAAAATTAGGTTGAGAAGCTTCAGGAGGAGGAGGGTTTCTTCTGTGTGTTCTGAACAGCTATTGGCTTGAGCACAGCCGAACACACACCATACATACAGGTCCATAAAACATGATTCACTATTGCCACATAGTAATACAAGACACTTTCTATGGTCATTTCCGACAACAAAAAATAAAATAAAATAATAATAATAATGCTTTGATAAATCATAATTAGCCTATGACAAACTAAGTCATATTTATGAGATAAACTGAAATATAAGAAAACGAAAAGTCGGAGTTATTACAAGTTATATTTCATAGTTTTGACATAAAAAGTCGAAATTCTCATTTAAAGGGATAGTTCACTTTGAAATTAAATTTTGGTATGTTTTAGCTTACCTCAAGGGCATCCAAGATGTAGGTGTCTTTGTTTCCGCAGTAGTTTCAATTTTTGCCATCAATGTGTACTTACGATGGGGAATTGTTTAATTTGGACTTCTCTGTGCATGCTCTTTGAGGTGGTGACCATAGACCTGCATTATATGACTGACAAGACCGGTTTGACCTAAAAATATCAAAATTGAAACTACTGCGGAAACAAAGACACCTACATCTTGGATGCCCTTGAGGTAAGCTAAACCATACCAAAACTTAATTTCAAAGTGAACTATCCCTTTAAAGTCATATGACATAGCCTACCAAGTAGCCTAATGAGTGAAATAGTCAAAATTATGACAGACATGCGAAGTCAAAATTGTGAGCATAATTGTGACGTTCTATATCATAATTATAGTTTACCTTTTTGTTAAAAGTATTACTTATATGACATAATTTCGAATTTGAATCTCGTAAGGGACTTTTTAAAATCGTAATTATGACTAAAAGTAATTTTTTATTATCACAGAATGACTGAGTATGCCATAATTTACCAAAGCATGTTTTTTTTTTTTTCTTATGTGGCAGAAATGGATTTCCATACGTAGCTATCAGCACACAGTGTTGTGTTACTTAAAACAGAGATTATGCAAATGAAGCTGGTGTAATGATGAGTATAGACAAGCACCAAAGTTCAGTGACCAGTGCCATTTGATTTTACTACGATATTTTGGAAATCTACCAAGGTAAAACCGATGCTTAAAGCCATGGTATATGAATATAATAATGATTAACTACCATGAAATTCATCTAATACCACAGTAGTTTCTATTGCACTATGAATCACAGTTTCATTGGGCTAGTTTACAGAAGTCGCGTGCATCTGTCTTGTGTTGATGGTGACGCCAACCACGTATCTCGACTTTTATGATTTCATATAAACATAAAAATATAACAATCAACCCACTCACATATCTTTAGCTCTACAGATAACTTTGTACGTCTTAAATTATACACACAAATGAATGCAGACATTTTCTAGTCTTTCTTTTCAGTGGGGAACGTCGCTCTCAGTGGAAATGCTCGTGAGATCATTGAGTCTTTCTTGTTGAGCACCACAGTCTGTTTTTAACCAAGGACAGCTTTGAAAAGGGCACTAGAAGGAGATGTACACTATTTCAGAGCTTTCCTGTGGACTGACATAAGTTGAGCCTGTAGGTTGCTGTACTGTGAAAACCTCAGGAAACACATTTAACCCACACTGGTCTCTGAGCGACCACCTCATGCTAATTTAAGCGGCAAGAAATACATGTAGCAAATGAGATCTCTATGGCCTGCTTTATTAACGAGAGAAAAGCCTACTTACCTTTTTTTTTCTATAGCAGACAGATCGGCAAACTTCCACATCACAACAAAACGTGTTGTCTAAATAAATGAATAGAGCTTTTGTCTGCATGAACACGTCTTAAAGGCGTCACTACACAAACATCATTTATTTAATACTTTATTGGCAGACTTCCCTTGGAAACCCTTCCTGTTTCTCTGCTTCTGTGGCTTCATTATCTTGACATGATAAATACTCAAAACTGATGTCACATCTGACCACCGATACCATGCATTATAACGCATTTAATTGACTAATATTAGTTTTTCATATGGGAATTAATACAAGTATAACAGAACTAATACAAGGAGTAAAGATTGTGAATAAAAGTTCAAAATAAATACACAAATATATATGTATATATTTAACAGGATTTTTTTTTTCAAAGCTGATACATTATCCCTTTAATCAAATGTTTTATTATTGTTATTTTTTATTATTATTATTATCAGACACCACATGACTGAAATGTTTTCACTGCATTTTTATAGTACATTTCAGGTAAGCTATGCTTTATTAAATGATAGATAGATAAATATTCATTTAATTGGATTATTACTTTATTATAAATTCATGAAGTTTATTTATTTAGATTTGTATGCTAAATGTTTTCACTAGTTCTGAATATCAGTTTTAATAAAAACTTGTGGCTAAAACAAACCAAAATTATGCTTATCAGAGTCTGACATAAATATATATATATATATATTTTTTTTTTTTACTCCTTCTGGCCATATAATTGATTGTGAAATAAAATGCAATAAAAGTTATTTACAGTTAACATAACTGTATCATACCTGCAAACTCCAGACTGGTGAAAAAGGTGATGGATGGGGAATTTTTTCTTCAAAAAATTTATTGGAATCAGCAGTTCAAAGTGTCCCGAAAAATTAAAAGAGAACTACATTGCAGCAACATTATAATGAAATGACACCAACGTCTATGGTAACATAAAATAACTGTAAAACTATGATTTAAAAGGTTAAATAAAACAAGTTTTGATTAAAAAATAAAACTCATGCTATTTAATTGTCAGAATGGAAAAATGTGCCAAAAGGCGACGGATTTGCAGGTATGGTTTATGCAACATACAATCTGTCTGCAACTGAACATACCGTGTTAAAAAGTTAGTTTTGCAATGCAAGTTAAAAAAGAAGAAGACACTTCAGCATAAGAACCATGTCAGCTCACATCTTTTACTGATGCACATTAATGGGTTTTTTTTTTTTACAAAATACATATATGGAAGTCCTAGAGCCTCTGCATTCAGAAGTGCAGTGAGAACGAGGCTCACGTTCGAAAAGCAAAACAAGAGGCAGAAGAAACGTGCCGAAAGCTCGAGATTTTTTAAATTAACTACATACAACTCTATCTCACAGTATATGAACATTAAACATGTATCATAAAACAGCAATTAAAATAGGCTTCTTGATAGAAAAAAATATTTTTTTTTTTATAATTTCTTAATAGTGAAGATTAGCCCTATCTATCGAACAACTGAAGAGCTGCAACAACCTTACTTTCTCCAAATGCTGTCGGGGTCAAACATGGGCTCCTCCTCAGCTTTTTAGAAGAGCATTTCTGTCTCTAGAGCTTGGCTACGGCAAGGACAAAGAAGACAATTCATAAAAGTACAGCTGAGAAGTGCAAAAATAGCTTATTAAATCCGTGGGGCTTTTGATAAAATGTTGACAGCAGTAAGCTACATTAAACGAAAGTGTATTGAACCAGAATGCAAGGCAGGGCTCTGAACAGCTGCGAAAGTGAGATCCTTGGCGTTTCGCTATGAGCTCTGCATCTCCAACAAAAGACACACTCATCGGCACTGAACTTCGACACAACTGGAACTCGCGGCGTATATTGCAGAAGTTACTTTCGTAAAGCACCAGGTAATAAATAGGCTTGTACAAAACGACTCTCAAAGACACGCTGAATTCATTATGCTCCAAATAATGTACATTATTCAGGGTCTCAACTGCACAATTTATGCCAGTGTAGATCTTTAAAAAAACAGGAGATCCGCGTCCGTAAAGTGCGATGGCACCGCCGGGCGCTAAAATACGGGTAGAAACAGCACCCTGAATTAAGTCAAATAAATTAATTCAATTTGATAAAATTCGATATTTTTATGAAATGGAGATTACAAATATTCTGTATCAAACGAATGTGATTGAGAGCGACTTGATGAACAGAGTGAAGATGTGTTTGTGGCACAGTTTCACAGAGCTGAGGTTAAAAGGGCATCGAAGCTGCATTCTCTGAGAAAGACACTGAAACGCCCTGCCTCGACTCAGATGAGATCGGGATAGATGAAACCCCTCCAGGTGCGGGACGCCTGCGGACTGAGCGCCACCGGCATTGGCAGGGTGTGTGCTCGAGTCCGCTGGTGGTTTCAGGTGATGAAGGCCGTGTCGTCGCTGGCTACTCCATGATGGCTCGGTAGATGACGGGTTCGATATAGTCCCCTCTGTACCTGGAGTTGATCACTCGCTGTCTCTTGCTCTCCTGAACCTTCTTCTCACCAAACATCCCGTCAAAGCGCATGTCCGATGCCTTGGACTGAATCACACACACACACATGAAAATCAAGCACGTTTCTACAAACGTCTTCATTAAAGAGTTAAAAGCCACGAACCAATCAGTTGCGAGGTGAATCACAACATTACAAACTTTGATTTCAAGCAAACTAGTATTTGAAAATCTAATAAAAAGACTGCGGCTGTGTCCGAAATCGGCACTATTTGAGGGAACCCTAGTGGATCTTATCGCGTACACTCATTCAATCCCTCAATGCACCAAAATAACGAGTGTATAACCGATCCAGATCCAACTCCTCCCACCTTACATATACCTAAACCTACCCATCTCCACCCCCTGATCCCTAAACCCACCCCTAAACCTACCCATCTCCACCCCCTGATCCCTAAACCCACCCCTAAACCTACCCATCTCCACCCCGATCCCTAAACCCACCCCTAAACCTACCCATCTCCACCCCCTGATCCCTAAACCCACCCCTAAACCTACCCATCTCCACCCCCCGATCCCTAAACCCACCCCTAAACCTACCCATCTCCACCCCCCGATCCCTAAACCCACCCCTAAACCTACCCATCTCCACCCCGATCCCTAAACCCACCCCTAAACCTACCCATCTCCACCCCCTGATCCCTAAACCCACCCCTAAACCTACCCATCTCCACCCCTTAGATCTGGATCCAACTCCGCCCCCTGGATCTCGTGTACTGCAGTGAGGTGCTACTGAAAAGCGGCACTCAGTGTCCAAATCCACTCACTCGTTTTCATTCACTCCTTCAAGTGGATTATACTAGTGGAGTAATGTAGGGGATAGTGAATGAAGGTATAGTATAATCAGCATATAAACAGTATAATCAAATTAAAACCAATCAAAATATGGCATTTGACAAACACAAATCTCCTAGCGATTACATCATTTGCTGCACATTGGAGTGGGCGTTTGAACTCTCGAACTCTCTGATTGGTGTAATTTTCTGTACAGCATCACAATTATGTATTTTTTCGCCACAAATTCAGCTGTTAAACACACTTATTTTATATAGCGGGCTGACGGCTTCAACAGAAGCATCGATTAAAACCCTCACAGCTCATAGCTGGTCGGTCTTTAAAAAACATTTTTTTTTAAATCAATTTCCTTATGGAGAGAATTAACAATTGATCGAGTTTTTACTTCTGGAACTTGACTATTGAATATTATATATGCTGAAGATTTTGAATTATTGCTGATTTTGAATAATACAAGCTCAACGACTATTAAGTACTATTGTCACGGCACAATTTTTTTTGTATTTTGGTATTTTAACTTGCAATAATCCTTAACATATCGGGCTCACCAGACGGGATTTGACCCTCTTGGGCAGCTCTTCATCTAGGGTGTAGACGTCATCTCTCTTAGTAGTCAGCTGCGACCCGTCCTCAAACTCCACCTGAGGAGAAGCAGTGATTTACTAAATGCAGACACAGGAACTTGCTTGAACTCTGCTCTGACATTTACCTGGTACATCTGAATGACATGAGCTGCCACGAATTTGGCTCCATAGACAAGACCATCCGTCCATCGGACCTGAACCACTTCACCCTGCGGTGGCGGACCCAGCTGAGCGCAGTCTCGGTTCTACACAAAAACATTCATACACAAGAATATGTAATATCGTAGTCATAATTAGACAAAACATACACAATGGTTTTAAAAGGTTTGGAGTCAGTATTTTGTTTTTATTCAGAAAGAACGCATTACATTGACCAAAAGTCACAGTAAAAACATTCATAATGTTACAAAAGATTTCCATTTCAAATAAATGCTGTTCTTTTGAACTTTCTATTCATCAAAGACTCCTAAAATAGTTTTTACACAATACTAAAAAGCTGTTTTCAACAATTAACAGCAAATCATCATAATAGAATGATTTCTGAAGGATCATGTGACACTGAAGACTGGAGTAATGATGCTGAAAATTCAGCTTTGATCACAGGAATAAATTACATTTCAATTACAAATGTAAATTCAAATTACAAAAATCTTACCAAACTTGATCGCTAGTGTATATTCATTACAGACTTTTCAATAACTTTCAAGATTACTTTATTAAGTCGTTAATGTGACTTTTTCAGGCCTGCAAAATGTCCTGGTTTTCCATGACTTCTAAAATCTAGTTAAAATATTAGTGAAATATTCCCTTACCACAATGTCCTCTGGGAAAAGGTTATCACTGAAGGAGCCATCGTCAAAGTTGACCTCATAAAAGGTCTCTTTTGTCAGCTGTATGACCTCACACTGGTAGTAGCGTCCGTTTTTGTGTTTGCAGATGACCTTCTGACCCACGCTGAGCTCTCGCATGGCTGCTTTATTACGCTGCAGAGGAGAAACACACATCAGAGCTCGGGCCCAATCAAATACCTTGTATTTCTTCCCAAATTCCGTGATATATTTTTTTTCCAAATTCTGTTTTTTATCTGTTGTAATTTTCCTAAGTTCCATCATTTAAATTTCTCAGTAATTTGTTTTAATGACTGATCCTGGCATCGACATAAAATGACGGTCACTGACGGAGGGTCGATGCTTTTCAGAATGAAAGAAATATGCTATTTATATCAGGGGCGAATTATCAAAAGCAATGGTGGGTGGGAGTTTGGGTGCACATAATGAAAACGATCACTGTCATAAAAACATTACTTTTTAATTAAGGTTTAGAGCACAGGTGTCAAACTCAGTTCCTGGAGGGCCACAGCCCTACATAAGGCGCGTTTCCATTACAGATTTGCGCAAAACTTTTGCGATTTTTTTTCTAAATGTCGACAAAAAACGATTGCGAAATGACGGCGTTTCCATTAACTGATGTTATGTGACTAAAACTTCATTTTTTTTCCTCTCGCGATCAGTAAAGTCATTCCAAAAACATGGCAACGGACGTTGGTAGGGTTATGTAGCCTACTAATCCCAGCCACTGCACTGGCCATTATTACTAATCGAAGGAGATGTATGTGTGTTTTTCAAGCATTAATGGTAAGAAACGACCCTTATACTTGTGAGCGGCACATATGAGGTGTTTCTGGGTGTTTCTCCCTCATATTTGCTTCGAGGTCTTGATTGTGGCATTTATTTGAGGTTTACAATCCATTATTCCTGTAATTATTTTGTCTTATATGAATTTAATAAAGAACTCTCGTATTCTGTCCAAACACACCGCGTCATCTACGTCAGGTGACCTGGAAATGCGCAAAAACTGTTTCCATTGCAGTTTTGCGAAATATTTATTTTTCGAATTGCCTGAAAAAACACCTCATGCGAGCGGAAAAACGGTTTCGCGGTAAATGGGAGCTTTTGCGAAAATGACGTGTTTCCATTGGGCGTATTTTCAATTCGCCATTTCAATTTGCGCAATCTGAAGGGTAATGGAAACGCAACTACAGTTTAGTTCCAGCCCTGCTTCAACACACACACACCTGCAGTTTTCAAATACGCCTGAAGGACTTGATTAGCTGATCAGGAGTGTTTAATTAGGGTTGCAGGGCCTCCAGGAACTGAGTTTAACACCCCTGGTTTAGAGAAAGAAAAATACTGACATAATCTGTTCTAAAGTGGCCTATAAAGTATTCTATAATGTATTTAAACACTTATGTCCTGCTTAAAAATGTCAAAAAAAGGAAACATGAAGTGACTACTGGTCCACTTGAAGCAGCCATGTGTGGAATTGCAGAACTTTAGAGTTTCAGAGCTCAATACCTCTGATTGCACCGGGCCTTTGTGGCGGCAACAGGTGACGTAGACGACGAAGGGCCAGTTGTCCGGGTGCATGATGACGCCTGCGGCCTGAGCGCAGGTCGGGTGGTAGGAGGTGGGGCAGCGACCATGAGAACACTGCACACAACAGCCCGACGTTTTCTTCATCCGCCGTTTGCAGTAGTAGCACTTCTAAAAGCAGATACATGAGAAGAGCTCACAGGAAGTCAGTTCAGAGGAAGTGAGTCAGGAAGAAAAGGGCCCCAAGTGCAGATATAAATAACACTCTGCTTATTCCAAAAGCCTTTACAGTAGAAGTCAACATCTTGAAGTCACAAACCGTGCCAAAATGTGTCGTTTTCTCGCATCAAGGATGTGGGACATGATTTAAGACAGTTGTTGATTGATGGAGGTTTGGCGTAAAACCACATCTTTGAGAAGTGAAATGTTGCTGTTTCCACACAGAAACTCACCAGTTTGAATCTCTGTAAGGGAATGCCGCTGAGATCCACGGGTGATCGTTCAGCGATGTTCACAAAGCGAGCCTCTAGAACTGCCACCGCACACAGGACATGAACCCATCTGTGCACGGAGACACATGTCAGGAACCAGCGCTGATCATTTACACAACATTAACAGATGCTGAAAAGAACAGCAGGATGAATAAAAAAAAAAAAACCTCACATTTCAGTCACATTTCACCTCAGAATCAAAACAGAAAAATAAGCAATTCTATTTTGCATTTTGGAAAATCATCTCTTTTTTGGACCACTTACAGTGGGACATTATTATAGTTTGCCTGGAAGTTCTACTTTTGAGTTTTTGGTAATTATCATTATTTTCAGTGATGGTTCTATCATTTTTAATCTCACTGATTACTGTAAAAAAGAAAATAATAATTATATAGATAGGTAGATAGATAGTCAAATCAAAATTTATTCAGACACTTTCAACATTTCTCACATTATTACAGTTTATTCGCTATAGTTTAGAAAATGGTAATAAAATATGACAAGAACTCAGAGTTATCAAATCAGTTTATATTTCACTGGTTTTGTCCATCCGTCTGTTAGACTGTCTCACAGATGAATTATGTTGAATATCTGTCAGCTGTTAAATTTAAGTACACTAGATAATACCAATTTAGCTCAACCAATGCTTCATTTTGTTCAGTCTGTGTGTAAAAAGGTCACATTAGCAATTAAAGAAAAAACGCTTCAGCAAAACATGGTCAGGTCAAAGTGTCTGAATAATTTTTGGTCCCAAATTTTTTATAAATTGTACTGGTAGTCCACTGTATGAAGAATTTTTGGGTATAACAGGTCTCAGTTTACTTTATTTTGCTATCCTCACTTACATAAATGAACTAGTGAAATTAAAGAGTGTCCTGCACCCACTAGTAAAAAAAATATCAAATTAAATCTGGTGTCTGAATTATTTTTGGTTTGAGTGTATATAGCAGAGTATTTGTAGTACAGTAATAAACATCATGTATTATAATGATTAAGTTAAATTACACATGGTATAACAAATACTTCTGTATACACTGAGGTATTTTACTTAAGCAAATATAATTTCCTATTTCTTTCTTTTGAGACGTTCTTGAGAATTTTTGTGAAACTCAATGTGTTGTAAAACACATTATTCCTGTAATCTCAAACCAGAGTTGTGTAATAAGAGAAGTTGCATGGAAACAAAAGGTCCTTGTTGGTCTAAAGCGCACACAAACACAGGAATTCAAGAGCTAATGTAACTTCTAGGTCAGGAGGCATTACCTACGTGAGTCCTGTCCTCTAGTGGACTTTTGTTTTACTTACTTGCCATTATTGGCTCTGTGTAACGCTCCTCCTCTCAATGAACACAGACAGCAACTCTGTCAAGAATCACAGATACAAACATCATTGACATCATACTTGTCATTAAACAGAGAGATGAAAGATCAGTATGTGTTTAATGCAGGTGTACAGTGGCCCAAAAAGTATTTGGACACTTAATGTCACATTTAATGTATGAATGTCACTGCATTGGATAAGAAACATCAAAGCAAGTGCCATTCGTTATAAAGTACAATGCACTGTTCAAGTAAAACATTTCACAAAAACAATACTAGGTTTGTATACACCTAGGATACATAGCTCGTATTTCAAACTGGCGTTCATGCTTGTTGTATTTTTGTTGTTTTTGGAGCTTGACAGCCTCAATCTCAATCTCAGTCAAAGCAAGTTATACGGTTATACGACAGTACTTCTGGGTGTCCAAAAACGTTTGGGCCACTATATGTTGTAAAGATGTTTATGTATACCTCAGCGAAGGCGTTGGCTTTACAGCGGGCACATTTCCAGTCTTTGGAAATTCTCAAAGGGGCCACACCATAACAACCTGGAACAAACAGCGCAAATTAAACCGATTTTTAGAAACACACCCTTTTCTGACAAAGTACGTTCACATCTATGATGAGACCACTATGGTGCACCCTGGGATGCTTTTCAAACAGTACTGAAGAAGTTCACATGCATGCAGGACATCTGTTCCCTAATAGTTTATATTCTTATTCTTTTAATTTGAGGCATCATAACTGAAAGAAATTACATTTAAATCCATGTTATAAACTCGTTCAGAAGTTTGGGGTCGGTAAGATTTGTTAATGTTTTTGAAAGTCTCTTCTGCTCACCAAGGCTGCTTTTATTTGATCAAAAATACAGTAAATCAGTAATACAGAAAAAAATATTACAATTTAAAATAAGTGTTTTCTATTTGAATATACTTTAAAATGTAATTTATTCCTGTCATCAAAGCTGAATTTCCAGTCTTCAGTGTCACATGATCCTTCAGAAATCTTTCTAATATGATGATTTGCTCCTCAAGAAACATTTCTGATGATTATCAATGTTGAAAACAGTGATTTTTTTTCAGGATTCTTTAATAAATAGAAAAAGAACAGCATTTATTTGAAATAGAATCTTTTGTAACATTATAAAATGTCTTTACTGTTACTTTTGATCAATTGAATGCCTCCTTTCTGAATAAAAGAATAATAAAAAGAAAAAAGACACTTACTGACTCCAAACTTCTGAATGGTCATGTATGAAAAGGGAAGGTCTGTTGTATTGTGAGAGGTCAGTACTCACTGGTGTGCACACGGACACTGCACAGGGAGCAGCTGATGAGCAGGCTGGTGCCGTCCTCCTCCAGGCGAGGTGTGGACGTCTGGACCTCTGCGCTGTCCTCGGTGGTGGTGGTGAAACATCTCTCAGGAATCAGAGGCTTGGTCCTTATCTGACCCCTGGGCAGCACCACAGCCGGCTCGCTCTCGACTCCTTCAGACTGAACACACACACAGCGAGCGTCAGACCTTCGTCATACTCCAGTGACAGGAAAGAAATTAGTGTTGGGCAGTATGACCAAAAATCCATATCATGGTATTTTTCTAAATTATACCGGTTTCACGGTATATGACGGTATTATTATTTTTTCAAGCATGACTGGGTGTTAACCACATTTCCTACTGATTGAGAGAGGAAATACTTCAGTAGACTGACTTATAATGCCCAATTTTACTGTCATGAGTGAATATTGTAGAAAAATTCCACACTAGTTTGGAGCGACAGAAACAGCGGTTTCCTCCGATAGCGTCTGTACACAAAAGCAGCGCAGCACTCATAAACGCTGCTTTATCAGGAAAGATAAAGAAAGACTCAATTGAAATAACATTGAAACTTTTCTAAAGACCGTCAGTTCACTTCACCAGCGTTTTGACTTTGAAACGTGCAGTGCTCATGTTTGTTCAACGATGTCAAAGCCTTTTGGAAAATCTATTTGTGGTTGGCAGAGATGATATAGTGAACCAATATGGGAAACACTGTAATATAATGTGACAGCTGTCAATTATAGTTTAAAGGTCCCATGACATGAAAATGTCACTTTATGAGGTTTTTTAAAGGTCCCATTGCATGAAAATTTCACTGTATGAGGTTTTTTAACATTAATATGAGTTCCCCTAGCCTGCCTATGGTCCCCCAGTGGCTAGACGTTTTGATAGGTGTAAACCAAGCCCTGGGTATTTTTGAGAAAATGAAAGCTCAGACGGGCGAATCTAGAATCTTCCCTTTATGTCATCATAAGGGGAAAGGTCACCTCCCCTTTCTCTTCTTTGCCCGCAAAGAGAATTTGGCCGCCCATGAGAAAGTGAGAGATTTTCATCATGGCTTGCAAACGAGCGAAGCATGGCAGTTGCTCAGTGTTTGGATGTACAAATGAACACAAAGATATTTTTTTAGTTCCTTCATCCGAGCCTCTGAAGAACCAGTGGGTTATGTGAATGTCTGATGTGTAATTGTTCAAGTTACAAAGTCGTTCAATACTGTTTTTGCATCAGTAAATCAAGCCAGTGACTAAACGATCAACTTCACGTCGTTTCTCTTAGTAGGATGAAAATAATCTTACTTAAACTGTGATTAAAATACAGAAAGCGATCAAAGAACAATCCCTTTCCAGTCGCCCAAGCTGTCAATCACACAGCGCGAGTTTATCTGGACACTTGCCCAAACTCTTTATGAAATCAATGATGCTGTTACGCTGCACAACGAAGCTCTTACTGTACTTACCTCATGTTTGCATTGGTGAAATCATTAGTGAGAGTGCAGAAACTGCGTTGCAATGATAAGATCTTCATTCACGCGATCAACAGGCTGTCATCTGCTCACTGCAACCTTTTATGTGATGGGAATATATCTAAATACTTAAAAAAACTTCTCACGATTCGTTAATCTCGATAGCTGTAATAGTAAAAACGTATAATAGCTGTAATAGTAAAAGTATTCGAGAGAGTTCCACATGTAATGCTATTTCATATGCAAGCATGTCAGTCAATCACAGCAGTGGGCGTTTACACTGAAGTCTCACAGCAGCCAATCACAGCAGTGGGTGTTTACACTGAAGTCTCACAGCAGCCAATCACAGCAGTGGGCGTTTACACTGAAGTCTCACAGCAGACACGCCCCTTCAAACAGAGCGTTCAAATCAGAAGCTAAAATCAGGCTAGGAAAAATGCCTTTTATTTCTAAATTATTTTAAAAAATTATCTTAAAAACATACTATTATAAGGGCACCCCAGGAAACATTATAAAATAATAAAATAATCCATGTCATGGTACCTTTAACCTATCCATCTTCCCCGTCACGCTAAGCTGTGCCCTCACCACAGTGCAACAGTGAAAAGCGACCCCTCTCAAACAGTGTCACGCCGCGCACCAAACGTTGTTAAAGCGACATACGCCGGTATTGCGGTATAGTAAAAATTCATATCATAACAAAAATAAACAGTATGAACCGGTATACCGCCCAGCACTAAAAGAAATCAAGGCAGATGTTTGAAACAGGCCACCGTACCCGTTGATGAGCCTGAAAGATCATGCACACAGCGCAGTATGGAGGCAGCAGACCCATCTCTCTGTTGTACTCTCTCTCTCTCTCTGGATTATACGGTCTGTTCTGCCACAGCTGGGTCAAAGGTCGCGCCCAGGCCTCCCCGTCGAGCCCGTCCTCCTCTGATGCGGCCTGATCCTGCAGCTCTGCACATGCACACACAATCACAGAATTCTTCATTCACAGGATGCTTTTATACAGCGGTACTTTTAGCAACTTTGGTTACACGTTATTTTAAGGTGTCTGTGTTACAGTGTAATTACACATTTAAGGGTAACACTTTATTTTACAGTGTCCTTGTTACATATCTTACATGTACTTCCCATAGTAATAACAGTAAATTATGCATAATTACTGCAACTAACCCTCAATCAAATCCTAATCCTACCCTAACCCTATAGTAAGTACATGTAGTTAATAAACGTATACTCAGTACTTAAATGTATAATTACACTGTAACAATGACACCTTAAAATAAAGTGTAACCCATTTAAATACTGAGTAATATTAATAAACTACATGTACTTACTATAGGGTTAGGGTAGGATTAGGATTTGGTTGAGGGTTAGTTGCATGTAATTATGCATCATTTACTGTTATTACTATGGGAAGTACATGTAAGATATGTAACAAGGACACTGTAAAATAAAGTGTTACCACAACTTTTTACATTGTTAAAATACTTTCTGTCAAAGTTATATGTGCAGTGACAACTGTACACATGGGCATCAGTTTGGTTTGAAATGTGCTGAGGACAGAGACACATTTGACAGAAGTGCTGGGTACAATGACACATTAATTTTTTTTCTCTCTTTCGCGCAGGTCATGTTTTGAAAGAGATGTCCTGTAGCTTACTAATGTAAATAAATAAAAATGTATACAAAAATGTGATGATGTCCGACTTGTTTTATGAAGAAGAAAGCCTTAAGTTTTCAAAAAGCATTAGACATATGACCCACTATTCTGCTTCATATGTAGGCCTACCATGTTGACAATATGACGTGTTTTAATGTACCTAAACAATGATTACCAAATTTCTCTCTCATATTGCTCCTCATAACCACTGAAAACTGTCAAAAAAAATCTAACCCAAAGTCCAATTATTATGGACGTTATCTGACATTAAGCGTTTCTGCTTCACGTTTCCTGCAGTGTTATGAACAGAGAAGCGTGTAGCCAGCGCAGCAGCAGAACGGCTGAATAATGAGCTCATTATTTATTTCTTAAATTAATACATGATATTAGCTAACCTCATGATTTGCATTATCTTAGAATTATACATTTCTGAAATATGGACATTGCTCGGACACCTCTGATAACAGATCACTCTAAATTGTAATGTAGACTAGACATGCATTTTCTGTAAAGCTGCTTTGAAACGAAATGTGTTGTAAAAAGTGCTCTATAAATAAATGTGAATTGACTTCCTGAAGAGTCAGACTTCGCGGAACATTTCGACATTGCTCTGTTTGAGTAGCCCGATATAGCAACCACGACTCAACCAGTGGTGTCATGAGATTAGGGCAGGACTGTCGGTTTGCACAATGCGCAGATGTTTGTCATTCTGTGTAATGGTGCTAGTGCACAGAAATTACTAGGGGTGACCCCGAATAGTCGAAGATTCGATGCTTCGATTGGAGGAGCCTGATTCGACTACCGATCTCACGGTCGAATCTTCGCAGAGGTGTTATGAAACGAGGATCATGCCACTTTGGCTATATGAGGGCGCTCAATGTCTGATTTCACATAGAACTACCGGTTTTCTGTCAATACGTTAATATTCAGCCTATTATGATAATGCTGTATATAAAAATGTGCAAAGAAAGAAGCTTTTAAGAAATATTTTTTTAACGTGCGTGAATAAATCCAAACACCCCGTGACAGATTTAAGTTTCACTTTCAATCCGTGACCGACAGAGGAGCGTCTTCTTGGTGGCAAGGATTTAAATCTTTAACAATGTCTGGGATAAGAAAATCTAAAGTGTGGATGTACACCATCAGAAAGGATATTCTCCCAGGCTGGATTTAGCATCAGGAAAACCATGATCGCACTTCTGCCGGCCAACGTTAACAAGTTGGTTTTCCACAGGACATTAAATGCTTAACGTGAAAAAAGCTTTTAAAACGCTTAAAAGGCACTTTAACGTGGCTTAATGTATGTACACAGTACACACTTTATTAAGAAACCATACTATGTGCAGATAAGCAGATGAACCCAGAATATGAACGCAATGAGTTCCTCCTATAGTAAAGCGTTTTCATATTTTAATTTAACTATTTTAGGAGATTAAGTCGTTAAACGTTTTTTCACGTTAAGTGTTTTAGAATGTATTTTATCCGCGCGCACAAAAGACTCCAACGGACACAGAGTGAAAGACTGGATTTGTTCTCTCGATCAGGTAACGTTAGGGTACAAGTGATTTCAAAACTTCTCAGCCGGTTCTAATTTGATTTTTGGATGCTGTGAACATTTTTAGCTAAAAAGACCGGATCCAGTTTAGCATTTATTGTTGTTTCTGCAGTTAAAAGACAAAGTTGAAAATTCTGTCTACTATCGTTATTTTAATAATTTCTTTATTTAAATTTTATTTATTGATCTGTCAGGGTTATCTAATCTAACTATTTGTGGCTTGTGTTTTGAATATATGTTCCCCTGCACTTTAGGCATTTTGCACACATTTGCTCCTCATCTTGTGACTTGATTCTGATTTATTTCGTTTTGTATTTTAATTATTAGAAAGGTATATTCTGTTCTAATTTAATTTAGTAAATTAATTGTTTATTTTTTCGGTGCATCGATGTTGTGCTGTACTTAGAGCTTGCTCGCACAGGTAATTTAGCCAATTTAATTTGATTTGCATGTGAAATATAAATCCTGTCTGCAGTGTGGCCTTTCTGGAGTTATGTTATTTCTTAGTTTTATTGATCCAAAATGTTTTTATACATTTTCTTCTATATCTTTGTGTGATTTTCTGTACATCGCGGCTTTGAAATGTTAAAGCCCCGCCCCCATACACATGGTTCGACTATTAATCGACTATAGGCAAGACTTGACGATTCTGATTCGACTATGAAAATCCATAGTCGGGGACACCCCTAGAAATTACACACTTTGCACACTTGCAACACATTTCAGAACGATTTTTCAGTGGAAAATAGTGTGGGACTCTATGCACAGCTGCTTCTCCATTTAACTGCACACATGGAACTCATCACTAACATATGTTTTAATTAGGCCTGTTGATTAATGCAGTAATTTCATTCATTAGTTATGGGAAAAATAATGTGATTAACGCATTTAACACATCCGCCCTGCCCCAGACCTACATAGGTCATCTTACATTTCATACAGTTGCAGGGAAACAACTATAATTCAAGACCTTAGAATAACCATAAAATTCAAGATATTGGGGCCAAAAATGCCCCTGTATGAGTTTTTATGCCTCATATATATATATATCATATGATATAGTTAAGCAATATTATACGAGTAACGGGTATCACAAAATATGTGATATTGATTTTATACAACAGATCAATAAATACAAATGTTACAAAGTACTCATTAAGACATTTTCTGCCACCTCCTGGCAGTTTTAGATTGTTATTTAAAGTATCATTTCATTTCAAAAAATATATTTTATATATTATTCACCAAAAAATGACAAGTCTGTCATCATTTACTCACTCGTGTTGTTTCAAAACTGCATGGCTTTCTTTCTTTTGTTGGTAGCAAAAGCAAAATACCAATTCAGATGCAGCTTCTGAAAAAAGGCCATTATAGCTTAAAATTTTATGTGTAATACATTTTATGTTGAATCACTTAAAATATTTTTCTAAAGCTACTTTTTGTAATGTCTATTTGATGCTTTTCTAATTTAACACAATACTGACTTGAATAGAATAAAATGATATTTTAGGGGAATGTGCGATTTATTTGCAATTAAATTTTTTTTTTATTTATATATATATTATTTATTTATTTAATATGGACATAGCAATAACATTGGACGAACCAGATGCATTGTTTAAAGTGTTATAGCACATGTGCTAATTTTCAACACCTGTCCATAGGGGCTTTTACAACAGATAAAAACACATTGTTAAACAAAACAAGACACATATTACACATGGGAACAACTTTGGCCCGATTTAAGCCACTGTTTGAGCTCTCTGGTAAAGATTTTAATATTGTTCTGCAGTTTGAATCCAGTGGGGAGAGAGTTCCACAGTGTCGCCCCTCTGAAGGAGAAGCTAGACTGTCCAAAAGATTTTCTAAACTTTGGGAGCACACAATCCCCACTAACTGAGGCTCTGGTGGAAGGTCTAAGAGAGCCCTGACGCCTCTGCATGAGGCCAGAGAACAGTGGTGACACACAGTTGTTCAAACATTTAAAAGTCAATTTCAAAATACTCAAATTTACAAAATTTTCAAAAGTAAAAAGCTTATGCTTTTGTATGATATCACAATGATGCCATCTCATTGGTTTTTTGTCAAATATCTTAATTGCCTGTTTATATAGAGAAGTAACTGGTTTCAGAGTGGACACTGATGTTTGTGACCATGCTGTAATACAGTATTAATACAATAATAATACAGCTGTAATACAATTAACCTGCACATAATGTAATTAACTAGATTGCAATAGCTTGACAGCCCTAGTTTAAATAGACTAAAATCATATATTTGCTATCTTTATAATACTATTATAATATAATTAATTATGATTGGAAGTTAAGACGGAAAGAGTTTTGTAGTTCCACAGCTCGCTACGGGAGAACACTTTAGCGGAAGCTCGTGTAACACTGATATTTTAGTAGAAATACATCGGCAGTCGACTGATTGGTTGAAAAGTGGCCCATTACAGTAACGACAGATCACACATTAGTGTTATCTTAGCATTATTATAGTATAAATAAAATATAGTATTTATTAATATTTAGATTTTTTAGTATTCTTTTTTATTTTAGTTTAATGTTTACTAATTTTATTATGTGCTTTTTTTGTCATTTTATTAGATTTTGTGTGTTTTTTAATATTTCTATTTACCTTTAATTTTTTTTATTTGAGCTTTGGTTTTAGTCATTTTAGTACTTCAGCTTGAAATTATTTTATTTCAGTTAGTTGCCAAGGCAAACATTTGTAATTTTCCTTTTAAGTTTTTAAGTTGACGGTTATTCATTCAGCTTTATTTCACTTTGGGAAAATTATTTTTTAATAGTTTTTCTTCTAATCAACATGAACACTGACCTTCATCACTGATGCTGTCCTTCATCAGAGGATGATGCCTGGGGAGTCTGGGAAGTCTGTGCTGAGCTTCCACTGGACGTTCATCTTCTTTCTGCAGGACGACACACACACACACACACACTCATTACAAACAGCAGAGTGCACAAACCCCCTAGTGAATTATGATGGAACTGCAGGGGGGTTGTGATTTGGTGACTGAAATACCAGTCAAATGTGGGGAAAAAACTAAAACGTATACAATAAAAATGTACAAATAATAATTCAGAGCAGTTTTTATACAGTAAATACACTAAGCACATAAACCTGCATCATCTCCACAGCTAAATGCACTGAAATGCATTTGAGCATTTCAATTAAATTATTACTCTTTTAAATTTGTAAATTGGGCTTATTTTGTTATATTGCCTGGAGCAATTAACGTCACGCTACTACTAATAATGAAAGCAAGTACTCAGACTTTTATTAAGAGAGATGTTTTAAATGATGACAGCAGTAATTCATCAGATGAGGAAGAGCGCTGTAAGCAGGCTCATATCCAGACATGTGAAGTAGTAGTGTGCAGTTTCATCATTTTAAATAGCCGGGTCTGTGCTAGCGGAGAGATGCTGTACAGCACCAGGATCGTTTGCTAGCACGAGGTAGTAAAAGCATTCAAGAAGGAGAGTTTCGTTCTGCACTGTTTTGTGGGTGTGTTTGCACTGCTAACTGATTTGCATTATATACTGCTGCAGGAATGAGTCCTAAAACCTGGAAACAAGTTCAGGTTCCAACTTCCAAAAGCCAGTGGGTTTTTGGTTAAATGGCTGAAGTACAGCTAGTGGTTAAACAACCTCAAAATATTTCACATTTTATTCTGCGACATAAAATACATCAGTAATACCCAGTTGTGATCGTTTTAAAGAGGTGGTTGATTATGATTTCACTTTTCTAACTTTAGTTAGTGTGTAATGTTGCTGTTTGAGCATAAACAACATCCGCAAAGTTACAACGCTCAAAGTTCAAAGCAAAGCGAGATATTTGCTTTTAAAGAAATCGCTTTTTAAGGACTACAACAAACGGCTGATAGGAACTACACCACATTCCTCCCGGGTTAGTGACATCACCAACCCTAAAATTTACATAAACCCGCCCCCGGAACACGATTTATAGATTATCAAGACAGAATATGCTAATCAATGACTAGAAGATAACTACACATAAGCTGCATAAATTTATCAACTAACCATTCAGAAAAGTTGTCACTTCTTCTTGAGTCTCTCCATCGTTGTCTGACTCGGTTTGAACATAAAAGGCTAAACGTTTTTGAAATTTTCAGTGCATGTCTGTGTGAGTGGAAGCTGTTGAAGCTCCGCCTCCTGTGCCGGGAGCAGCAGCTCATTTGCATTTAAAGGGACAGACACAAAACGAGGCTGTTTTTGCTCGCCCTCAAAAAGTATCAAATTTAACATGTTATATAAAAATATCTGTGGGGTATTTTGAGCTAAAACTTCACATACACACTCTGGGGACATCAGAGATGTATTTACATCTTGTGAAAAGGGCATTAAACCACCCCTTTAAGCTTTTCCTTGTCTTGAAAAAGGCAGTTGCTATAAAGTGGCTAAATGAGACTACAGATATTGTCCGAGACACTCATCTATTCACTTGTTCACTTTTACAGATTCTTTTTACAGCTAGTTTATAAAAATCGCACTCTTGCAAACTATTCCAACTCACACTTTTTATTTTAAAATAAAGACTGAAAGAGTTTAAAGAGTTTGGCTGAAAGAGTCGTTGAAGTCATGTGACCGTGGTGTAGTTCGTTTATAGCCTAACTCTAGCTTTTTACTTCTGCCGATTGTATTTAGGCTTCAAAATTCATAACAGTTGTGTTCATTTGTGAAGGTTATCATGATGAACGGAACATGTAGGAATAATTAAACACAGAGTTGTTCACAGAGCTTATTTCCTGCAAAATCCAAAAGCCAATTTTAAAAACCCTTTTGATTTTTTGATTAGGGAACCAGGGTGATGCTAATTTCTGGGCTGGTCTACAAAATGACGTCATCAGCGCGGCAGTCAATCCCTTTAATGAATCAGGTAATTAAACAACAGAGACAGACGGCATCATACGCACCTTACAGTCCTCTTGGGAATCGCTATCAGAGTCGCTGTCTCGGTAACTCTCATGCCGAATGCGCGGCTCGGGGTCGCTGTAATCTCCTTTAGCGTAGCTGTGGACGTGCAGCACCTCGGCAGGGCTCAGCGTCCTCTGGAAGATGTGCTGGACTGCGGGCGGACACACCGGACTACCGCCCACTGACGCCGATTCTGCATGCGTAGGATTGATGGCGCTGCTGCTGGATTCTGTGGTGACATGATGTGTGACGGTGGAGTTAATGCTGGGCTTGTGTTTAGGGCTGTTGATGGGTTCTGATTGGACATGACAGGTGGGGGCGGAGTTAATGCTGGGCTCATATGGAGCAGGGCTGATGGTGTTTATATTGCTGTTGCTGGGTTCTGATTGGGCATCACAGGTGGGGGCGGAGTTAATGCCGTGTTCACACAGACTTGGGCTGATGGTGTTTATAGTGCTGTTGCTAGGTTCTGATTGGGCATCACAGGTGGGGGCGGAGTTAATGCCGGGCTCATATGGACCAAGGCTGATGGTGTTTATATTGCTGTTGCTGGGTTCTGATTGGGCATCACAGATGGGGGTGGAGTTAATGCCGGGCTCGTATGGACCAGGGCTGATGGTGTTTATATTGCTGTTGCTGGGTTCTGATTGGGCATCACAGGTTGGGGCGGAGTTAATGCCGGGTTCACACAGACTTGGGCTGATGGTGTTTAAAATGCTGTTGCTGGGTTCTGATTGGGCATCACAGGTGGGGTCGGAGTCAATGCCAGGTTCACACAGACTTGGGCTGATGGTGTTTATATTGCTGGGTTCTGATTGGACATCACAGGTGGGGGCGGAGTTAATGCCAGGCTCATATGGACCAGGGCTGATGGTGTTTATAATGCTGTTGCTGGGTTCTGATAGGGCATCACAGGTGGGGGCGGAGTTAATGCCGGACTCATATGGACCAGGGCTGATGGTGTTTATAATGCTGTTGCTGGGTTCTGATAGGGCATCACAGGTGGGGGGGGAGTTAATGCCGGACTCATATGGACCAGGGCTGATGGTGTTTATATTGTTGTTGCTGGGTTCTGATTGGGCATCACAGGTGGGGGCGGAGTCAATGCTGGGTTCACACAGACTTGGGCTGATGGTGTTTATAGTGCTGTTGCTAGGTTCTGATTGGACATCACAGGTGGGGGCAGAGTTAATGCCGGGCTCACAAGGACCAGGGCTGATGGTGTTTATAGTGCTGTTGATGGGTTCTGATTGGGCATCACAGATGGGGGCGGAGTTAATGCCAGACTCATATGGACCAGGGCTGATGGTGTTTATATTGCTGTTGCTGGGTTCTGATTGGGCATCACAGGTGGGGGCAGAGTCAATGCTGGGTTCACACAGACTTGGGCTGATGGTGTTTATAGTGCTGTTGCTAGGTTCTGATTGGACATCACAGGTGGGGGCGGAGTTAATGCCGGGCTCACACGGACCAGGGTTGATGGTGTTTATAGTGCTGTTGCTGGGTTCTGATTGGGCATCACAGGTGGGGGCGGAGTTAATGCCGGGCTCACATGGACTAGGGCTGATGGTGTTTATAGTGCTGTTGCTGGGTTCTGTGATGTCATCACAGGTGGGGGCGGAGTTAATGCTGTGTTGAGAGGAGATGCTGCTGGTTACAGATACGAGGGGTGTGACGTCAGCGGCAGAGACGTCACTGGAACAGGAATGGGGCGTGACGTCACTCGGCTGAGCATCAGTGATGCTAACAGTTGTCAGATCAGTGTTTGGAGTGATGTCATCAGGGATGGTCTGGACATCACAGCTTTGAGTGACATGTCCAGACTGAGAGGCATTACTGCGCGGAGCCACATCATCACCGAAGCTGTTTGTGGATTGTGAGGATGAGGTGACGGTGACATCGCTGGGATCAGAAGGAGTGATGTCATCTCTTTGCTGCATTGTGACGTCACTGCTGGAGGTGGGGTTTGATGGCGAGAGCTCCGCCTCCATGCAGGGAGGGGCTTGATTCTCTTGCTGCTGTGGAGGGGGCGTGTCTGTCTCCATGGTCTCCTCAGCTTTAACATCACCTGCAGAAACACACATTGGTCAGTTTAGTATTTGTATTATAGCATCGCCAAGTTTCATATGCTGTATCTGAGGCTCTACCTGGGTCAGCGGAGATGGATTGTTCCTTCTCGTCGCCCGTCTCAGTCTGGCTGAGTTTGGCTTTCTTTTTCTCAACTTCCTCCTCTTCGACCTTCACTTGATTGTCATCTTCTTTAGCTTCATTGCCAGTGCTGGGTCTGAGCCGCTTCTGCCCCACGTTCTGCTTTGGACTGCTTCTGTATGAAGAGATTAGAGATAAATATACACTTTAGTGGGTTGAAATTTTAATTGTGTAGTTTTCAGTCCCACTTTATATTAAGTGGCTTTAAGCACTGTGTACTTGCATCGAAAAGTAAGTTGAAACACTTTTGCTGCTATTGAGGTGCAATACGGGTAAGGTTAGGGACAGGTGTGGTGGTATGGGTAGGTTTAAGGATGGGTTAAGGTGTAAGGGAAGGGTCAACAGTGTAATTACATTAATTAATTACAGCTGTAATTACATGCAGGTATTTTTTTAAATATAAGTACAATGTAAAAACATGTAAGTGCACAATAAGTCCATTGTATCACATTATTAATTTCAATGTTAGTACATAGTTGTTAAAGCCACTTAATATAAAGTGGGACCTAGTTTTCTAGTAAGGTACCATATCTTCTAGCAAAACCTTCAACAGTGTTTACTTCATATCAGTGTTTATATACTATAATAGTATTAGTTTAAGGGGTCATGACATGGATTTTATAAACTTATTTTAATATGTTCCTTGAGGTTCACTTAGAAACTTTACTAACTTTATTAATATTATTTCTACACACCTGTTGATTTGCTCTGAAGTGCTGCTAGGTTCTTCATCACTAACAGGCTTTTTCTCCTCTGCCTCCAGCTCTCCTTTCTCTACTTCTGTTTTCTCCTTCCCTCCATCGGTCTCTCTTTTCACCTCCTTCGCAGACAATGTTTCTGTGTTGTCCCGCTTCTCTTTACCATCCGTGTCAGCTTTCTGCTCCTCTCCAGGCTCCGCTTCTCCTCTCTCTTCTTTGCTGCTATCGCTGAGCTCTCCTTTCTCGTTCTCTGTCAGGAGCTCTGACATCGCTGGCGTGGTCTTTGAGTGGTCAATGGGCGCATTGTCCTTTCCTGCTTTCCAAAGTTTATAACGTTCTGGTTGAAACTTGCGAACAAACAAATCCATGGATATCTTCACCATGTCCTTCCGGCAGGAACACTGAGAAAGAGACGCACATCAACAATCAAAAACATACCTGTGGTTCCATTCTTAAAGGCGCACTATGCAGGTTCCGTTTTTCTCAAACAGCGCCCCCTAGAGTCGCTGTGGAGTGCTTGTATTTAACGATACTGTCGTAAACACCACTCACGCAGAGCCGTCTCTGCACTCTACCGACCGCGCTTTCTTCATCGACTCTGCCATGATTCACGTCTGAAATGCGTGCTAGTATCTTCCATAGAGGCTGCTTCATATGTTGTTGATGTATGTGAAGTCGTGCCATAAAGCAAGTCGTGATTCTCGTGAGATTTGTCGGGATGCCACCTCTCAAACCTGTATTGCAAGATTTGCCAGCGGCGTCCGCCCCTGCTTTGCTATCGGGATGATTCGCCCTACTACGAGTTCGTTTACCATCAAAATGATTTCGAAGCTGTTAAATTAAAGGTATAGTGGAGGATTTTCTTTTTCCGGGTGGATCATCAAGACTATTGGTCCTCCTAAGTATCAATCATTCTGGTGATATGTTTACGTAAGGCCGTCGTACGTGCTCGTGCACACGATTCACACGATGGCGTGCGCTCAAAACACAGGTTGGGCTTCCCACTGATGCCTCAGTCGCGAAGTTTCTACTTGACAGGTAAAGTTTGGCATGCTATTTGGAGAAATCCATTTAAAATCACTGCTAGTAAAAGTTAATGTAAGCTATGATTAGCTCGTGCATGCTCTCTCGTGCACACGTTTAATAGGCGTTCCCTCTCGGGAGCAGGGAGAGTGTTGCGCATGTGCATTTTTTCAAAAAGTGGAGAGGGCGGTTCTTTTCTAAAATTCGGGAAAATCCTCCGCTATACCTTTAAGGTACAAATCTTGCATAGTGTTCCTTTAAGATCCAAAAACGGAGGTTAAAAAACACCTACCAATGTTGCCAGCTTGCCGTAATCTATCCAGCGCTGGGATGCGAAGTTGGTGGATTCGGCACAGTTGAAGCCATGGTTAAACCCAGCATGATATCCAAATGGGAAGGTCACAATAAACTGACCTGCTTCCTGTGTGACCTAATGAATGAAGCAGAAAGAAGTCAAATCAGGAGATTAAAATCAAGCATGACATGATAAGATGATAAAAAATAAGGTAACTAACCTTCTCAAAGGGTATTCCATACTTCCTCAGAATTGACGGTGAAATTAAAGTCATTTTGTGTCGCAAGAAGGCTTCACAACTTTGGGCGCTTCCAGGAAAAAATCCTGCATGAATGAAAATGAGAAGAGTCCTGAGTAAAGGAGCCGCTGAAGGAGAGGAGGAACTAACTATGTGTTTAAAAGACCACTGTACCTTTAGCAAGACGCTCCAATCTTTTCCCGTGCTCTGGAGGAACAACATACCTGCAGAAGACCAAGTAATAATGCTTCTGAAATCTCTTTAGGATGGTATGAATATTAATAGGGTCTGTAAGCTTTAATAACGTTTCTGAAAGAAGTCTCTTCTGCTCACCAAGGCTGCATTGATTTGATCAAAAAACATAGTAAAAAACGTAATATTGTGAAATATTAATACAATTTGAAATAGCTGTTTTATATGTTGAATATATTGTAAAATGTAATGTATTCCGCTGAATTTTCAGCATCATTACTCCAGTCTTCAGTGTCACACGATCCTTCAGAAATCATAATAATATGATGATTTGCTGCTCAAGAAACATTTATGATAATTAGCAATGGTGAAAAGAGTTTAAATTTGAAAACTGATCATTTTCTTCAGGATTCTTTGATGTAAGAGAAAGTTCAAAAGAACAGCATTTCTTTGAAATAAAAATCTTTTGTAATGTTAAAAATGTCTTTACTGTCACTTCACTTCAACTGAATGCGTCCTTGCTGAATAAAAGTAGTCATTTCTTTAAAAAACATTTGAATGGTAGTGTATACGAACAAATGCTTCTTATGAGCTATATTTCCTGTTCCCCATGGGTAAATGCACACATTAAACACGAGTTGAGACAGTACCAGGACTTGGGTTCTCCAAAGTGAAGGTAGTTAATGCTGTAGAGATCCATGTCCTCTGTGTGCCAGGCGAATGTGCTCTTCCACATCCCGAAATAAAGATATGGAGTGTTTACTCCTTTGATAGTGATTCCACTCTCTCTCTCCACAGTGTCCAAAATAGTGTTGAGACGACCAATATTCCACTCCGTCACGTCCTGTATACAGTCACATATATATGTGCAATCATTGAATAGCACTTATAACTGAAAGATAGTAGTGAAGAATATTTTACTCACTGGATCATAGAGGGTTCCGCTGACATCTGCTCCATATAATGGTGGATTGAATGTTAAATTCTTCCAATATTTCCTCTCCAGTTCATCAAAATCAGCATATATGGGATTACAGAACCTGGAGTCGAGTTAGAGAATCGTTTTATTAACAGTGATACGACATTCTCAATGCTTTAGTTTTATATTAATATAATTTTATAAAGTGAACAAGAATATACAGTGGGTGATAATAGCCGCTTTCCGACCGGAGGAACCTTTTCACGGTTCCTAGAACTATTGGCTAAAGTACCCGGATGTCGGCGTGTTCGCACCGCAGGAACTAGGAACGATTTTAGTTCTAGGAACTCCATTTGGAGGAACTAATTTAGGTCCTACTTCAGAGTAGGGTCTAAACCAGCACTATAGGAACTATCCGTGACGTTAGTGTTCGCTGATTGACCGAACGCACGCGGAACACCAGCACCCGCCATTTTTAAAACAGCTATAATGTAAACACACAGATTATAGCTTATATATTTACTCCAGAAACTAACTATACAAACATGGAAAACAGTGATAGATGGGTCTCTAAACCTTTAAGCTGAAGAGAAAATCCAACGCAACTTTGAGGGGACTGAGCCAAACATGATTATGTTTATCTGCCCAGCTAGCAACACTGGACATCAACCACACGGCATAGGCTAATAACCTTTTTTTCATATACTGTCTACTTTCTATAACAGTTCTATCTAATAACATGTTAAACAGTACTGTTAGACAGATCGCTAACTAATAAACACAGAGAGTGCGAGCATTGTTTGCTCTGGCGTTCTCAGCGCCGCCAAAATAAAGGTCCGTCGCGCCGTCAAAATAAAAGTCGCCGTGCTTGCATCACTCCCTTACCCCTCCTACCAGTTCCTATGGCCGCTTGGCCAGTGCGAACGCAAACAGCAAAACTGAGTTTGGGGGAGAGTAGTTCTTAGAACTGTTTAGAAGTGGACAGTTCCTAGAACTAAGTTCCTGTAACTACTTGGGCGGAAAGTGGCTAATGTTGGCCAGGATCTGTTTTTACGCCTCGAGATTTGAAAAGTAGGCTATGATATTATCAGCTAATGTTACGTTTCCCTGTTCAATCAGACTTACACTCCTGTTTAAAACTTTGGGGTCGGTACTTTTATAGGTCAAGACATTTATAATGTTACAAAAGATTTAATCCTTTTTTTTCACGTTTCTATTCATCGAACAAACTTCTGAATGGCAGTGTAGTTACATCAGCAAAGTCACTTCATATGTGGAGGATGTTATTCCTTTAGAAAATAATGTGATTAATCCTGCATGCCAACACATTTATTAAAAAGCAAATTAGCAGTCATTTTGATTTCAAAAGGTCATTACCGAAATCTTTGGCCATAACACCGTGTCCTAACTACACGTGACGCGCGATAAAAGTTATCTTTTCCATGTTAATCAGAGTGTTTGTCCTAACCAGCCGCGACTGCGACACGCGACAATTATATTTTAGAAACGGTTTCTATTTTAAGTGTGGCGATGATAATCTCAGGTACTGTTTATGTGCTTTATTTAATGTTAAAAGCGTGTAATGTGACTTTGAATATCATTTAGTGCTCGAGCTTTGTAGCTGTATAAACAACAATGGATAATTCACCTCAGATCTTGAAATTAAACAAATGGAAACAAGAACGTTCAAACTGTGAACAAACAAGTGTATTATCTGACAAAGATTGTTTGTCAATAGCCTATGTATTTGAATAATGATTAAATGGTGTAAAATTAGTGAATTTGATTATGTAGCTACTTATCCATTTTCTAGCGAGTGCCGTCAAGATTACTCTCTGGTGCCGCGAGACTCCGCCCACACGCTGTTCTGATTGGCTGTGGGTTTTGACTGATTTTTTTGTCGCGCCGCGTCTAGTGTGGACGGACAAATTATTTGTCGCTGGAATCTTATCGCATCGCATCTGGTTAGGACTAGGGATGTGCACGAATATTCGATCTGTAATTATTATTCGAAAAATAAAATACTATTCGAATTTTATTGAATTTATGAAGCCGTAAATACTTTGCGGGTCGTAAATGCAGTGAATCCCTGATGAATCCCAAGCACTAACTCGCAGTTATAATCAAATGCACTGGGTGGCACTGTGGCGCGTGTTTAACAAGTTGTTTGTATTTGATCATAATGTCGTCGTCTGCCTCGCGAAGTTTGGAATTACTAGTCGAAAATGAGGTTACTAAATGATTTTACAAAATGGAATTACTTTTGATCAAATTAATTAATTAATCTGGAGTTATAATATCATCACCACAATGAGAAATCACATGAAATCCAAACAGCAGTCGACTGAGGAAAGACAGCTGTCCATCACTGCATCACGACTGCAGGTAAGCGCAGCTGTAGTGCGAGTGATCCGAGATGAGCAAAATGATTTTGAGACATATTCTTCCTTTAAGTTTTCTTTGAGAGAGGTTTAAGAACTGAAAACGCAAAGTGCTGTTAGAAACTTAGAACTAGAACACTGTTATCTTTATTTCTCTGAAACGTCTGTCAGCGCAGCGCGTTTTCTCACTCGAGCATAAATTGCTGGCGGCGCTCCTCCATGTGGATATTATTGTTTTTCTGAACATAAACGTGAAACAATATAAACACGATAATCATATGCTGACTCGAGTGTATGTGTAACGTTCTGTACGATAACTGGTGCAATCTGCTACTCTGCTTTATTAGGCGTTTTTTCCGTTCGCGCTGCTTGAGCTTATATCCTTTTGTTCTTATATTTTTTTGTTTACACATAGGCCTACTGTTTAATGTTTTCAATTTAGAAAACTTTAACATATATTGTAAGATTGTTGTGTATATTGCAAGCTTGTTGTGTATATTGCCTAATCGTAAGCTTCTTCAGAAATGGTGAAAAAAAAAATAATAATAATTACCTTAAAAAATAACGTCTTTTTCGTTAAACGACATTTAAATAAACGAATATTCGAATTTTATGAGCCCGAATATTCGAATGCAATATTTGTGAAAAATGCCCATCCCTAGTTAGGACACGGTGTGAGGATTCACCCGTATCTAAACACATCATCATTTGCTGCTCACTTGTCTGTGTTGGCTGTTTTGCGGAACTCGCGGACTGTCATTGGCTTCTTCTGGATGTTGTACTGAGTGAAGAGCCCCGATTGGCCAGTGACCACCTGTTGAATAGGGGCGGGAATCACCAGATCATCGATGTCATCATATGTGCGCCGGGGCTTCCAGTCCTTCGGTGGCACCACCTGCAACAGACAAACGCAGCTGCAAACTTCCCATCTACAACACGAAAAAGTCTCTCACAGCGATTTGAGCTGAATGAAAATCTTATTATCAACTTCAACAAAGAGCGGCTAACCTTTGCCATGCCGGCTCTGTGCGCCCCCTGCGACTCCATATATGCGATGTATCTGTTGAACTCTTTGAACTCCTCTTTTGTGGGATGAAAGGTCATGATCCTGATGGCAGGACTCTGGGAGCTTTGAGAGACCGAGTCCGAAGCCATTCTGCCACTTGAACTGTATGAAAAACATGAAGAGATCAGCAACAAAACTAAATCTGTAACATAACATATTCATTTTTGTTTTTGTTTTTAACTCTTGAAACATTGATGGGTAAAATGTGCATTGCATTTACATTCTCCTAACAAGTGTCTTGCTCCAGAAAACATCACCTGACCAACTACTAAACTCCACATGTAAACCACCCCTACTATTACTACTAGTAGTCAAGGTGCAAACATTCATGATAACTTAAAGCAATTTAAAATATCATAATAATAACGAAAAGAGAAATAAAAGCATAATATACCATTCAAATTCAATTTTAAATTCATTAAGAAAGTAATAAAAAAGCTCAGTTTCAAAAACTATTTAATGTTTAATTAAAAATCAAAAATAATTGTTTATAAAATAATTGAAAATTATTCAATGAATTAAATGTATTAATATTTTTAAATTATGACTATAATTTTGTAATAATAAATATTCCAACCTGTTGAAACAACTAAATTAAACTTAAAACAATTATTTACAAAAACAACAATAAAACAGCAGTTAATTAGAGAATATTAATTAAGTTCAAAATGATTTAAACTGGAAAAACTAGAATAAAACAACTTATGACAGTTGACAACGTGCACTTTACTGACAGAAATAACCTTAATGAACTTTTTTCAATTATCAACATTATATGATAAACTACATGCATTTTTTACACAAATACATAACTAAACTCTTTTATTCAAGCTCACGGTATGTAATAAAAGCATTAACCCACTGTAGAGTTTAATAACTGTTATGATTGTGAATGTTGAAGCACCTGTGTAAACTCACACTAGCATGCTAGCTGACATTAGCCAGATAAACACATAATATATGATAATTCAGAGAGATTAATCAGAAAGCATGACATCTATGAATGTGTCATGATCTCATCATCAGGTTCTGCTCAGGAACATTTAAAGTTTGACCCCGAAATCTCTCAAACTCACAGCAAAAACAACACCAAACACACACTGACGGCTAAAGACGCTCAAATGAGCACAAACTTACTCCTGTCGCACAAACACACCGCCTCAGCTCAACACACACACGCTCATACACCTCAACACAGTGCAATTATAGGCTTTTGGAAGTGTATAACTGTGTTATGACATGAATTATTGATCCGCTCCAAACTTTGATGAGCCTGATGGCTAACTACTGTAAACACCGACATTCACGCACTAAAACACACATGAAATCACCATACACACACACAACCCCGCTCATACGTGTCAGGAGAGGCTGAGAGGACTTTACTCACGGGTGTCGCGGGATCAGTTGAGGGATGTTGAGGGCGCAAACTTAGAAAAACTGCGCAGAGAAAGACGCTTACAAACCAGACATGTCCTCCATTAGAGTGAAGCGCGACTGCGCATGCGCGCACACTGTTTACAAAGATGGAAGAAGGCGTTCCCCTGCGCGCGCCCGTAATCAACGCTCTGCACATGGGCTCTATGGGGCCTTAGATAATATGGAACATTTGTAGCTATAAATCTCTCTATATGAACGATATGGGATCATAGAATAATATGGATCATAGATATGAAATATATAGCCTATTGTTTAAAGACTATTTGTATTATATTGATAAAGAGTGATTTAGTTGCAGTCATGTAGATTATATAGGGATATACTGTAGAGCTTCACTCCACATGGGGCCTTATATTTAATTTGAATCATGAGGCCATATAGAGTAGATAGCTATAGAATATATAAATAATATCCAGTAGATTAATGTATAACACACTCCATTTAAGTCCTATGAGGTCTCTATAAATCCCAGACAATATATATATATAGTTGGTATACATCTCGGTGTATCCCTATGGCACTGCACGCTATCCATGCATCTCATATAGAGTAACATAGATGTGAAAATTTAGATTGTATAGATGTACCTACTGGCCTATAGTGTTCATAAATAGTTCATACATAATATTTTAACCCTTTACATATTACATAAAGCTCATACAGGCCTGTACATGCATATGTCTCAAATATCATATAGAGTAATATGTCTGAGTAGCCTTTAAGGTGTATGAATGTTATATAGATTATTAGCCAAATAGCTGTGTATGCAGATAATATATCTGAAATACATCTCTACTGAGTCATATGGATGCAAACGTAAAGAATAGTTTATACTCCCACAGAATATATAGGTTAAATACATAAATAATATATCTATAAACCTTTATAGAGCCATATACTGCCAATGTGAATATATATAGTAGACTGCATAAATAATAGACATTATTTCTAAAATGCACTCATCACATAGAGCCATACAGAAACAAATATATAAATTCAATATATAAATGGAGAACTAAAGTGTCCATGTGTTCCACAACTAATGCATCATGTAGAACAGAATCCAGTCCACATGCCTTCACATTAAACTGAGATGGACGGAGATCTGGCTCTCTGGCAAGGACACACACACACACACACACACACACACACACACACACTGGAGAGGGACCATCTGTTCCCCTGGAAATGTGCTGAAGGAACCAGGATACAGCAAAGCCTCACAAGAAACATGTACAAAACCCAATTAAGCATTTTATTAACACATATTTCTCTCCTTTTTATTAACAAATAGAAAACAGACTGCCTGTACAACAGATTGAATGCCTTTTTTTTTTAGTCTGCATGTAAACACAAAGTCAAATGAATTCATCCCATGTCTGCATTTTTCATCTTCCTTTGTGCTCAGGCCATAGGAGGAAAGAAACAC
Source organism: Rutilus rutilus (assembly GCF_951802725.1). NCBI lineage: Eukaryota > Metazoa > Chordata > Actinopteri > Cypriniformes > Leuciscidae > Rutilus > Rutilus rutilus. The sequence continues at coordinate 4,134,322 of NC_140217.1, read as the reverse complement.
TTGAGTATGCACATATTTCCAGACCAATGATGCTGTCGTGACGTTACGGGAGATTTGTCTTTACGAGCCACGGTGAGAGATGATCAGATGGCTGTTAATACCACATGTGGAGAGTTCAGGAGGTTTCGGGTTCCCGGCCTCAGCCTGTGAGGCGAGTCGTCTGTTTTCTCTCGCTTCAGATGCTAGTCTGAGCGAATGAGAGATGGCAGAGGTTCAGCTGGAGGAACGACACGTGACGGCTGTACATGTGTGGGCAGGTCGTTCAAAACAAGCTGACCTTTGACCTCAGCTGGCCCGGCATGGAACAAGGACTTTGCAGTGGCAGCAAGAACGCCATGTTCTTGTCTTTCTTTCACTCGATAGGCCTTTAGAATGGAAGGGTTTCCAGAAAACGACTGCACACAGAGCAGAACGAGTCTGAACGTGTTCCCTCGGTTCGTTAGTTTAGTCAGTGTCCTTAACTAACTCGGGTGTAAGCATTTCATCTCTTTTATATTTGATTATACGGTTTTATAAAGTATCAGGAGGTGAAAAGGTTTTTTTTTTTTTCTATTTATAAAAGTTCCCCTTTTCCCACCAAATAAAAGTAGATCATTTAAAATATAATAATGATTAAAAGTAAGAAATCATCAGCAGCAGCTCTGAATGCTCCTCTTACAGTATTAGTAACCTGGGTCATGTGAAAATACATGTCCACATGTGCTGAAAATAATTGAACATATACAACAACAAAAAAAAAAAATCACAAATGAATAATAATAATAATATAAGAAACAAATAAGAATAAAAAAAAGAACCCCTTAGATATGCAATGATCAGCATAAATGATACAAATATTGTATTTTCTGACAGATCGTACTGACGATACAATAATAATAATGATAATAATAATAAAAACAATGGCGGATGATGATGATGATAAGGTAATACAGAGACAGGAGCTGTGCATTAGAGACCAGAACGAAGCTTTTGTTGCTGTTTTCAGACAGAGGAACAGGATTGCAGTGATTCCAGTGAAAGACGTCCTGTGATGTCTCCTCTCTTCTGATATTCCTCCTCTCTCAGTCTCTCTTTCTCCCTCCAGCTGTGGTGACTGAATAGGTGGGATGATTATGGCTCAGAAGGAAGCGGCGGCTCTCCGGATGTGGCGTTCTGAGGCGTTCTGGGAGTGGTTACGTTGCATAGTGATCGAAGCTGCCCAGGTACTCCAGAGCTGCTCTGTAGCACAGCTGGTACTGGTCCTGCACACACGGGGACACACACAGTTAAGGAGGACCCATTATGCTGTTTTACATGTTCAACGTGTAAACTCTTTAGTGTGTAATGTTGCTGTTTGAGCATATAAAAGCTCTGCAAAAGTCCCTCCAGCGGGAGTTAAGGCCCGTTCACACCGAGGACGATAACTATGAAGATAACGATAAAGATACAGTTCTAAAACTCGTTCTCAATATTAAAGAACAGCAGAGTTCACAGCACAGCTATAACAATAACGATGTAGAGAAACGATATCGTTGGGATCACTTTCGGAATTTTTTTTTCCCCCAGCTGTTGAACGATAAAACTCTGACAGCCAATCAGAATCCGTTCTAATTTAAAGGGCTCGCGCATTTAAAATGGCAGCCGACATGGTTGAGAAGTTAATCGCAGAGGTCCAGAAAAATCCAGCACTGTTTGACAAGTCAAGCTCCTTTTCAAGAAAATGGATATGGCAAACAATCGTTCATACCCTCTGAATAAATGGTGAGAAGTATTACCTCAGGTATCCAGCGCTCGTTTCCACAACATTGTCTTGCTTCCTTTGAAGTTGCAGGGAAAAAGGTGAACTAGGTGTTGTTTTTATTCCACTATATCAACTCCATCAGCTAAATTCACTGTTAGATTAGATCAACTACACTAGCTTCACTCAAAACATAGCATGCTGAGGACATCTGCTCGTTAAAGCCGTGTAAATGCAACAAGAACAGCAAAGACATGTGTAATGACGTTGTACACACTTTGAAACCGCAGCGTGAGCATAGAATAATAGACCGTTATCGTTCGTTGGTGTGGACACAAATAGTTATCGTTATAGTTATCGTTCTTGGTGTGAACGGCCCTTTATCCTCTATATCAGTGTCAGTGTTTCTGAACTCCCTGAAACGCCTCCATTGTAGTCTTGAGTTTCTTCCGGGAATGAACACGTCACAATATTCCTCATTTAAATAATTAATTCGCAGAATAAAGGGGCGGGGCCTGGTTGAGTTAGTTAGTAGTGTGTTGAAACTGGTGGTTATGGTAAGGGGCGGGACATTCCCCAAACACACTCGAAGCGCTTGACCAATCACAACACACTGATCCAGCTGACCAATCAGAGCACAGTGTGCTTTTCAGAAGGAGGGGCTTCATAGAGACAGGAACTAAACAGAGCGTTACTAACAGACTGGGAAGAGACGGGCTGCAACAATGGAGAATATGGGGAAAATAATGCGTTTTATGAACATTAAGGCATGAAAATCAACTTTACCAATTCAAGACTTTGAAAATGGGCATAATAGGTCCTCTTTAAAACACAGCAGCACAGACTAAACCGCCCTGAGGAGCTTGAACGAATGCTTTACCTAAAAGTGGATCATGTTCTCAGCCTCATTCCTTCCTGATTTGCAGCAACATGAGAACTTTTACATTTTCAGTTGAACCATTCCTTTTACGCCAGAGAGTGTGAGGTTTGTGTGAGCTTACCTCTGTCTGTACCATGGCAGGTCTCTGCGTGCGGAGTGTTTTTATGGTCTGGAACATGTCCACCACCCCTTCATACCTCATCCGCTCCAGGACAATACTTAAAGTGATGAAGACTCCTGTTCTGCCGACACCAGCACTGAGACAGAGAGACAGAGAGAGAGAGAGAGAGAGAGAGAGAGAGAGAGAGAGACAGCAGTTCAGCACACAAACACAACATCTACCGTTCGAACGAAAAAACAAGATTTTTTAAGTCTCTTCTGCTCACCAAGATAATACTGTAAAAATACTGTATTATTACAATTTAAAATAACCGTTTTCTATTTGAATATATTTTAAAATGTAATTTATTCCTGTGATGTAGAGCTGAATTTACAGCATCATTACTCCAGTCTTCAGTGTCACATGATCCTTCAGAAATCATTCTAATATGATGATTTGCTGGTCAAGAAACATTTCCGATTATTATCAATGTTGAAAATATTTTTGTGGAAATAGAAATCTTCTGTAACTTTTTAAATACTTTTACTGTTTCAAAGTATTTATTTCTTTCAAAAATAAAAAATCTTATTGACCCATGTACAGATACAAAATGAGCTCTTAGATACATCCAATAAAGTTTTGACAGAGATTTACAACATTTTGAAAATCACATTATATGTGAATATTTAATTTATCATGCAGCACTACTACACACACACACACACACACGTTCACTCTGCCTCTCACCTGCAGTGAACAGTAATCGGTCCGTCCTGTCCAAACTGCTCCTTGGTTTTGTGGACTTGGCCAATGAAATCAATAAAGCCCTCTCCTGTCTTTGGCACGCCTTGTTCTGGCCAATCGGTGAACTGAAACTGGCGGATCGTCCTTGACTGACCATCCTAAGAGAGAGAGAGAGAGTGTGTTGTAAGAGTGTATTTTAAAGACAGCAGAGCCGAAGTCATGCGTTCACGTGTGCTGAACTCACCCTGGCGTCTGTGACTTTAAACTCTCGTAAGATGTACTGTGGCATGTTGTATTCAGCCATGGGGTCCACGACGAAGTACTGGTATCGCGCAGATCTTTCTGCAGGCCAGTACTGATGACACTTCTCCTGTGAAACAGAACACACACGTGGTTAAAAGAGTATTGCTTTGTCCAAATCCCAAAGCTTTTTTTGTTCATCTTTAGATTTGCCGTTTGTCCGTTAGATGTAACGCACAGAAGGCCAGCCCGAGGCCAGCAGACAAGCTGATTTTCAGCATCATTAACATTTCATTAACAGTAATATTTTGTGTTAATTACAGCAGAGTTTTCCCCCAAATGAACATCCACATTGCATGTTTAGTTTGTTATTATTATCTGCTACACTTAAATCAGTCCCTTCAAAGGATTTTGTGATCTTTCAATTGCAAGAATGAATGCAAATATAATAGATTCCGGCATTATTTGTGGCAGCTTGCATTTCTGCATAATTCGTCCACAAAAACATTAACCTGAGGATGGTGTTCAACTGCCAGACCATAATTGATTTCAGTAATTATGCAAATTTTGTTTACAGTAACTGTACTTTTACTGTCACTAATACTAATTGCATGACTACATAATGATTATCGTTAGGTTTTTATTGCAACTAAAACTATAAAAACAAAAATGCTGCAAATATCACTGAATTTTTTTTAGAAAGGCTACAGCAAATTTTGTCAGTTTGGGATGCAAAATTAGAATTAGGTTCAGGATTAGTTAATGATAATAACCCTGCCTTAAAGTTGACAGCACATCCTTTCACAACCCAATCGATTCCCAATGAATTCCTGGTTGAATATCTTGTTTCGCTCTGAATCACATCACAGAAGTAAAATGAGCTGCTTAGAGCCACTCACATTGTCTTGGTTCATTGAGGTGTGCAGGAATGTGCGAATCTGTCACAACTCACCCGTCCCATCTCTCTGAGCTTCGTCAGCATCACCACGATGGTGGAGTTGTGCTCCCAAAGCATCCTCCAGAAGTCCTCTGTGGTTTCAGACAGAGGACCTTGCGTGGCGATGTACGCCTTCTGCTGTCTGCAGGAACAACACATGAAGATACAGTTTAAAAACACACCAATCCTCACAGGCCGCTAACAGCAGCTCTTCTCCATGAGGGAGGAGTGATTCCTCTAACCTAACAGCAGGAGGCGCTGCGGCTCCGTGACCGTGAGCAGAAACACATCAGACAGACAGAGAAGGAGGTAAAGATGCAGTGAGAGAAAGAGGGAACAGAGAACAGAGAACGAACGAGAGAGTGTGTGAAGGCAGAAGAGCTCCAGATCACTCAAACTCTGTCCCGTTTGGCACTAGCGGACGCTTCCAGCGCTCATCCTGCTGTGAGATCCTCAGGTCTCTGATCAAGTTTTTATTTTAGATAAACCTGAGCAAATGCATCTCTGCTGTGCTTGAACAAGTGGAGTAAACGTCTACTCTACCTTCTGTTTTACTCTACACATTCTAGAGGGGAAGGTGTTTGTGTACTTTGCAGTAGATGAATAACGCAACATATCATCAGATGATCAAAGCCTGAATCAAACTCACACAGAACACTGACAGTTTTACATACATTATTGTTTTCTTGAGAAATCTTGAGATACCTATCTATCTATCTATCTATCTATCTATCTATCTATCTATCTATCTATCTATCTATCTATCTATCTATCTATCTATCTATCTATCTATCTATCTATCTATCTATCTATCTATCTATCCATCCATCCATCCATCCATCCATCCATCCATCCAGGTTGTTTTGGTTAACTTTTTGATTTATATTTATATTACGGTGAGGTGTCTATCTCACATAAATATCATATATCAATGTGGGAAAAACCAATTATATAGAACAGTTTAATCGCTCAAAGTATCATGAACTTCTCTGTCTTGGTGACACTGGACTACAGTATCTTACAACGATCCACTGTCTTTACTCCCATTGGTTGGCGCATCACATCACTGCTCATTTGCATAAAACCACTAGACACGCCCACATTTCCAATCATCACAGTTGCGGACTCTCACTGACTTCGGCTCGTTTAGGTCACTGCAAATCACTGAATGAGTGAACGCATCTTCACACATGGCATGCTGGGAGAAAACCGCATTCATCCAACATATGCTGAAGGAGGCTGAGACACACACACACACACACCTCACAGGTGGGATAGAGCCTCATTTGTTCACTAAATGACAGGAAAGGAAATTGCTGCCCCCCACCCATCACACACATACACACACACACACGCTCATCAAGCTAAAAGCATGTGAAAAGCCCTTCTCCCTCTGTCCTTCATTACAAACACGATTACTGCCAATTACTCTGTTTACACTTCAGTCGGGCGGCAGATGCAGTGGGAGCTCTTTGATTGGCCGTTAATTTGATTAAGGGCCAATAATGAGCACAGATTCTTGACACACCTTCCTCCCTCCACCTCACATGACCCCTCAGCAGCAAAGGAAGTACTTCACATTTGATTCTGAATGTTATTAAAGGATTATTCATATTGAGCACTGCTGCAAACTTTTTTATTTTATACAAAATATTTTATATGATGGATATGAGACTGTATGGTCCATTGAGTAGGTTGTACTGTCTTAGGCAATGCAATTTTAATATCCATTTTTCCAGGTTTTCATTCACAGGAAACTCTTCAATGAGATTTTTTACTGCACAATCCACTGGACAGACAGTACTGAAAGAAGTGGTATGAATAGTCATTGCTAACAAAATAAGCATGTGTTTACTATGTGTACTATTATTACTCTCTCTGGAATACTTTAATCTGATTGGTCAGCTGCAGGATTCTGTGGTCGTACTTATACGAGTGCTAAACTGTGTAATTGGCATTGCCATCTTTCTGCTAAACATCTAATTTTCAAAATTAAAATCAAAACATCAAAATTTCCTGATAATTTACTCACCCCAATGCCATCCAAGATGTTCATGTCTTACTTTCTTCAGTGGAAAAGAAATTGTTTTTTGAGGAAAGAAGTTTTTTGAGGAAAACATTTCAGGATTTTTCTCCACACAATGGACTTCAATGGTAACCAAATTGTTGAAGTCCGAAACATTTTCTAGATAAAACAAAAATGTATATACTTTTTAACCACAATTGTTCGTCTTGTGCTGGTCTGCGATGCGCCACGCATTACATAATCACGTTGGAAAGGTCACGCTGGACGTAGGCGGAAGTACCGCCCCATTGTTTACAAAGCGAACGTGCAAATGCTAATACAAAAGCCCTTTAACAAAAAAGGTTTTTCACCCTTCCCTACCTTTTTGAACCGGAGTACACAGATGAAGACCTTAGGCAGATGGAGGAGACCGTTACGTCCAGCGTGACCTTTCCAACGTGATTACGTAATGCCTGGTGCGTCGCAGGCCAGCACAAGACGAACAATTGTGGTTAAAAAGTATATACATTTTTATTTTATTTAGAAAATGACCGATCGTTTCGCTAGATAAGACCCCATTCCTCAGCTGGGATCGTGCAGAGCCCTTTGAAACTGCATTGATTTGGACTTCAACAATTTGGTTACCGTTGAAGTCCATTGTGTGGAGAAAAATCCTGAAATGTTTTCCTCAAAAAACTTCATTTCTTTTCCACTGAAGAAAGTAAGACATGAACATCTTGGATGGCATTGGGGGTGAGTAAATTATCAGGGAATTTTCATGTTGAGTTGAACTAATCCTTTAAGTGCCACAAACTCACAGCGTTGGCAGAGATGGAGTTTGTGTGCATCAGCATTTACTGCGAACCGAGCCGCTCCAAGACACTGCAAACATTGAATCATGAGCTGCTCACGTGTAAATGAACACAGTGTCCTGCTTCACTCTGAAACGCACAACGCATCAGACTATATATGTATATAATTAAATCGCAGCCTTTGCAGTTTGGAAAATATACAAATCCATATAAATACAGAACACCTAATACAGAACCCTTGGGAACTATTCCTTTAACTCTGTCTCAGTGGTGGGCTGGATCAAACCCAGTGCAGTCGGCTGAACGTTTATCTGTGCGTGTGTGTGTGATAGATTGAGCTCTGCATGGAGACCAGACTCCTTCATGACGGGTAATCCTATTATTTGTCCGCTGAACTGTGTTCATCACCTGTCAGCTCGTGGCCGCAGGGCCGCTCTGATTCCCAGCGCTGATAGCGCTCCAGTTATGGACAGTCCTGCCAATAAGAACAATTTGTCCTGACAACTAGCAGCACAAAGGCAGTAGACACGCAGACGCAGACTTCCGAGACGGGCCATGACTCTGAGCTGTCACATCCAGCAGGAGTCAAAGAGATGGAGAGACTCGCTTCAGAAGAACACGCCATGTTTTATCCCAGTTCTCCAGAGCCGGAGTCACAGTTGCTCTCAATTGGTTCTCAGATCTCTGTTTATGACAGGGCATAATTCTAAATTTAAGATCTGCATCCCTTTCAATTCAGGAATGTGAGTTTGAATTAAAATGTCCTCACCACAGGATGCTGAATTGAAAGGAAGAGGAATTTACTGAATTGCAATCGCACAACCCTGATTCTCTCTCTCTCACACACACACACACACACACACACACACACACACACACACACACACACACACACACACACACCTGTATCCGTCGATGAAGCTGGCGTTGATGTAGTCGGACCCCTCCACTCCTCTGATTGGCTGAAGACACACACGGCTCGACTCGAAGGGCATGATGTTGACCAGTCGGTTCTTGAATTTGTTGCACGGCAGACTAGCGCTGATGAATCTGGAGGTGTGTGCTTTAGAGTTGGCCAGTTTCTGCAGAGTGAAAAGACACAGAACACATTTATAATGCTCTAAAATTGTGAAATAGACAAATACACACTACAGTTCAAAAGTTTGGGGCCGGTAAGTTTATATTTAATTTTCTTTTTTTTTTATATTTAAAGTTAATATTTGAATTCAGGAGGAATGCATTAAATTGAATCCCAAAAAATATGAGGCAGCACGTTACTGTTGTCAACATTGATAATAATCAGAAATGTTTCTTGAGCAGCAAATCATCATATTAGAATGATTTCTGAAGGGTCATGTGACACTGAAGACTGGAGTAATGATGCTGAAAATTCAGCTTTGATCACAGGAATAAATTACATTTTAAAAGATATATATTTTATGATAAAATAGTTACTTTCAATTAATAATAATATTTCATAATATTACTGTTTTTCTTTCTTTTTTTCTAAATAAATGCAGCCTTAGTGAGCAGAAGAGTCTTTCAAACACATAAAAAAAAAAAAAAAAAACGTACCGACCCCAAACATCTTATTTGGCATCATTATATTGTGTTTTAGATATTAGAATCAGAATTGGTCATGGAAAAGAAAGGAATGCTCTGGGTTCAGAAATTAAGTTTCAAGTATTTGTAGCACAGAAATGAGTTGAACTCAAAAGCAGTTTTCCACTGTCAACATTTGACGTCTTTCTCTGGCAAAGAATGAATGTTTTGAGTGGCTTTGTTCTCAAACTTCAAATGATATGTGCTCTTTGAATCTCAGCGTGTCACCAGGAAGCATCATGGGAAAAAAAACAGCCCATTAAAGTCATTCATGTTGTGCGGGGAAACCCAAATGTGTCAACACACAGCTCCGACTGCACTGATTCTTCACAACATCAAGCATTTAAAACCTGATTACATCTATAATGATCCTACATGTAAAACATCTCTGAGCCTCATCATTGGGGCTGTGAACGCCTCTGAGGACAGATGTTGTGTGTTAAAGCCCAGTCGTGCAGGAGTTTTTCAGCTTTAACTCTCACCAGTCACAGATGCAGGCTCTCAGCTTCTCCTTCAGCTCCCAGCATTATTTCAATAATTAAAAAGTGCACCTTTGTTTTTAGTAAGGATGTTTCTGCAAAGAATTTCAATGTGCCTGGCTTTCCTCCTGTCTACAGCGGCTTTTCTTGTAGTATTACTGAGAAAATGCAATCAACCTTTACCATTAAACACGCAAATCATAAGGAATTTACTAATTCAGTTTCAGATTCAAAGTCTGTGGAAGCTTGTTTCCGCCACAGAATAAAAAATAAAAATGGTAATTCATTGAGACTTTTTATCTCACAATTCTGACTTTTATTCTAGTAATTGTGAGTTTATATCTCACAATTCTGACTTTATAACTCGCAATTGTGACTGTATATCACGCAATTTTGTCTTTATAACATGCTTATTACAACTATTATAACTGGCTTAGTTATATAGTCAAAATTGTTACATTAACAAAAAAAATGCTTTTCATTCCCAATTAGTATTATTTTAGTATTATTTATATGCTATTATAGTATTTAAATATTTGTAATTAGTTTTTATTTTTATATTTTCAGTTATTTATTTTTTATTTTATTAAAATAAAATATTTTATTTAATTTTTTATTATTTTTAACATTACTATTATCTTATTTTCAGTTTTAGTTTCAGTTTGATTTTAGTTTTTATTTATTTCCAATTAGTAATTTTAGCGCTCAAGTTTAAACTTATTTCACTTAGTTGCCTAGGTAACATTTATAGTTTTCATCTAATATTTATAATTTTTTACATTTATTTCAGGATTATTTCAATTAACAAAAACGTTTTTAATAATTTTATTAAATGATAATAACCCTGTTCCCAACTCTACTAAAAAGGCAAGATAAACCTCTAAGCAGGGACTAAAATTAACACTCGCCAAGAGCCAAATGCAAGTAAAAATCGGCGCTGGCGAATATATGAAACGATGTCAATCGCCAGTTAGCCCGTAACATTTTTATGAATTCTAACAATGCAAAATTGTGAGAACATGAACGTGAATGAAGCTCGGGACAGTTGATAGGGACAGTGCTGAATTGTCATGAACGTTTCAGCCTTGTTATTTTAAATATTCAAGCTCAAGAGGATGCGAAAGAGAGCTTAATTCATTACTTGCGCGCTGTGTGGGAAGTTTTCCGTGCACAAACATCCGAAGCTGTATCCTAATCATCGAATTCATCCTGACTGGCTGTGATTTTGTGCCTTCATGCAGTGTTTTGCTTTCAGTGAGGAGAGAAGAACTGACACGGGAACCCTGTTGTGTCGTGCCAGGTTAGGAAGATGTACGAGAATATGTGTGTGTTTCTGACCTTAAACTCCAGTTCCATGGCGGTGACGGTGTCTCCGGGCGACACCTGCGTGAGCTTCTGGATGTGTGTGTACAGGCTCCGCGCCGGGACCTCGGTGTTCCCGCAGGTGGCGGCCTCCAGCAGGGCCTCGTGGATGAAGATATACTGATCTTCTGTCTGCACCATGTAGTTCCTCTGAGCGCGCATGCAGGTCACGTGACCGTAGATATCCACTGACTTCTCGTGCTTCATCCGCTCGAGCATGGCCTCTATTACGATAAAACAGCCCGTCCGACCCACACCAGCGCTTCCATGGAAAAACACAAGGGAAATCTCACATTTAGATTGAATTCACAGGTGCACGAGCACATTTATAGATATGTGAGTGGAAATCAGGATCTACCTGCAGTGAACCACCATGGGTCCGGCGTCAGGTGGGTTGCAGGCCTTGACCCTGCGTAGAAAGGCTAAAATTGGTGTAGGGTATTCGGGAACGCCGTGATCTGGCCAGGCCATGAACTGGAACTGCCGAACTTCCCGTTTCTCACTGGATCCATTCTGTTAGAACAGATTCAAGGAGACATATGTGACCCTGGATCACAAAACCAGTCACAAGTCGCACAGGTATATTTGTGTCAATAGCCCACAATACATTGTATGGGTCAAAATTATCGATTTTTCTTTTATGCCAAAAATCATTAGGATATTATATAAAGATCATGTTCCATGAAGATATTTTGTAAATTTCCTACCGTAAATATATAGACATTTATTTTTGTGAGTGGATGCAGCACAATCGTGAACATAAATGGACAACTTTAAAGGTGATTTTCTCAATGTTTCGATTTTTTTTGCACCCTCAGATTCCAGATTTTCAATATCTCAGCCAAATATTCTATCCTATCCTAACAAACATACATAAATGCAAAGATGATTTATTCAGCTTTTTCGTGATGTATAAATCTCAATTGCAAAATGTGACTGGTTTTGTGGTCCAGGGTCACATGTGATGAAATAAAAAATAAAAATTTTACTTGCTGTTTTTTTTAATAAAATAGTATGTTTAGTACTGTATGAGCTCGTTAACTTATGACTGCCTGCATTTTCATATCAGCACCTCTTTAGCATTCAACTGGCCTGTTCTGATGAACTATGTTAGTACATGGAGGTTAGCCAATCAAAACAGGTCTTATAGTTGCAGATGCAAATCAGTCGGTTTAATTGTAAGGATCTGAGGGAGGGTGGCATAAAAAATTACAACTGATTTTTTGACTAACAGTATAAATGGACTTATATGGGACAAATTGCACAATCTGACTCATGTAAACATTTACAGAAATATTCTCTTCAAAAATGTATTTGGTTAAAATGCTTTGCGGTTCATTATAAATGGTGAAACAGAGAACCCAATTTAAAATGAACAATGCTAATACAGTATATATAACACAGTACATTTTTAATCACTATACAAGTCTTAAAAGCCAATACAATTTGTCATAAAATCCTTTTCTATTTGGGAAATCTTTTATAAAAAGTTGCTACTAGTACCCAAGCAGACTTTTTACCAAGAGGGAGTTTCATCTCACACTACTAATTCAATTTGGATGTTTTTGTGGAACTATTTCCAGGTTCATTTATTCAGTTCTGCTGTGTGACGCCTCCACATCAGAATTAATGAGCAGAAAAGTTTCATTCATTTGTGCGAACGCAGCGTATCTAACTGAGCGTCAAATTTAAATCAACATGAACATCTAAAACTAGTTGTTTTGAGTATAGTTTTCATTGCATTTTTTTTTACAGAGCCTGAATGTCACTTGAAAAAAAATCGAAAAGTGGTGAAAAAACTAAACAAAAAAAAGATAATCATCTATAAACACACACAGACCTTATAGAGAGCGAAGGTTCTGACGCTGTAGGTGGCCAGTTCCACTGTATCCAACATGGACACTTGAATCATGCCGTATGTTTCTGTTCCACGGCTCGGCCAGTACTGATCACACTTCACCTACAATCACAAACACACACAAGCATCACACAAGGCCTGGCGCTGTGCTTCTGCTTTAGAGACGCTGAAGCGAATGCAGGGCTGGTGGCCTGAGGGTCTCTCTCTGGCACTGATGGGACAGATGGGGAATCACGCACCGAAGAGAGTGTCCAGGACTGTGCTGGACCTCAGGCTCTGATAACACACACGGGTCACATACTGTGAGCACACACACGCGCACCGAGCGCAGAGGGCTGTGTTAGTAATGACTGGGGTTGAGATGCATTAGTGTGACCCATCTGGGCTTCGGTAAACACTGCTGTTCTTCCTACACAAAGAACAGGTACAATCTGTGCACTTGTTCAAGATAATGAATAAATACTGTGGACAAACCAAAACCCCCCATTAAACTTTTTTGCATTTTTAGAATGAACAAAAAAAAAATGTCATATTCATTTTTTTTTGTTAGTTTTTTTTTGTCAAAAATGTCATATTTCATTTTCCTCGTTGAGGACGTCCCTGGTGTTCCCTTCTTCTAATCTTAAGAGAGTATAGAAGGTAATAAAGCCGTTTCATATTGTGAAATGAATACAATCCTGTTATGTTTCGGGATGCACATTAAAGTATATCTGTGATAACAGAGCACAGCAGGATGTACAATCACATTCATTTTCTACATAGAGTTTGACAAGTCTGTTATTGAAAGCACATAATAACACGGCAATGTTTTTTCCCAATTCAATCAGTATATTCTCTTTCTATTTTGGTGTATTCTAGCATGCATTCTAGACTGAAATCAAGTTATGTTTCTGAGCTATATACACTGTATATATATATATATATATGAAGAGTTCAGATGCAAAAGCCTCTAAATGCCATCTGAAATTTTCTTCTAGAATGATCATTTTTATCAAGCTTGTATATTTAAGGTCAATAATTTCACTTAAATGGCAATACAAATGACCTATTAATTGTCATTTAAGTGAAATTATTGAACTTAAATATACGAGCTTTATAAAAATTATCATTCTAGAAGAAAATTTCAGATGGCATTTAGAGGCTTTTGCATCTGAACTCTTCATATATACATACATACATACATACATACATACATTGTATGTACCTACATTTCATTGAACTTAATACAAATGATATTATCTCGCAAATTATATATATAAAAAAGGCAAAACACGAGGTACATAATTCTATTAGAAAGCTTACATTAGATCATGTATTTTGAGACTGAGCATGTGGAGTAAAACAGAATGACCATCTGGCCACACGGCAGGTGAGGGAACATGTAACGCCTCCCTCTCTCACAAACACACATCACTTCCTGCTCAATAGACCTGACACTTATGGTCACTTCCTTTCCTAGATAATTCTCGGAGAGGCCACATGTTTGCATGTGTTTATGAAGTTGTTGAGAAAACACAACTATTTTAGGAATCTGTCAAAAACTTGTTTAAAACTAAAAAGTCTATTGTAATTTATGGGGCAAATAACAAACTAAAACAACTACATAGTCTTTATTCACACATATTAACCAAAAACCGTAATGTTTTGTATGGCGTCCTCTGGCCTTGATAACAGCTTACATTCTTGCTGCCATTGTTTTTATGTACAGTACTTTTCCACAGTCTCTGTTGTTATTGACTTCCAAATTTTGTTCCCAAAGACATGTTTTTGATTATTTGTGCGATCTATCTTTGAATCCACTAAATCCCAAATTTGTTCATGTCTAGACTTTGACTTGGCCAACTGTGACTAAAGAGTTTACACATACTGGTGGATTAACCATTACAGAAACATAAAAAAAAAAACAAGAATTTGGTAATCGCCAATACTGTTAGTTTAGGGCAGCTGTGGCACAAACACACTGGATGTATAGTCGTTATTGTGATTAATAGTCGGTATAAGTTCCTACTTTAAAAAATGTTTCTCTAGAAGGTTTATTTAGTTCCATATAAAGTTCCCGAGTGAAATCTCACCCTGCTCTTCTCCTCCAGTCTGGTCATCATGACGATAGTGTTGGTCCTCTGCTCCCACACCATCCTCCAGAAGTCACTGAGCGTCTCGGGTAAAGGACCTTGAGTGGCGATGTAGGCGTTCTGCTTGCGGTAGCCGTCGATGTAGTTGCCATTTATGTAGTCACTTCCCGGCACACCTGCGGTTAACACACATCGAAAGGCTGCTAACTGAGCACTGCACTGTACAAAACATGTCCTTGGCAGGGGCCAGCTTGGAATGTGCACAATGTAATATTTTGAAATATGTTAAAAAGCATTGAGAGTCAATTTTCCAAAATATTTAATAAACAGTCATGATTTAAGACTTGAAGGCCTTTCACAGAATTCAGTAGATGTAGATTGTGTGCAGAACTCGTCATTGCTGAATCTCTCTTTATGGTACTTACCATCAACAGGAGTCAGCACGACCCTGGAGTGATCGTACGCGATGACGTTTGCGTAGCGGTTCTTGGGCTTGTTGACCTCTAGGTTGGAGTTCTCCCAGGTGAACTGCTGGCCAGGGTCGATAGACTGCAGGACAGGGGGACGAAACATGAGCAGTTAGTATGAGTTAGTTAGAAATCTAGACCATCACTCCCATTTACCTATTCACCCATTGCACAATTTAATCCTTCCTTCTGAGAGATCTCCCTCTTCTGTTTCGATTATTTATCGGTATCTTCTTGAGCATTCATACAAACCTTTATCTATTACAACTGTTTGGGCCAAGGATCTAAATGAAGATGTGCACGGTTTATTTTCGGATCAGGTATGGAGGATGTTTAAGCTGTCTTCAAAGAACCCCAATCATCAAATGATACACTGGAAATGACTACATAGGGTTTACTTGCCTCCTATGAAACGTTTCTATATGAATCTATCCTCCTCTCCCAAGTGTAATCTTTGTTCTCAAGGATCTCTAGGCACGTACTTGCACTTCTTTTGGGACTGTCCCTCTCTCTCACCTTTTTGGACCCAGCTCTCACAGGACTTATCATATCTGTTGGACACTGATATTTGTTTGACCTCACGTCATTTTTTCTTGAACGATTTTAGGGACCTTACCTTATCCATTCAACAAAGATATTTACTGTTAACCGCTCTCACAGCGGCAAAAAAAAGTGTTAGTTAACCGCTGGAATCCTCCTCACACAATGGACAGACGAACATGGACAGTGTCTTTGCTGGACATTATATCAATGGAACTCTCAACTTCTCGTATGCATGGATCCAATGTTAAGACGGTGAATTTATGGCATTTATGGCTGCTTTTGATTTTGTGTCAACTTTTTTAACATCTATATCATTTTTTTTTTTTTTTTTGGGTCTACATTCTATGTTTGTATTTTATTTTTATTTTCTTGAAGTCTACCAGGGGTGGGTTCTAGATTCGTATAGTTGCTTTTTGCTTTGTATTTTTGTTTTTTCTTGACTTTAAAAAAGATAACTCAATAAACAGTTGTTAACAAAAAAAAAGAAAAAGAAATCTAGACCATCAGCATTGAGAGAGAAAATGAAAAAAAAGAACCTCACTTCTAATGTTATGCGATTGGTTGAGCCGAACGATGACACGTTGACTCATGAAAACCTGTTTTATTGTAACATAACTTATTCAGGATATTCAATGAGAAAAGATATAGGGAATCAGTGTAACAATTTAACAGGGAAGTACATAAGACAGGTGACTAGATGGAAGAGCTTTAAAAATAAGCGGGTTTGGCGTCATCAGCTAAAACAAGGAACATTGGAGCAAGTTTCACTTCATTTTGATGAAAGTTTGCAAATGCATGGAATAAGGAGCACCAATGGCTACGTTTACATGCAACCATATAATCAGTTAGTAATCGGATTGACGGCTCAATCGGACTGAAAAGCCTTCATGTAAACACCTTAATCGATCCGATTGAGCTCGATCCGAATGAAATTTCGATCCGATTGAAAGAGGTGGTTTATTCCTTTTCTAATCCGATCGAGAGGACATGTGAACACTTGATCGGATTGAAAACCGAAACTGAAAGGGCTGCGCATGTGCAATGACGTTGAAATAGCGTAATGACGTATGATGCGCTGAACGAGCTGTTCTTCCTGTTGAATAAAGTGTCATATAAATGTCATATATGATCACTGTGTCTGTGAAGTGGAGCAGGACAACGTCCCACCAGTCCTTGTTCTTTCCGATTCTCATCCACAGACGCATTTTTACTGCGTGATAAATATAAGCAGCACAGCAAAACGGTTTATAAGCTCATTGTCTCACAATTATGACCTGGGGTCTCATTTATAAAGCGTGCGTACACACAAAACGGGGCTGGAAACGTACGTACGCCAGTTCCCACGCAAAGGTTGTGATCTATAAAAAACAAACTTGACGGGAGAATGTTCACACCTTTAAGCAAACTTTAAGCCGTGCGTACGCACATTCTGGAGACAAAGGGAATTGGCGACACCGATGGTGAGCTGGAGTTAAGTGTCTTTTTGGTCACTTTTAGACAGAAAATCTAAAGAAAATTAAACATATACAGAAAGATAATACAAATATAATTTCACTCACCAAGCCTGTCACTTGAAGCAAGTATCCACCCCTTCTTAAATGTCCGCGCCAGCGAGCGCTTTGGGCCGTTTAGTGAAACTGACGCAAATAACAGTTTAAATAAATAAAATAATGATTTAAACTATGTTTTACCTCTGATATAAACATTTAGATTAAATATGCCATTCAAATTAATGGAGTTAAACACTTAAACATGAAATACTGAGAAGTTACAACATTTTTATATTCAAATTCAGTCAATAGAAATATTTGTTGTGGATGCGATGCTTTTGAACACTTTTCCTGTGGCGTGCTGTTTTAATGTTTTAACCACAGAGATAATTGCTTATCATGATAATACCAGATTGTCTGAGAAAAGTTTCGTGCAAATAATGCCCAAGGCCTATCTGTTTCCATTAAAAATATAAATCAATTAAAAATACAATTCGGCCAGTGGAAAAGAGTGAGGAAAACTTTCTCTGAAATGTATTTTACACTATTTGATTTATGTATTCAAAAACAAGGCAAGGATAGGCAACTACATGATTTTTATTAATATAATGTGTCTTGTACCGTTAAACGTTATCACGTGGATGAATAATCATATGCAAATGATATGCAGATGAGGATCTGCATAGTAAAACTAGGCGCTGTAAGCTTCATAAATGGTTATTTTGGGGAGGAGACGCATGTGCGCACAATCTTCCGCTGACTGGGATTTATAAAGTGAATACGAACGGTTTTATAAGTCTGAATATTTCTTTGCATACGCCATTTTTGGCTTTCGGGCGCACGTACACTTTTAGTAAGGTTCCTACGCACAGTTTTATAAATGAGACCCCAGGAATGGATAAATATGAAGTCTGCTGTTTAAAACAAATAAAGAACCAATGTAGGAGAATAGTTATTATGTGCAAACAGCGGGGAAAAAACCTATTCCCATTTGAAGCTCGTGACAAATAAACGCACCCATCAACCTGATCACATGTTTAGCGTTCATGTAAACACTACGTTCGGATTCATCAATCGGAATGAATTCAGTTCGATTGAAACAAAAGTTGTGCATGTAAATGTAGCCATTTAATCATTCATAATAAGACCCGGGTCAATTCAGATTTCATGATGACTGTGAAACACCAGGAACTGAACTTCTGTTTTCACCTGCAGTGCAAAATCTAGCAGATGCACCACAACCCTGCAACTCTCCACCTCGACCTGCCCATCGTTTCCAGCCGGAACCGCCTAATCCTGCCCTGCTGTTACCATAGTGATGAGACACGGGGTCAGCCTGGTGAGGTTTAGACTGTTCTCTAGTCTCTCTGCATCACATTACTGGAGCTCTGAGAAGATCCTGCACTTCAGTTATTACGGACAAAGCATATCAACCACGTGAAGTATACGCTTACGTTCGATTTTTTGGTAACACTTTATAATGATAACGCATTAAATAATAATGAGCAACACATTTGTTAAAGTATTTAGTTCAATGTTAGGTCACGTTAGCTCAGGCTCATTATGCAATATTAACAGATACAACTTTTGATTTGAATCATGTATTAGTAAATGTTGAAATTAAAATTAACAAATAATTTTATCACCGTGAGTTCATGTTAACTAACATAGTTGAGTAATGTTAACAAATGAAAACTTATTGTAAAGTGTTACCCATTTTAAATTGAAAAGAAAATCTATTTTGCTCACCAGCACAATTTTATCAGTAAAAAACAGTAATATTGTGAAATATTATTTCAATTGAAAATAACAGTTTTCTATGAGAGTATAGTAAACTGTAATTTATTCCTGTGATCACGTCCCATTGGGCATTGACATGTACGGGTCATTCGAAGTGCAATTTGGTATTTTTTTTTAAATGTATATGAAATGAAGAGAAAAATGAGGCCGATATTCTGTTATAACAGATGAATTATGAAGAACTGTCATATTGCTGGTGATTTCCAGCTTACACTGTCTAACAGCACACTATGTTTTATGCATTAGTTTGTGTTTGTGGCTGTGTGTGTTTGTTGATGTGCAGGGATGATTTCACACCTTAACATTGTGTGCTAACCTGACATAATAAGATTTCCAATGAGCAATTTGCTTGTCCACACTAAACACAACACAACCAATCAGAAGAGTGTGTGACGATCTATGTCTGTTTGTGTGCTCTCTCGACATGCTATACAGCATAAACTTATATTTATATGTAAGAAAACTCAGTCCAACTGTATATCAGGTCTCATGAGCAATTCAAAAGCAGGCTCGAGAACAAACTTTTAAACAGAAGTGTATATCAAATAAAATGCATGTCGAACTCGATGAGGACATTCTTTCACATATCACTTTCTTTTTATTTACCTACAGGTATATCACATTCTCTCCATCTTTGTACACAATTCCCTCCCCATTAGACAGTCTTTATCTGTTTATCCTGTTAGCTTCTTTTGTACTGGAGTTTAATGTGAGTCGTTTGGCGTTTGATTAGATCAGTGTTGCTCCCTCAGTATTTGATGTCTATATTAAGGTGTTGATTGTTTAAGTACTCAGAAGAGCCGCTCACCGTATAATAACAACTCAAGCAGGCAGAAGAGTCCTGCCCCTTCCCCCAAACACACACACACACACACACACACACACACACACACACACACACACACACACACACACACACACACACACACACACACACACACACACACACACACACACACACACACACACACACACACACACACACACAGCAGGATTAGCTGTCTAATAAAACAGGTGACTCTCACTACACTCCTAATAGAGTCGTTTCCCAGCTTTAATTTCAAGCTCTGGCGATCTGGGTACTGCCTTAGATGCTGATGTGACTGTGTGTGTGTGTGTGTGTGTGTGTGTGTGTGTGTGTGTGTGTGTGAGGGCTGGTGTGTGTATGCACGTGTGAGTTGTAGTCTTCTGTAGATGCATGAGTTTATAGTGCTATTTCAGCACATTTAAGCAATGCACAGCAGTACTTGCTATACATGAGATGTTCATGGTCATAATCTTTCTGAAATTGTAAAGTGAACATGTTTAGCTGTTTGTCTGTGATGGAGTAGTCACAGTATCAGACAGACCGCCCACAGGTCTGATCCATTCAGGTCTTATTGGCCAGCTTTACCCAACAACCGAGAGTTAGGGTGCATCAGTCCGCTAAAAAAAGACACATTTCCTGGATGTTTTTCAGGTTAGTGGCCATTTCTGTAGTGTTTTATGTACAGACAGTGATGTGTCCAAGTGTTCGTTTATTGCGGTAACACTTTAGTTTAGGGTCCAAATCTCACTATTAAATAGTTGCTTATAATAAATCTCACCCAATACCTAAACTTAACAACTACCTTACTAATTATTAATAAGCAGTAATTAGAAGTTTATTGAGGTTATTAAAATCATAGTTAATAATGAGAATTGGACCCTAATTTAAAGTATGACTAACTATTTTGATGGATTATTCCAAAGACTTTATACAAAGACGGTACATTCATACTTATGAATGGGAAAAAGAGCAACAGGCAATATGGCGGAATAAGTCCCGCCTTCTAAATAAAAGAGCCAATCGGCAATTGGTAAAGTCATTGAGTCACTGCAGCTGCCGTTTATGGGACAGTTCATGTCAGATTTGGTTGCTGATTTGAAATATGTTATTTAAGTGTGAGTGTGGAAGGCAGTTTGTGAGATTTCAGGATATAGGACTTGGTCTTGGATGCCCGAAAAAGCTGCCCGGAGGCGTTGCAAATATGGCCGCAGAGCGAACAGACTTTCGTAACATTATAAATGTAATGTGTCCTTGTTGAATAATAGCATCAATTTCTTTACAAAAAATACAAAAACTTTTAAAAGGTAAGTGCTATGATTGGCACAATTAAATTCATGCGTCTGCAGAACTGTTTTTTGAGCGCGTATAGGGAGCAATAAACAGCTCTGAGACGAATCTGATTCAAATGTACAGACACAATAAATCGACCACAATCATCACGTCCTCACTGTTAGTGGAAACCTGCATCTAAAACTACTTCACGCTTCTCTTCCGTGTCCCGTCCTACAATTTAAATCATGCAGATGTAGGTCAGTGTTTTCCAGCTGCACAAGTAATCCATAATGGATGCGTTCAGCTCCTCGCATTTGTCCTGATTTATCACAGCAGACCATTTTTATGTAAATTTCTGAAGCAATTATCCCTCGGTGGCTTTAACAGAAGGTAGAGAGTGAGGATGATTCTCCTCAAGGTTGCTCAGATCTCATCTGACGTGACTTGGGACGAGTTACCTCATATTCCTGAGAGAAGCGTAGGCCGTCGTTGGCTTTCAGCCGCTCGATGTGGTCAGCCAAAGCACAGACTGAAACTGAAGGATGTTCCCGCATTCCTGCAGGGAAAAAAAAGAAAGGATGAACTAATAGCAGAGATTTCTATTGGCTTGCTCTGTTTTGCTTGGCTGAACTGTGGGGAACAAACACACTTTGGTTCATACAGTTTTTAGGCACTTGGAAGATGAGCAAACGGGCACACATGGAAACAACCCAAAGCATGAGAGAAATAGTAGGCAAAGGAGAAAGCTTGTAGCACCATGCCATGTGCTAAGGCTAGCGGCAGTGACGTAAGCAGTGAACGGACATGCTCATTGGCTGACATATGAACTACATCCGGGTCAATAGCAAGGTGGCGTAAGCTGTCCTGTACAATCAAAATGGCATGTAAATGACATCCGCATTAAGGACTACAACCTGAGCACACATTAAAAACACGGAGTGTTTTCCCGTGTTTGAGACGGACGGCCTGTTGAGAGGACGTGAGAGACGGGACGCTTTAACTGAGAGCAGCCAGTGGTGGAGGAGGGGGTGTGACTTTGGACTTGATGGACAGGTGGGAGGAGCATTTAAAATGAAGGAAGTGAAAGTTCACACAGGAATGAAAGAGCAAAACTAACTTGAAGTGCTGGTGCAGCTGAAGGCACTGGAACCTGCAGAAAGAAGATGAGGAGGGACTGTGATATATGCCAGTGACAGAAGAGAGAGGAAGAGACGAGAGGAGGCGAGCAGAAGACGTGAAATGGCTTCCCTTACATATTTAAGTGTATATGTGCAGATTTAGTGTAAATAATATAGGGTGAGGCATTATAAAAAGCTGGCTGAGAAAACACTGGTTAATATTATTGTTTCCCATCCCATGCAATTTGGTTTTAAAAAGTAAGTAAGTACACTGCTATTCAAAAGTTTTGGATAGTTAAGATTTTTTAATGGTTTTGTTGCTCACCAAGGCTACATATTTTGATAAAAAATAGAGTAAAAAACGGTAACCTTCAACATTATTATCATTTAAAATAACTGTTTTCTATTTGAAATGTAAAAATGTCATTACTCCAGTCTTCAGTGCCGCATGATCCTTCAAGAAATCATTCTAATATGATGATTTGCTGCTCAAGAAACATTATAAATGTATAAATGTGTTGAAAAAAGTTGTTTTTCAGGATTATTTGATTGATTGAAAAACGTATTTGAAAAATATTTTGTAACATTATAAATGTCTTTACTATCACCTTTGATCAATTGAATGCATTTTTGATGAATTAAATTAAAAAAAAAATCTTACTAACCCTTACTATTCATGATATGATCAATAATGATTTTATGTCATCCTATAGAGGACTCTCTGGACTTTTATAGGAGCAGCTGATCCTCTCTGGGCCACAACAACCTTCCAAAGAAAGAATAAAAGCTCTGCAACCTCGCGTCTGAAAGGCTCGGTCTTCCTTTAGTTCATATTAAAACTCTTGGTTCAGAAATCAAGGACTGTTTGGATTTCAGCATGTCAACACAACAGAAGTTACCTTGTGTATCACTGTTAAAGCACAGACCAAAGTATGAGCGTGGTTTTGCATGTCAAGCATATCTTATCGAACAGTTTGCCTGAAACGTCAAACATGTAGCTACACAACAAACACTCTTTATCTCTGAGGTAAGCCATTTTTACATTTTCAAAGTGTCCTAAAGCTTTTTGAAACACAAAGGCTGAACTTTCACAAGTAAATAAACAACAACACTAGTAGCCTGGTTCCTCATTTGGAGATTCGCAAGCGAGGGAAATCAATGTTCATGGCAGGGAAGTAGACGTGAATATTTCTCCAGTTTTGCCGTGAGAAAGATTGTGCATCAGTCAAGCGTGCGCTTGCAGCCCAACAATCTGACATAAGAACATGAGTCACTTTGCAACTGAAGCAAAAGCAGATCCTTATTGAAGTCAGCAAAATGTCTGAGCATTCGGAAATTTCCCCTGAGAGAGAGAAGGTGAGAGAGAGAGAGAGAGAGAGAAAAAAAAGAAAAAACGGAAAGAGACAGTGCAAAATATGGATGGGAGGAAAGGAGAACGAATCATCCTGCTTAATTTTTCCATCAAGTTCAAAGCTCAGTCTGAACCCAATGAAGTAATATGTGTTGTGTGTGTTTGAGATTAGCTGGCAGGTTCTGCTCCTCGTGTGTGTGTGTGTGTGTCCTTCACCTGACAGTGCGGTTCTGTGAATAATGTTTTGTCTTCACACCGCAGCTCCAGCTGAACCTCACATCCATAAATCCAGGGAGCAATTCTGTCTCTCTTTCTGAGGTCTACATCCAAACAACCCCAAACTGATTCGTTTTGAAAAGAAACTTTAGCTCTGTTGCAAAACCAAGAGAGCATTTTAAAGGTGGATAGTATCATGATGCTGCTTTCCAACCTGGCTTTGAGGCAGTATCGCATGCATTCTTGGAGGATTTCATAAGAAAATGTCCATGATAGTACAGTCAGTACAAAAAAGTATGAATAAAATAATTCTTATAATATTTTTGATTTAATTCTATTTTACCCAATTGTTTGCTTTATGGAGTATGTTAGCTTAGAATTCGGCTGACAAGAAACTCTACACTGTAAACTTTTTTTTTTTTTTTTTTTACAGAAAAAGACTATAAACTGCAAGTTACCTAACCATATAGAGTATTAAAAAAAACTATTACGTTGCATTATATATAATTTGACAGTAAAATACTGTAAAAATTATGGGTTTTGCAAGTAAAAGTTTTGCTACAATTAAGGTAAGACATTACAGGTAAATAGGGGAACATTTTTAACTAGCAGATATCACCATGAAACTTTCCCAGCTGATTACCTACATTAAGATGTTAAGTTTTCTGTAATTTAATGTTTAAATATGCAAATCAGGCAATATCTAATCAAATATGCACTCATTTGCATATATTTAAAAAAAACGATACCTGAGTATTGGATAAAGCCAGGTTAAAAATTATTTTTTCATTGTGTTCACAATATTAGATGGGAAAAAAATTACAGAGGGATTTATGGATATCTACTTTTGTTATCCTGTAAATCAGAAAATACTGTCAATAGCCTTAAAAAAAATGATTTTCTCCATGTTTTTTGGAATAAAATGTTATATAAATCAGGCTAGGAATAATATATTTACAAATCCCTCTGTAAATGTCTTCATAATATAACTAGGTACAAGTCTGGAAAGTTTGGTGTATATAGGTGCTACTGAAGTGGAGATTTCGGACTTGGAGTATGAGAGAAAAGTCATTTTGAGAAAACGGGCTTTAAAGATTTATCATCAGCCAATGAGATTGCGCATTCAGCCCTATTACTTTCACGATTGGTTGCTGATAAAAAGGAAATGACCATATTTGGATCCGACAGGATTGTACACAAGAGAGAGAGCTTCCTAACGGCGCTTCTGATGACAGGCTGCCGGCAGCGATCGCGGAGCAGCACGTTGATTAAGAACGCCAACTTTTGGTGAATTTATGGGAAATCTACAGACGCAAACAGACAAAGTGTAATAAAATAAAGACCTAAATGTTTATTTTGGACTTTTTTTCAACACAAGTCTGAAAGAAGACATGTTATTGAAGACAAATATCCAAAAATCTCAAAATTGACCATAAAAAAAAAAAACGCTGTTTTTGCCTGCCGTGTCTCGCCTTAAAGAAAAAGAAATTATAAAGAAGTCCCTGCATGACACAGGACATATGATTATACTTTATTTAAATACTTTTGTTTCATTTAATTTTTGTTATCGGTAATGCACAGGTGTCACGATTTGGTCTCATCTTGGTCACGTTTCATGTCTTTAGGCTTGTTCGACTTCATGCAGCTCTGGGCAGACCGATCGGCGGCTGACTTGAAGCAGAGCAGAAATTTTGTCTGACTTGATACAGCGCCGACGCCACGTGACTGTGACGTGTGCCATCAAAGTTCCGCGAGAGCGATTGGAGAGTAGCCGGAGAACTCAGCCAGCGCAGCTTCTCAAGAGCGGCTGCACGAGGGCTGATGACGACACAGCCGTTCCACGATTGGCCGGATTCACCGCATGACAACGGTCACGTGTGTTTCGTGTTTATTCGAACACCTTTAGTTCCTCTAAAGCTCACAAATCAGTTTTTTATAACAGTAAACACTCTTTCATGTAGTTGCAATGTTATATTGTGTCATGTTTATCAAATTAAAAAACGTAGACTCCACTTCATTAATAGTAGCTTATGTTGAACTTTATTCTTGTTCAAACAGATGCTGTATGAAGCAGTACATAAAGTACTTAATGAAAATGTCTCTGAAACATCTGTGTATTATTTGGCAAATATTGAATTTATTTCACTTCAGCTGTGGTAAAGTATGCAAACACCACGTGAGCGGTCACTACGGGAACCAGAAAGTGTCCGACTTCACGTCTCCGTTTGCAGCTCCTCCCATGTTTGCCATGTGTTTTGTTAAGTATTGTTTCCTGTAGACCACTGGTTCTATGTCTGTCTGTCTATGTCTATGTCTAGTTTTCATGCCACGCCATGTTTTTGTTTCATGGTGTATCACCTGTATTATTATTAAAATGTACAGGTTATCAGTACATTTTAAGGTACAAAGTACATTTTTGGTAAAAATGCAGGTACCAATTTGCCTTCCTGTAATACTGGAAACATTTTCACTGTTGTTTTACTGTGAATTTAACAGGATATTTAGTGTATATATTATTTGTGAGTCACGTAAAGTATCTTAGCTGCTAGCTGCTCTGTTTTCAAGAATGACCACTCAGTTGGCATGGCATTTTTGTGTTTGTAAATGTGATGAGCTGTTTGTAACTCACAGCCTCCCTCATTATGAGTGTGGTGACGTACCTTGTGTCTGGTAGTTGAGCCTCCTCATTTCCACCGGGTCAGAGGAATGGGCCAGTAAGTGATCTTTAACTCCAGCTGAGTGCTCATCTTTAGCCGAGGGCGAGGAGCGCTTCCTGTGCAGCCAGGAAATGACATCAAACATGAGCGTACAAACACACAGCGATCAGGTGGAGGTGTAAATATGCAAGATATTTCCTGTGTGTTAGTATCTGTTAGGAGAACATCAGCACTAATCTGAGCTCAATTAAACCCTCCGATTGCATCTCATGAAAACGACAAACACAAACAAGAGTTTATTATCGGATCAAAGAGAGCCGCTCGATACCCACCTCTCCTGTTTGCTGCATCCCGCCGAAAGAGATGGAAAAGAAGAGGGGAGAAAAGAGAAAATGTCACAGGAAGAAAACGGCACAGACGGTGTGTGTGTGTAGGGTGAATTTGTCAGAAATGTGGAAATGCCATTGCTACTAATGAGCTCCGATTCTAGCTGACATTTGCAAAATGAGTTTTCTTTTCACTCAATAGACACATAACTTGAACCCTGGGCATTTGATTCTCTTGTTGTTCAATAAGACTGAATGAATTTGACTATAATTGAGAAGAGTGGTACTTTATATCTGTAGCCATTATCAGATTTTTGGCAGGTGTGCTCTTATGACTTTTTTATTGTGTGAGGGAAAATATCATTTCTGCAGTCTAGTTCAAAAAGTAAATGACTATTATTTAATCATTAAAGTTCAGTTGATGTATCCAGCAAAAGAGAGTCCTAAAAAACACTGTTAAACTGCTGACTATCACACTGAAATAAGGTTTCTTGAATCTCGATTTTCTACTCTAACAGTGAGTCAGCAATGTCTCTGAGAGAGACCGACTATTTATACCCGACAGTTCAGTAAACTCACTGTGTTTGCAACGCACAGCGAAAAAGAAAATATGGTCACTTAAGCAGAATGTGAAAAATACGCTTCTCCATGATCTCAGTGCAGGATGACTGATTGCATTTTTCTTGGAAAAGCACCAGTAAAGTAATTGCACTTGTTCCGCACCTCTTGAAGAGCAGGATGGCGATGACGATGATGATGATGAGGACGACGGCCAGCACTGGTCCCATCACCCACAGCATCTCTGGGTCCTCAACGTGACGGGACATCCCGCTGTGGAGCTTCACCATCATGGGATCAGAGTAAGGACTCACCGTGAACATCTTATGATACAGAAAGAAAGAAGGAGGAGGAGAAAGCAAAATAATTACTCAAAAGATCAAAAGTTTATTCTTTATTATGACTATTTTCCACATTTCAGAATAATAGTAAAGTCATCAAAACTATGAAATGACACAAATAAAAGTTTTTTTTGCAATTATGCAAATTAAATCAGAGATTTCCATTTTTTTGATAGCTAAATCTCTTTAACCTAAAATATTCACTTGCAGCACCCCAGAGATTTTAATTTAATATTTCAATAATTTAAAAACACATTTGGATGTTCATGGTTCTCTGATGACATGCAGGTAAACAAACAATATATTTATCTTTTTTAGCAAGTGTTTTAAGTAAATGATTTTAATATTTAATTAATTGCTATATTTTAACTCACGAATCCCAGTTTAAATGAATGAATTTAATGAATTTACTTTAATTTAACTCATCAAATCTAAGCATATATAAAGTATAAATGTCCATGTAATTATACATGTCTATTAAACTAATTTCAAACATTCAAGCATATGCTTTTAGATCAAAAGATAATACTTAATATGCCACTATGAAAACAGGCTGATGGATGTTACCTGATAGAGATCAAGCAAAAATATTGTAATTGTGATTTTGTTTTTGGTGTTGCTGTAATCTATGTCATGTCCTATACACATATAAAGGCTAAATTTGGTATGTTTTTCAGCTTTAGGAGCGGAGAGGTACATCAACACTAGGGGCCCTATCTTGCACCCAGCGCAATTGACTTTGTACACCGACGCATGTTTCATTCCTATTTTGCACCCGTGCAAAGCGCGCTTTTCCCTCCACAGAAGCACGTCGCTAAACTAGGGAATGAACTTGCGCTCTCTGGGCGGTTCAGCGCAAAAAAGGAGGCGTGTTTTGGCGCAAACGTTCCCTGGTGCTATTTTACTGTTCCATAAAACAATTGCGCCACTGGCCAGAAAAAACCTAGTCTAAAGTCAGTGATGCGTTGCGCGTTGTTCATTATGCTATTTTAAGGGCGCATGCTTGACCATAATGTATAGAGTGCACAAACGCTCATACACTGTGATTCTCTAATCTACACAGAAGCAGCAGTTTTCATTTTTGCAAATCATATTATTACAAACGATAGATAGATAGATAGATAGATAGATAGATAGATAGATAGATAGATAGATAGATAGATAGATAGATAGATATATAGATAGATAATTTATTATAAATATAATAATTTATTATAAAAGCATACATCTAGCTTACACATTTACCACATTATTATATGCCTGTTTAGCCGAAGCTAATTTGGGTGTGTTTCTCCCATCCCCAATGTCACTTCTCTCTCTTTTACGGCCCTGACGAGAGCGTTGCTCTCCTCGGCTGTGAACCGCTCTTGACGCGCGCCTGGCAAATCCGCCGTTATAATAGCAATACGCCAAGGAAAAAGTGCGTCTGCTCTTAAAGGGAATGTGAGATGATGCTCTGATTGGTTTATTTCACGTTACGCCCAAACCACACCTATGAATAATGAAGCTACTTCAGACCAACCCCTTTTAGATTTGCGCCCGGCGCAAGAGTCATTTATCCCGCCGGGAAAATAGCAACAGCGCCGAGACCCGCCCACAAAGTTACTTGCGCTTTGCGCTTTGACACTTGCGTTTCAGATCGTTAAAATAGGGCCCTAGGTGCGTTTCCATTACAGATTTGTGCAAAACGTTTTTTTTCTAAATGTTGACAAAAAACTATTGACGGCGTTTCCATTAATCGATGTTATGCGACTAAAACTTCTTCTTGCGATAAGTAAATCCAAAAACCATGGCAACGGACGTTGGTAGGTTTATGTACTATATCCCGGCCACTGCACTAGCCATTATTATTAATCGAAGGAGATGTGTGTGTTTTCCAAGCATTAATGTAAGGAAAGACCCTTTATACTTGTGAGAGGCTCATATGAGGTGTTTCTGGGTGTTTCTCCCTCATATCTGCTTCGAGGTCTTGATTGTGGCATTTCTTTGAGGTTTACAATCCATTATTCCTGTAATTCTTTTGTCTTATATGAATTTAATAAAGAGCTCTGTCTCGTATTCTGTCCAAACACACCGCGTCATCTACGTCAGGTGACCTGGAAATGCGCAAAAACTGTTTCCATTGCAGTTTTGTGGAATATTTATTTTTTGAATTGCCTGAAAAACCACCTCATGCGAGCGTAAAAACTTTTTTGCAATAAATGGGAGTTTTTGCGAAATTGACGTGTTTCCATTGGGCGTATTTTTAATTCGCAATTTCAATTTGCGCAATTTTAAGGGTAATGGAAACACGGCTACTGTCATCTACACAGTGGTGTATTCTGCAGTACACCTGGGCCTTAAATGTGGTGTTTACTGACGTTTAGTGATCACAAACAAACTGAAAAACTATTGAAGGGTGTGTGAGCAGAGCAGGAGGAAAGCCTTCAACTCTTCAAAATAGCACAGAAGTCAGTCTCCTTCCAGAAACGCTGGCAAATAATCGTCTTAGTAACACCTTTTAGACATCACAGCAGGGCGCGCGAGAAAGAGGGATGGAAACAGGAAGATAGAGGGAGAGCGAGAGAAAGGGCGGAGGGAGGGGTAACCTCTTCCATCCCACTGAGAACCGGAGGTTACGCATCATCAAGCAAATCCCATCAGTGCGACACCTTCTGCATTCCCTCCGGAAGCGACACCAGGAACCACAGAAGCCATCGCTGCCCAGAACACATTTACAGCAGCTCAGAATCAACACTTAAAGGAAACCTTCACCCAAAAACTTGGCATCATTTACATTTAGACATTTCTCGAAATACTGCATCTTCTTTTCTGTTCTGCAGAAGAAAGGAAGTCATGCAGGTTTGGAACAACACACCGCAATTTTTCTTGTTTTCAATTACAATATTTTTTTTAAAAGTCGGCATGAAATTGAAGTTGCGCTATTCTTTTCTTCCCTATTGTGACGTATATCTGAGTGAAACAGCTTCTTAAAGAAGAACAATTGTAGGGCGGGACTTTATTTTGTCTGTGTGGAATTGATTGGATGGTTAGATGGTTCTGGTTTGGTGACAAGGTGCCCTGTCCGCTAAGAAAAATACTCCTGTTTTCCCTTTTTTCCTCACTGACAGATGTTTTCTTGATTTAAGCATGAACTCAAATATATATATTATATTATATATATATATATATATATATATATATATATATATATATATATACATACATACATACATACATACATACATACATACATACATACATACATTTATTTATTTATTTATTAGATTTTTTCAAAAAATAAGGCTTAATTATATTAAGTCACTTTGCTTTTCAAACAAATGTCTCTTGATTTAAGAATGTTTAAACATTAGTAATGGAAAACAAGTCAAAACTACTGCGTAAGAAAATCATTTTATACAGTGCAACTGCACTTCTACGCAGTGCAATACTCCCCCAAAAAATAATAAAGTGAGTAAATGAAAACAGAAGCTTTATTTTTGAACGACTATCCCTTTAACATTCCTTCACAATCCGAGATGAACCAGGTGGGTTTTATCTAAATATAAATGCCTCCACTGATCTTTCAGAAAAATAAATATTCGTATCTAATTCGACACAGCTGTGAGGAATACCCAAAGGGAATTTTTATTTCTTTGTAGTTGCTCTTGCATTGCTTGGGATACTTAATTTAAAAGTCAATAATGGAGATACAGTAAGAATGTCGAGCTGTAAAATGAAATGCAGATAGCAGCCCAGACCATTTTGTCATTGAACTTGATAGCTGTAAAGTCTTTTGTAAGATCTGTTGTAAGATCTTTTTCTGAAACTCTAGGATGCATGTGTGAGATTCTCCATCTAATGAAAGAAATTCAACTCATCTCTTTTGTTTTTTTCTTGTCAAAGCAGAACAAATTATGGGAAACGATTGGCTGAATGATTGACACCAATGAACACAAACCGAACTGTTTTTGATTGTGTAAAATTGTGTAATGCAGACTTCATATTTAAACAGCAGTCTTTAGCAGTTAAATATTCACAGACACTAATCCATATCATGATTTTAATAAGCGTACAGCCCTACTCTTCATTTATTAATCCAAAATTTGCCAGATTCTGTGACATTCTGTGTTATAAAGTGAATTCTGCTTTAATGACTGAATTCCGCAATTCCACATTTCTCGCATCGCAAAAACCACAGGGCCGTAGATCTGCTGATCATCATCATCATCATCCCCTCTGTCTCTCTTCTGAGCGCTTGCGTGACAGCGGAGGAAGAGAGCGTCTTAAAGCCCTGTGGGAATCTGTCAGTGGGAAACTTTCATAGTGATCAATTTAATCGGCACTACCTCAGACGGAAGCACATCCCACAGCGTGAGTAATGCTTCTCCGACTGACTCCAACCACTATTTACTGATGCATATTCATGTGTGTGTGTGTGTGTGTTTTCATTTCTCCTTCACCTCTCCTCCATCTCTTCATCTGTAACACTCAGGTCTCTCCACCAATAATGATACCATCTCTCTCTCTCTCTCTCTCTCTCTCTCTCTCTCTCTCTTCTGTTGTCACTCTCTCTGCTGATCTGCCGCAGTCCTATATGTGATGTCTCTTTCTCCTTCCTTTCTTTCATCTCCTCCTCCTCTAATCTGTTTTTCTTGTGCTGCGGTAGTTTTGCAGTCGACCTCTTTCATCCAATTTCACACTCGCTAGTCTGTTTGTCAGCCCACCACAGACTGTCCTTTCACAAGATCCTCTCCTCTTTTTTTCTTCTCTCCTCCTTATTTTGCCTCTCCTCTCATTCTTAACTGCTAGTTGTCATTCTTAACATAATGACAGTGTTTATGCAACTGGCCACAGGGCTCACGTGTTTTGTTTGTGTGTGTATGCGTACAGGTTTGGCTGTACTTATATAGTGAAATATTATAACAACCGACTACCAACTGGTCCTCACTAGTTAAAAAAGGCTTTTATATCAACCAAAACATGTTTTCATTTAAATCTAGTGTTTTGCAGTTTAACACTGTAGGTTTAAAGGTCAAATTGACCCTTCGCAGCGAGTTTGATTGACAGGCGATCTGACCAATCATAATCTGCCCTCCGCCATTTTTGTCAGACAAAGCAGTCAGGAGAGTTAGTAGATTAACGTTGGAGGATTTGAAGTGTACCGATGTCTTTCTGCGGTTAAAACAACATTCCTTCTTATGTTCAGTCATGTTTATTTGATGCTATAAGTGAACTAGAAGGAAGAGATGATCGGCTCAGGAGCCGCTTTAACTGAGCGATCTGTCACGACACATTAAAGTGCCACAAAACGGTATTTATTGTTAAATTTCTTTTAAAAAAATGACCAAATTTGAAAGTTGAGACTTTGTTTCATATCAAAAGTAACCTGGTCTGTCCTGTCTGTCAGCGCGTTGTCAGTGTCCTCTCTGCTCCGCAATGTGTTTTACACTGTGTGAGAACATGGTGTGGTGTGAGAGCGGCGTGGCTTGTCGGACATAGCAACAGTAACTAAAGGGGGCGGGTCTTTGCGAACGGTCAATTACACCAAGGACGAAAACTATGAAGATAACAATAGTTCTAAAAATCATTTTTAATATTAAAGAATAGCAGAGTTCACAGCACAGCTATAACGATAACGATATAGAGAGACAATATTGTTGGAATCACTTTGAGAACAATTTTATCCAGCTGATGAACAATAAAAACATTGAGAGCCAATCAGAATCAATCCTGCTGTAATGAGCTTGAGCATTTAAAGTGACAGTCAAGCATGCGCTTAGAATAAACAGAATGTTACTGTCTGCTGTTGTGGATGCTAATATAGTTATCTTTATAGTTATTGTTCTTAGTGTGAATGGGCCTAAAGGGTTGGGGTTGGGCTAGGCAATGGAAAACGTCCTCACTAATTTAGTGAAACAAACACTGTGTGTGTGTCTGTGTGTGACTCACTGATTCCCGGTCTTTCAGTGCCGCCAGTATAAACGTGCGGTACTGCTGCTGTCCAGGTAGAGCTTTGTTAAAGAAGCCATTGTAAGTTTTCTCGTCTCCTAACACAAAGGTTTCTGGAAGATTCTCCATCTTGGCAGCGATGTAAGGCTGCAGGAAGTCCTGCGTTTGTCTCCTCCTCCTCTTCCTCACATCTGAGTCTCCATTACTCCCCAAAAGCTGATAAATCACAGAGAACACATCAGGAAAATGACAAACAATGGCAATGCATTGGGGAAAAAAGCATCCATGTATAAAACGACTGACGTGAATGTTCATATATACGAAAAAAAATAATTGTACAAAAAAAATCTCTTTAAAATAATCAAAGCAAGTTTTCAACACAGTTTCTCATTAAATTAACAAGTAAGAATGAGGACTTTTCCTATATATATATATATATATATATATATATATATATATATATATATATATGCCAGTACTACTTTAGGTCTATTCTGATTGACACTTGAAACAGCTGGACTATGACCCAGAGGTCAGAGGTCAAATATAAGCCTCAGGTGCTTCAGTCAGAGGCATCATTAATTCAAAATGACATACACACTGTCTCCAAGAGCTTCATCTTTCTCTTTATAGACCACTTCCTCTGTTTCTCCATCCATCCATCCATCCATCACTCTTTCTCTCTTTTTCCTTTATCACCACTAACACAATAAGCAACAGACCACTGCTTCTTTAGTTTAGTAAAGCACATTTGGTCGAGACCAAATCAAATCCAAGGCCACAGGATTACAGCTGAACAAATGAGGTCTAGCGGCAGAGAGAATGAGGACTGCAGCGGGACAGCGGGAATAATATCAGCGCGGTGATAAACACCAGCACAACACGGGCTCCAATAATACACCTCTCATTTGACTCGGCAACGCTCATAAATAAGGGGCAACTCAGGGGAGAATGGCCGCGAGAAAACGGGCTGTTTCAAAACACCGGTGACACCATTGTGATTTTTACAGCGCCGTTGTGTTTTGATATTCAGTAGGCAGCACCTGAAAAGTTTCGCCTGTTTTGCAGACTATAGTTTATTGTGTGCAAGCAAACTCATGAGAAAGCAGAACCGTGTTGGAGCCCGAAAGCTCAGTAGTAATAATAAAAAAAAGCTAAAAAATGGCAAGAGAAGCTTTTTAAGAGCCAACGAAGTGCCTGTGTGTCTCAACAGCTGCAGCAGAGAAACTGAGAAGGTAAAAAGAGGCGAAAAATAATAATAAGTGGAACAATAAATACTAACATTCTGTAGAACATATAGAAAAGACACAATAAAGTTTGCGAACCCCTTGCAGAATCTGTGAAAGTGTGAATCATTTAAACAAAATAAGAGGGATCATACCAAATGCATGTTATTTTTTATTTAGTACCGTCCTGAATAATATATGTTACATAAAAGATGTTTACGTATAGTCCACAAGACAAAAGCAAAAAAAGCTGCATTTATAAAAATGACCCTGTTCAAAAGTTTATGAACCCTTGATCCTTTATACTTTGTGTCGTTACCTGGATGATCCGCAACTGGTTTTTTGTTTTGTGATTCTACAAGGGGTTCACAAAATTTCAAGCAGCACTGTATATCGCAGGCCTCATGTATGACTGAGAGATGAATAAGGACGTCTGTTTCTGTCATTTGTGTGTGATCATCACAAACACACACTCACCTCATCCAGATCCATATCCTCTGGGTTTTCCCAGCGACGTAGAGTTGACGTAGTTACAGGCACCACCGCGATATAAAACCACCTAAGAGGAAAACATACACAAACGAGTCATTACAGTAAAAATGTCCTATCTATCTATCAGGTTCAGTGTGTTTGCGAGTGTGATGAAACATGGACATTAAACCACTGATCGCATTTCTGAAGTATTTTGTGACAGCCGTTCAGCCCGTGGCTCATTCAGTGACTGAAACAAACACTTGAATCCCATGATTAACAGCTGAGTAATTCCCACACTCTCATGCCAGGACTGAGCAAGAGCATTGTTTGATATGTGTGATGTCTATAATGTCTGATGTAACTGCCTCTAACAATCTCGCTTTGGCTTTGATGAGGAAATATGTCTGGTAATTTCTAATGAAAGGATTTGGGAGCTGTCTTTGGTCAGAACCGATCCCGCGGGCAGCGTGGGTATTTTCAGCGTTCAGCCAGCTCTGACTGCACTGCATTACGGCAAATCCGGCTCGCTGCAGTGAACTAAACCCATGTGAGATGACTCCTCTGAGCTGGGATGGGAAGTGCCTCAGTCTCACTAAAGCACAACAGTCTAATATTTGCCCAAAGAGGAACAGGATTCTTGTATTTATGTGCACT
Organism: Rutilus rutilus; assembly: GCF_951802725.1. Lineage (NCBI taxonomy): Eukaryota > Metazoa > Chordata > Actinopteri > Cypriniformes > Leuciscidae > Rutilus > Rutilus rutilus. Next base: position 4,098,282 of record NC_140217.1, on the reverse strand, counting down.
GGCTGAACTCTGAGACTCCAGTAAACATCTCCTTGAGAGCCAACACGTATCATCTTTGGGTTGTTTTAAAGTCCCCCTGTGGTGAAAATCAAGCTTTTAATGTAGTTTTTATGTCTATGTGGTGTTTTTAATATGCTTTAAGACAAACCATGTGCACATTCATAAGTCGAGGCCATTGCTGAGTGTATTTTCTCCTTAAAACTGCAGAGACAGTCTCAAAAACACGGCTTGAAATCGCTGGTGTTTCTGACGTCACAAACTACCTTGTAACCAATCTCGTCAACGAGTGGATCTCTGAGCTGCTGTGAGTGAGTGGAGGCGGGGCTCATTTGCATATTCATGGTCCATGTATACTAAATGAGGCTATTTTAAGGATTTTTTTTTCAAGGAAAGAACGTTTTAATATGACATTTCGGTGATCAAAGATGAGTTTTAAGGGATAAAATTATTGACTTTAAGATAATCATTGAGGAATAAAAGCACTGATGCTGTGCTCGAGTTCTGTAGACTGCAGGCAGATGAGCAGTAAAGATAATGCTTGCTTTTACTTTGGTGTGAAATGTCAGTAAATACAAAAGTTAACATCACTTTTTTATAAGAATTTTTTTTCTGTTTATTGTCAAAGCACTTAACGTAGCTCATATGTGATGCACGGCGTGTAAGAACTATCTCAGCTTTTACTGATCATTAGTTAGCGACTCATTTTTTAACAGAGGGCATCATTTTGCAAGGGGAAAACAAACGCTGCTTTTCATAGTAACCCATTTATTCCCACTGGGGGAAAATAAAAAAGACATTTAAACAACAGTTTGATATTTTTATAAAGAAAAGCATGCCTAAAAGTTGTGTTATTTTTGCGAATGAAATGAAACGAAAACTAATATGCAAACTAAGTGAAAAAAAGAAGCTAAACAACTGCTGTGGATACAAGCAAACTTGTGGAAACCTGGGGAATCACTAATCTCGACCAAAGCAGAATTTATTTAGCAGATTTAATTACAGGTAAAATACATATCAATCATCATCAGCGCAATGCAATGTATCAAGTTGATAATAGCACTAGAGAAAAATAAACACTATATGTGTTGAAACTTGAAGTGGTCGGAGTGCAGAGTTGTAATGCGTTTCAGTGCTTTTCTACATCTCATATTTATTTATGTATTCATAGCCTAGCAATGTCATACAGTATATTGTATTGAAACTCATCAACTCTTCACTTAGACATGTGATAAAAAAAAAGAAAACATGTTTTTCCCCATTCTACATGACTACACAATAATAATAATAATTGTTATTCAAAAATTACTTTATTTTATTAATATTAACATTACAAAAAATGAAACAAAACAATATTACTCCCAAGATTTTTTTTTTTTTTTTTTTTTGTCAATATCGCACACCCCTTACAACACTATCATGACCACAGAAGTGTTGATGGCTTGAACATTTTTCAAGACTTGCACATTGGAACCTATTTCAAGGTTTGCGTTCTCGAGCCACCAGACACTGTTGTTGTGCGGATGAGCGGGTCGGAGCGCGTTAAGGGTTTTCTGTTGTGTTAGCGGCCCCTAAGTTAATAACTAATGATCTTTGCAACGGAAGTGACTCAATCAAAACTAACTTTCGCTGGACAATAACTTTATTCAAGAGCTGCTGCAAAGCCCAAACAATCTCTGTTACTGTAATTCCCTTTTATCACTGTAAAGCTGCTTTGAAACAGTCTATATTGTTAAAAGCGCTATATAAATGAAGGCATAGCTGCCAACTTTTGAGTTTAGCTTGGAGTGAGACTCCAAAAAAAAAATCTTGCATCACAATAAGTGTATTGTGATTGTCAAAACATTTTAGTAACTAAACTGAATTTTATTAGATTTAGTGACAACATGTTACAATGTTTACCTGGTACAATTTCTGGTAAGCTACTTTTTTTTTTTATAGCTGGACACAAATTTCACGATTTCAATTCAATTCAATTCTTGTGATTTAATTTAATATATATTCACTCATTTGGATAAATATTAGGTACACAAGATAGGCTTTAATATTTCTCACGAAAAAAAAAAACTCACCTAATGCTGTAAACATACAGAGAGCCCTATCAGCTGGTAGTATTATTTAAGGTTTCAAATAACTCAAATGAAATATAATGCGTGTTTTATTATAATAACAACTTTATTTAATGATATAAGTAAAATATAATATGAATATGTAATATAGTACACATATTTAGCAAAATACTCTCTATAGCTCTTTTTTTCTAGCCAGCTAACGTGCTATAGCCTATATTATGGTCATTAAATGGCTTTCCTGAGGTAAATGTTATGTGACATAATTGTTCTCCTGCTGTTTTATTGACCCCTTTCCGCTGTTGAAAAACACTGATTGATCGATATTATGTATGAGGAATATACATTTCGGTAAGTTGTACTGTATCTTTCAACATTGTTCATTTGTGTTGATTTACTATTAGCTAGTAGAGATGATCGGTTCACGTGCCGCTAGGGATCTGTCACGTTACATTTACAAGCGCAAAAACGGTATTTATTGTTTGAATTTCGTAATAAAATTGACAGAATCTGAGAGCTGAGATTTTTTCTATATCATAAGTAACCTGCTCTGTCTAGTCTGTCGTTCTCCGTGTCCTCTTTGCTTCACGATTTTTCTGTGCGTGAGAAAATGGATGTGTGGCGTGAGAGCGTGTGAAAAGTGTCAATTGCGTGAGTCTCACGGTGAATGCGTGAGAGTTGGCAGCTCTGCGAAGGTGACTTGACTTGACTGACCTGACGAGGGCGCTGTTGTGCACTTTGGGCAGTGTGATGGTGAGTTTGCCGCCCTCCTCTGGGTCTTGTTTCTGGTGGGCCGGTTTGCTGGTGAACAGGTCTGGGGCGGTGCGTATGGAGACCTGCTGTTGTAGTCCACCGGCGCTGTTCCCTCGGCTCATCAACACGAAGGAGTAATCGGTGTCCGGCTGCAAACGCGTGATCAACTTTCTCTTCAGGTCGCCCTGAACCTCAACGCTCTGCTGGTTATACAGGATCTGGCACAGGGGGAGCACAAGTTAACTCCATCACACAATGAGACGCATTTTACACTGCATTTTGTACTTCACAACTGTGGAATGACAGGGAAAAGGCACCTTGAAAGGCACTTGGGACTTGTAGGTTTCCGGCACCTCCCATGTGAGCAGGACAGAGGTCTTCATCACAGCTTTCACACCGAAGTTTTTAGTGAACTCTGTAGAGGAGGTGAGAATAAAAGAGTTACTGCATGTCATAAGACTCCTCACCCCATCTCTTTTCAGACCGGCTCAGTGATTGGCAGAGGAAACGCATCACTGCACTGATTAACATGCAGTTTGAGACTGATAACGCCTTCATCTCAGACCACACATCAGAAATCAAAGCCGACTATCTGCTCTCTGCATGTGGGTTATGCCATAGGGAAGCTGAGGAGTCAGAGCGCAGAGAAATGAAAGAGACGCCATCTCAGCAGACATGTTTAAAGGGATTGTTCATCAAAAACGAATATTCTGTCATTATTTCATCACCCTTGACGTTGCAAATACGCCCGTCACAATCATGATTTTTTGTGATGACGAATATTTGCGATTAATTTTTTTTTTTTTTTAACAATGTAAGCCTTATATTATAATTTCTTTTATTTTATTGGTAAACAACTAAATAGGTCCATATGTTTTTCTTATAATATAATATAATATAATATAATAAAAAGTGAAACTCTAAGAACCAAGAATGTTTGGCATGACGCAAATGTTAAATAACAATAAAATTGGAGAGTTTGCCGTTTGTTTACCTGTTTAAATTTCCCTTATTTAATATCTCAAAATAATTGTGATTAGATCAAATAAACACAATCTGACAATTAATTAATAATCACGATAGACCTAGTTTCAAACCTGTATAACAATATTCTGTGAAGCACAAAAGGAAATGAAAATGGATGTTGTTGAGCTCCAAAAATAACAGAAAGTTAGTCCATATGTTCCATGGAAGAAAGAAAACCGTACAAGTTTGGGAACGACATAAGGGTGAAGTAACCCTTTAATGTTTCTAGCATAAGATGAGCCATATGTGAAGTTTTGCAGCGACTGCAATTCACAAGTCATACGTCTCCAACCATCTGCTCTGTGTGAGAGTTTTTCAATGAACAGAGAAATGGCTGGATCTTTTTGCAAAACAAAGAACGGGATATGACAATCACAAAACACTTTACTTCCATAACGTGACACATGTTCAACAGAAACTGAGTACTGAGTGGAAAATGTTTTTGGGTGGGAACTGACATCATCCACCAGTATTTGATCCCACTGAATCAAATCTTGTCTGTATTAATTCATGATTTTGTCCTGACAGATGCGACTATCCACAGAATCATGCGACAAGGCATTTTTTCAGATGCCTAGCTCTATTTTGATCATATCTCCTCCCACAGTGGAATCTCACTGGACCAAACCATTAGCAAAGAAAAAACACAGATGAAATCTCTCTAATGTCTCAGATGGTTTTCCGATCAGCAGTGAGATTAAATGGAGATGTTTTTTTTCTTCAATCTCCTGCTTCTCAGATTTTTCTCCTTAGAAAAAAAAAAAAACTCTTTAGCACACACTAAAACTAAAACCATAAAAAACCCTTCCATTACTTAAAATTAAAAATAAACATTAACTGAAATAAAACAAAATAAAAATGTATGTGGTTATTATTTTCAGGTAGTATCCAAGGCAAACATTTCTCATTTTTGTTTGAAAGATTAAGAACAAAAAAAAAAGACAAAAAACACAACAAAATTACTAAAACTTAAATAAAATATAAAAATAAAATCTAATTCAAAATATTAACAAAAACGAAAAGAACTAATTCTCACAAGATCAAATAATGTCAACAATTTGACAGCAATCTGCGACTCTTTAAAATTCTCAAACTGAAATTAGGCAGAAACACCTGAGACAAAGTTCATTCTTAAATTAAACATAACTAATGATTAACCATTTAATCTCCTGAGATTTTGCAAGAGCAGTTTCTGAGCAATAAAGGTTTTCTCTGGTAAATACGACTTTGATTTGAATTCCAATTTTCCTTAATGATTCCATTAACAATTCTTTCAGAACTTTTGAGGGAGCGACTTCTGATTTGTGAGTCTCTTTGATTAATTCATTAATCGAATAAACAAGCTCATAAGAGTCATTAAGTCTCATCACATTCAATTCAGACTGCACAATTCACTTCAAACTCGCAGCTCAACTAAAACACACAGGGCCAGATGTACGTACATTTGCGAACGCAGCGTTAATAGCGCCATGGCCAAGACGCAGAAAGCGCTTGATGTGAAACCGCAGTGTGCTGTTATGTACCAAACCTGCAGTTCATCAGGTAATCAGCGCCTGTCCCCCCCACTATACTGTAAATTGCGCGTTTAAATATGATAACGAGGTTGATCTGCTTGTTCATGAGGTAACAGCAAATTTGACCGCAATGCAATATGCAGGTGGAAGAGGTGAAAAAGAGGTGGCAGGACCTCAAATGTCGTACCAAAGAAAAAGTTGCATTTAACAGGGCACAGGCCAGGAAACCCGCTTCCTAAGTTACACCTGCTTTTAAGAGGCGGATAATTTTCAGCGCAAAATAGAGGCGCGCTTTCACCGGCCTTTTCTGTACATAACGCGGAATACATAATTAGGCGCAGTTTACACTTCCCCTCCCATCTCTTTATGTGACACTCCCACTTTCCCCTTGACCATCCCATGAATGCATATGCATGACACGAAAAGCACATTTTGCCATTTTCAGTTCCCGCGACAGGCAGTCTGCGCTTACATCTCGGTGCGTCCCGTTCGCACATACCTCGCCATGGTTTTATGCGCACTTTGCGAAACAAATACGCCTGAAGTGGGCGCAAAAGCGTTAGTACATCTGGCCCTCATTTCGTTATGATGCTATAGATTCAGTAGTGGCACAGAATCACCTCGCAAGATACTTCAGAGCAGTTTCATCTACATTGGTGGCTGAACGAGATGTTCAAGAACTGATAACGTCTCTTTAAATAAATAACTCACCAGGCATGGAGGTAGACATGGTTCTGCTCTGGATGCTGGGGCTAATCGGACCTCCACCTTTCCCCGTGAACGCCCTCACTCTGATGTCATAGGTGGTGTCCGGTTGCAGACCCTGGATGGTCATTTGCGTCTCGGCGGTACCGTTGGTCTGGTTCTGATGGCTGTTGATGTCACGGTACACCACCACGTAGCGTACGATTTTGCCGTTCCTCTCGGGCAGAGGCGGGGGGTCCCAGGCCAGTTTGGTGGTGGTGGTGGTCAGGCCCACGACTCTGAGGTTTTGTGGGTAACTGCTGGGCACGTCGTCCGGGGTGCTGATCTCCTTACTGTACTCCTCTCCGTTCCCCGCACGGTTCTTGGCGCAGAGCTTGAAAATGTAGGTGGCGCCCTTGTGCAGGCCGGTGACGGTGAAGTGGTCGTCGCTGCGTCTGAAGTCACGGGTGGTGTAGTTCTCCTCCTCTTCGCGCTTGTAGCGCAGTCTGTAGCCCATCAGTTCTCCCACCATCTCTTTAGGAGGCTGCCACTGGATCAGAGCCGTGTTCCCGATGGTGGTGCTAATGATCATGGTGGGCTTGCCTGGAACTATATCAGTGACAGAGATGCGAGATATCCGTCAGATTATTCGTCATTTTGTCAGTCATGGCTAATACTAGAGTAAACACAGCTTTATTTCAGTATGGTATTTTGATAGATATTGCGATATGACAGTGTTTTAGCGTTTCACATTGGTTTTAATTTACTGTGAATCAAGCCACTCTGAGATGCCGAAACCAGTGTTATTTTAGTACCATTGATATACTATTATAGTTGTTGTTAACATTTTAATATTACATTTTTTATATGTTCTGTTTTAATTTTATTTGAGTGAAGTTTTAATAATTTTGTTACGCGTTTTTGTCATTCAAGTGTCATACAAATGTTTTAATTTTTTTATTGTTTTACTTTTAGTTTTGTTAGTTATAGCAATACATGTATTGCCAGCTGACCACCAAAATAAAAGCTTGATGGTTTAACATATAACAAAATATATATTTCTAATTTTATTTAATATTTTGATTTAAATAATAAAATCAAAAACATTATATTATATTATATTATATTATAAACAGTGAAAATATGACCTATGAAAACTCAAGTGGAAAGGGATTGAGTTATTTGTTTGAGTTATATAAATGATCAAAGATCAATATACGTTTTTTTCCCCCCAATTTTGCGCAGCCCGCTTTTGGTGTAAAGTATGGTCAACCCTGATTCATTTTGTACAGCACCACATTGATAAATCCTCTCTTACCCTAGAAAAAGAATGATGTGAATGAATCTCCACTTCTATATAATCTACAGTCCCTCGGCCAGATTGTTCAGGTGATGAAATGGGTGTAAAAATACAGCTATAGCGATAGTGGAGGAGGTCACTGTGAGGTCATCGTGGGCTGGAGGTTTGTGGTGTAACTTTTTACCTCTGAGAATACTAAATGCTCTTAAACTCTTAAACTTTCAATGAACTCTTAATCTGTGACTGGAATAAAACACACGCTCACCCGCCCCAGTCGTGGTCACTACTTTGGCTTTGCTCCGTGCTCCGTCTCCTTTAGTGGTATACGCCGCCACAGTAACAGAATATGTCGTTTCAGGCAACAGGCCGGTGATGATGGCCTCCTGAGAGAGAGAGAAAGAGAGTTAATTGATGGCAAGAAGAGACATATTGTGCGCATAGGCGTCGATTTCGGGGGGGACGGGGGGGACGCGTACCCACCAGATTTCGTCATGAGTCATTTTGTACCCACCACTTTTAACTTCCGTCCATATTAATTTGACTTTTGGTTCGATTTTTTTGACCGTTTTCAGTGGTTGTGAGGAGCAATATGAGAGAGAAATTTGGTAATCATTGTCTGACCCAACAAAAAAACATTATAATATTCATTTTATTTTATTTTCCGTGTTCGCATTTATGAGGGAAAAAACAACGTGTCAGTTCTCGGTTACGGATGTGAGCGCTCTGACAGCGGCACTAAAAGACTGCTTTAAAACTTTCACAGAGACCTCAAACAGAACAGCTGCCTTTCTTTAAAGGGATACTCCACTTTTTTCGGAAATATGCTCATTTTACATCTCCCCCAGAGTTAAACAGTTGAGTTTTACCGTTTTAGAATCCATTCAGCCGAACTCCGGGTCTGACGGTACCACTTTTAGCATAGCTTAGCACAGATCATTGATTCTGATGAGTCCAGTAGCATTTCTTTCAAAATGACCAAAGAGTTTCAATATTTTTCCTATTTAAAACTTGACTCTTCTGTAGTTAAACCGTGTACTAAGATCGACGGAAAATGAAAAGTTGTGATTTTCTAAGCCTATATGACTAGGAACTACTCTCATTCCGGCGTAATAATCAAGGAACTGTGCGGCTGTACCATGAGTGCAGCAGGCGTAATGATATGACGCAGCGCCTGAAAATAGGTCTAATAGGTTAGACAAACTTAGTCCCGGTCACGTTGGAAGAAGTTACCGAGCTGGGGACTATTTTCAGGCGCTGCGTCATATCACTACGCCTGCTGCACTCATGGTACAGACACACAGTTCCTTGATTATTACGCCGGAATGAGAGTAGTTCCTAGCCATATAGGCTTAGAAAATCACAACTTTTCATTTTCCGTCGATCTTAGTACACGGTTTAACTACAGAAGAGTCAAGTTTTAAATAGGAAAAATATTGAAACTCTTTGGTCATTTTGAAAGAAATGCTACTGGACTCATCAGAATCAATGATCTGTGCTAAGCTATGCTAAAAGTGGTACCGTCAGACCCGGAGTTCGGCTGAATGGATTCTAAAACGGTAAAACTCAACTGTTTAACTCTGGGGGAGATGTAAAATGAGCTTATTTCTGAAAAAAGTGGAGTATCCCTTTAAAGTGAATTTCGTTTTGTATATCTTTTTGTATATCGTTTTGTTATATCTTAATTTTAATCAATGTTTCATGAACCAATGGATTTAATAAATAAGAAGTAAACAGGCCTATAGCAGATAATCACGACATTGGAGGCGCCGGCGAGTGAACTGGAGTTCGTCTCATAAATGAACCGAAACTCAGTGTATAATGCACATTCACATTCACAGCGTATTTAGACACATTTAGACGCAGTCATAATCATTACTTTTACCGGTTCTTTGTGGCAAGCTTTATGCGTGTGGTCGTGCGCTTGAGTGCGGCTATATTACGTAAACGCTCATTATCCTGTAGGCTATATAAGTAATTAAATTAATATAAAGGGGCGATTTGTCCACGAATGACTTAAATGAAGAACTAGCCTACTAGTCGACTAGGAAAAAAACTTTTAGTCGGAAGCAGCCCTTATTCCACATATTTTCGAACCAGGCAACAGTGTTGAGCGAGGACCCTGCGGAATGAGCGAGCGGAGCGGAATATTCAGAAATGCGCTCTCCACTCACGAGCTCTGATTGGAACAAACCCGAACCTCACTGTATTTTGAAACATCAAAATATAACCAGCTTTTTAAAATGTTTTTTAAAACTAAACACTATTTTAGCACAAATTATGAGCTTATTGGCGATTTTTTAATAATTATTGACAAAATTAGAATATAGTAAGTTTTTTTTTTGGGTGGGCCTGTTGAAAAGTGGGGCCGTGCCTGAGCTACAGGACATCGTCTTTCAAAACATAACCTGCGCGAAAGAGAGAAAAAAAAAAATGAATGCGTCATTGTACCCAGCACTTCTGAAAATGCACTTCCGAATGCGTCTCTGTCCCCAGCACATTTCAAACCAAACTGACGCCCATGATTGTGCGTTTGGTCCTTTTTCATCGTTCAGCGTGCTGTCAAATTTCTGACATGTCTGTTTAATATTGGCTGAAGTGCATTTCAAGGTTTTCATTAAACTTTAAGCATTCAGTCAGGACCTGCAGCTTTGTCTCAATTTTGAGTCTACCTGGTCAAGGTGCTTTTCAGTTTCCTATCAGTCACATGTTTTTCCTTGAGTTTTACTTTGTCTGGGGTTTAAAGGATGATATAATCCTGTCTTCTTGCGGTCAATACGCTGTAAGATTCTTTCAGAACTGCTCTCTTTGTGTCTTTATACCTCAAGGATAAATCCTGTTCTTCACACCGCACTCGTTCTGCATGCAAAGTGTTTCAAATATTTTCAGCTGATATCATTTAGAATCAATGCAAGATTTTTGAAGCACAAAAGGCTTCTCTATATTTACTCGGAGTTCATTCACTGCGGCGCTGAAGGAGCCTGTGGAAGAGCCTTTAAAGCCTAAATTATTACAGCATGATGAATGTGTGATGCGGTTGGTGCCTAATGCGAATCTGATTTTATTCCCTAAGATCTAGATCATTTTTGGAAGGTCATAATTCTAGTTTTATTCGTTTTTACAACCAGTTCTGCCTGTTTGCCAGCACTACTCTTGTAGATCTAGCTTCCCCTGACAGACTCGAGCTGGAACATTTGATTCAACAAGCACAGAAAACCCCCTTTAGAGTGTCTAAATATTGTCATCTCAACCAAAACTGGGGAAAACGGATGCGGGGATTTTGTTCCCATGAATGTGTGGAGAAGCTGCTCGAGTCTGGAAGAACAGCAGGAAGCAAAACGCTTCTAAAGTTTCTTCCTATTGAAGATAGACATGTGACATATTGCAGTCTGAATACATTTTCATGGGAAACTTTAGCATCGCAAAAAAAAGAGAGAGAAAAAATTGGAACAAGTAAAAGATTTGACATTCTTAGTAGATGTTTGCGGTACAGAAAACCCACCCGTTCAAGCTCACGTATATACAGACGTAATTGACTTTGAAATTGGTAAATGCTTAAAGATTGACTGAAAATTTTGTGCATATGCTGTTCATAATGAAACTATGACTCCTTGTAAACAGACCAGCTGAAAAAAAGTAAACATCCTCATCCAAACAACAAAAGTCTTTCTCTTACTGTAAACATAATACACAAACTTTTCACAATCCAGATGGATAAAATCGCATCCTGCCCATTTTCTCTCATGGGAAAATCAAGTTTCACTTGGAAGTATATCACCATACAGAAGAAAATTACAGTTGATTTTCACATTCACTTCACAGCTAGTGAACATGTGAATCATCTAAAGCTTTTAAATGCTAGTTAAAAGCTGCAGCGTGGCAGGGATCCCTCTCTCTTGCTTTATATTCCTGTTTTGAGTAGTCTGTCTTATCTCTAGCATGTGTTTGGGAGAGTCATTGGGTCCTGAAAAGTGGGAACATTCAACATTTCACATTAAGGCATGATGGATAGGCTGCCTGTGGCAACACAGAGTTTACTAGAGCCGACCACCATTGAGAGAGACGCCGCTTTATCTGTTTAGAGTGATATCACTGTCACGACTCATTAATAAAGAAGAAATGGAAACACAGAGAGATGGAGGGATGGAAAGGGCTGCACAGGGAGACACAGACAGACTCAGACGGAGAGGTTTAACAGGGCATAGCTGCACATGACAGTTGAACACGAGCCTCTATAAATATGTAGGGCACAGTAAGAGGGATGCAGGGTGCCAGCATGTGCTCGGCGCAGGGTCCCACAGCTTCTCAACAATGCATTTAAAAGGGTTAGTTCACCCAAAGATGAAAATCCTCTCGTCATTTACTCGCTCTCATGTCGTTCCAAACCAAAAAATATATTTTTTAATTAAATCTGTCCCTCCACTGAAAGTCTATTCACCCTAAACTGTTCATAAAGAGATCATAAAATTAATCTATATGGATCAAGTGGTTTAGTCTTCTGAAGAGACATGATCGATTTATATGATGAACATACAGGTGAACTCGAAAAATTTGGCAGCATATAACTTACAGCATATAAAAAAAACCAACCTCAAAATCTCAGAAAATTTTAATATTACATGAAATCAATAAAAAAAGAAAGAAGGATTTTAAATACAGAAATGTCAGCCCTCTGAAAAGTATAATCATGCATATGTATATAGTTATATACTAAATATATTAGTTTCACATTTTAATTTGAATTACTAAAATACACGAACTTTTGCACGATATTCAAATTTTTCGAGTTTCACCTGTATAAACATTGGTCAGCGAACGTATATAATACATTAAAATTCGGTCACAGAAGAACTAATGACATTTTGAAGCGTCATAGATTGGGGTGAATAGACCTTCAGTGAAGGGACAGAAATCTCTCAGATTTCATTAAAAATATCTTCATTTGTGTTCCGAAGATGATTGAAAGTCTTGTGGGATTTTAAGTAGAATTTTCATTTTTGGGTTTATCACTTTAATTCGCCAGTGGTCTGTTATTACTGGAACATGCCTATTTTTTTTTTTTTTTTTTTATTCTGTTGAAAGCACAAAGAGCCAGTTTGATTATTTTCAATTGATCGATCAAAAGATACAAATCAAGACATAATCAAATCAACTTTTTTCCACAAAGTTTTGTAGTAATAAATGGTAAAGGTGAAACATTCATATATGTAAAATGGTTTTGCTTTGTGTTGCATTTTTATTCAGCAAATAGTAAGACCAATCATTGGAAGCACTTCCTCATAAAAAATAAATAAATATCGTTATCGTTAATAGGGCTGGGTATTGACAAAGATTTCACAGTGTGATTCTATATCAATTCATTTGGAAATATTTCAGGCCAATTTTTCTAATGTAAAATATCTCTAATTAATGATATTGAACTAATGCTATAAACAGGGAACCCTCTCACTTGGTACATTACAATATTAAAAAATAAAATTAACAACAGAGGCCAAATTCATATCAATCAAATACAACCATATGAATGTATGTATTGTACATAAGGCAGTTCTTATATCAACTTTCTGATTATATAATTATGTTTCTACTCCAATTTGTTGTTAAAATATAAACATTTAAACTTATGAATGTACGTTTAATGTAGTATATGGGATGTCAATTTATTAATATATAATGTATAAAGTATTCTTCTCCCTTTTAAAAGTTGATGTCTATTTATAAAAAAAAAAAAAAAAAAAAAAACTTAAGCAATATCACACAAACAAGAATGCAGAATCCCAGCATGTGGAAAAACAGCATGAATGTGAAAAGAGTCGCGTGTTAGTTCCTAAATTAATCAGATTTTTTGAACAAAAGAGTTAAATTAATGATTCAGTTGATTCACTCATACAGACAGTCACTTGTTGCCACCTACTGGTGCAACGTTTTAACCTGTCACTGAAAATTCACAACTAACACACAGACAGACATAGTACAACTGTTGTATCTACATGATTATATGGTTAGTTGCATTTTATAATTTGCATTCAGAATAATTTTCCCTGCTGAGGCCTGCTGTTATTCATCCAGAGTTCCCTCAGCGAAAAAAGCAGACCTTCAGGTAAAATCGACCACTTTATTCAATGGAAAAACAAAGCTCCCTGTGGACAAGCGAATAAGAGCACTAGACAGACAGCAGAAATACTTTTGAGTCGTGTATTCATCATCTTCAGGGTACAGGCTCTTATCTTTAGAGAGTCGAGGGAAGATAAATCAAAGATTTTAGTGACAAAATAATTTCTTTGTGAAATTTCATAAAGATGTTAATCCATTCCCCAATGGAAGAATGGAACCACACGAGCTGTATTTCAGGAGGCAGATGGAGGCGTATTCCTGCCGTATGGCCACATCTCAGAACACACTGCAGTTCCTCACAGAGTCCATGAGTCCTTTGCATCCCACTGACACACACACACACACACACGGGTCATTTTGTGGGGTTTGTTGCAGCTTATTCTGGCCAGGAACCACCAATTTACTAAGAGTCATCAGATCGACATGTTCATCGACCAGCCATTGTTTACGGGTGGATAAATCTGAAATCAATGTTCATTGTTATTCAGCTAATAATGCATCAGTCTCTGTGTCAATGCAAGCCAACAGAATAATAAATGTGTGTTGAGTTTGTGGTCAGACTTAGCCTAGAAATCTAGACTTAGCCAGGGTGGTCTAGCAACTCTCCGTTGGCTTTCGAGCTGGAAAAACCAAACTCTAGTCAGGCCAATCACATCGCGTATAGAGTCGGCGGGCTTAACATAATGACGACAGAGTTGCGATGGTTCCCGCTGGTAGGAAAACGCTCTGGTTGGTTGTAGCGCTATCCTATTGCGTGCAGAAGGAATTTGAAAGACAACCGTTTATCCCGCCCCTCGGATTGAGCCATTCCAATGGTGAGTTCCCAGACCCGACATCTTGATGTGGGTCTGGCTTGCCAGGCTAGGTCAGACTTTCAGTTCATACAAAAGTGACAGGGAGCTGTTAACCCTCACGGGTCGGCGGTTGCTTTTTTCCTTATCGGTGTGAAAGAGACTCAAATAAGTGCTATACATCATTTGAAACTGTCAAGTGTCTACTTTTATTTGTGTACACTCACAATAAAAACTAAATTCACTGTGCAAACATGATGCGCGTTCTGCCATCTCTCTCTCAGTGAAGTCCAACTGTAACTCATGAATACTTGCAACTCATTAAAAACTCATGAATACTTTCTAATGATTTATAGTTATAGGCCGTCTGCATTTTCCCAAAATATATACTTATTATTATTATTATTATTAATAATGACAATTAGATGTTTTCCCTAGGTTGCTCCTGATATCTAGCCTGGCTCCGCCCTCCTACGTACTTCCGCTCAATTTCATTTTCCTTCAGTAACTCCGTCTGGGATTGTGGTGTATTCTTTGGTTTTCTCCGATAAATTTTTAACCGGTCCAATCAGCGAACAGAGGGAGTGGCTGAGAACGATGACGTTGAGATCGTGCGCTAGTTTGAGTTGACATACGTCACGACCAAACGTTAGCAATTGGTTATGGCAGATCCAGAGTGACTCTGGCCAGATCCAATAGTTTTAAACTTCAACAGAGTACCCGCCTACAAGGAAGTTAACGCTTGTCAATGGAGAGAGGCCAGACTCTCTGTACAAATGAAATGTACTGATAGAACCAGGCTACCTGATATCAGCATGTTCACAGATGTTTTGTTGTTTTTTTACAGGGACCAGATGCCACTGATGAGTCCTGCTGACTCAAACTTTTACACAAGTCTCTTCAAACTGTTTTTCTCTGAGAGAGCTGTACCAACATCAGCAAGCATGAATATGGTAAAATGAAAAAGCAAACAACTTGGATATGAAAGGTGTGTTGAACAGGAACTGTTTCAGGAATGGCACAAAGGTGTGTGACTATTGTCTATAGATCAGTGTGCTCAATAATGTGCCTTTTTGTCCTCAGTTGTGTATATTTGGACTATGTTGTGTTGTAAACAAAATCCAAATGATCAAAAAGATTTTAATATCTCCACATTCTTTGTTCTAGTTCCCTCAGAGTCGCACCTGATACGGTCATTAGGGGAGGGTCTTTGTCTTCCCAGGTGTGAAACACATCAATATTCATGATGATTCACGCCCTCCTCGCATTCAGCTTTCTTACACAAATCATGTCTTACAAATTTTAAATCAATATATTGTTTTATGTGACTGAGTGAGCAGGATGATTTTTCATATTGTTTTGAAGTAAAAATTGTAACTTACATGATCTAGTTTTCAAAAGTCTTGTGAACAAATATTCAGTATCGGATTAATGGCCTTAATTCAAAACTACAAACTTTTACATGCATGCTGCTCACATATTATTGTAGCAGAGTTTGTGCTGAATACAGTGTAATCAGACTTTAGCTATGAATATGTTATAAGTAACAGAAATAAGCACAGATGTCAGTGGATGTCAAAACATCTCCAGGGCCTAGAAAACACCTCAGACCCCAGAGGGTTAAATACCAAAAAAAAAAAAAAAAAAAAAAGATTTGTGAATTGATTATGAAAATTGATTTTGTGACATTGAAGACTGGAGTAATGATGCTGAAAATTCAGCTTACATTTTACAATATATCTAAATATACAATATATATTTCAAAATATTACTTACTATATTATTGATCAAATAAATTGAGCCTTTGTGAGCATAAGAGATTTCTTTTGTACATATAAACAAATAAATAAAATCAAACTGTTAATGGTTTCGCATGGTGATGCAGTTTGCATGAACTGTGAGTGTGTGTGTGTGTGTGTGTGTGTGTGTGTGTGTGTGTGTGCATATATATATATATATGCCAATAATTGTGGCCAACGTGTTTTGGAGAAAAACATTTATTTCATAATGTGATTTCTCCCCCACATTCAATTCTTTTACTTCAATGAAAGGTTAGAATTTAGCAAATTTTTTGAATGAAAGATCAAAAGGATAAACGATGCAGATTTATTTTTTACAGCCAGTTTTGATCATATTTACCAGGGGTGCCATTAATTGTGGAGGGCACTATATATATATATATATATATATATATATATATATATATATATATATATATATATATACATATATACACACACACACACACACACACACACACACACACACACACATGTATACACACACACACACATGTATACACACACACACACACACACACACACACACACACACACACACACACACACACACATTACCATGTAAAGCCATTATTGTACCATGTAAAGGACTGTGTGTGAGTGAGAGAGAAATTGGGTACTGAAGAGGGTAAATGGTTGTATAGATTGTAACACACACACACACACACACACACACACACACACACACACACACATGCAGTACCTGATGATTTAGCCCCTCTGTCAGTAAGTAGAGATTAAGTTTCACCTTCAGAGGTTAGAGGATATCTGCTTATTCAGCACCTCGCTCAGGGATTACATTTTCCCCCTTATTCATCTCACCTCACACACACACACAAACACACGCACACGCACACGCACACACACACACACACACACACACACACACACACACACACACACACACACACACACACACACACACACACACACACGCGCGGCTCAAAGAACCTGCCGTCTGCCAGTCAAAGCCTCAGTTTCTACACACGTTTGAGGGCAGCAGGGTGATTTCTCCTCTTAATATGGCAGCTGCATATTCAGTGAACGCTTTGTCTTCCCCCAGATGCACATGAAGCGCTGCCATCTCACCGCTGATGGAGGGATTTATATTCCGCTCCATAACCTTGCTGACTAACAGCAAATAAAATACACGCCGCCTGCAGACCCTTCGAAAATGCTTTAATCATAAAACAGTGAATATAAACACAGAGAGAGACAGACAGAGAGATGAGAAAGCTAAAGCAAGACAATTCAACGGGGACGGGACAAACTGCTCACTCCATCAAACACAAAAGTTAGTCTCAAGTCTGCACTGCAGTTTATAGTCTCACAGAGATGGATTTGGACTATTTCATTATTTTATTCTGGACATCCTTTATTGTCTATGAGAACTGGTGATTTTAGGTCCTTTCTGAGTCTCTATAAACCCTTGAAGAAGTGTTGTTCTGAAACCAGGAGGCAAAGTCCTGCTGTTTTTTGTTTTTATATAAATTCATATTCCATGCAGTTACATTTCATGTTTACACATTTTTCAGGTTAAATAAACACACACACACACACACACACACACACACACACACACACACACACACACACACACACACACACACACACACACACACACACACACACACACACACTGTATATATAACTTTCAGATCTAATATTTATATTTCATTTTAGCTTTGTTTCGATTATCTAAAATGATTTGTAACAGGTTTGGTTAACAACACTGTTGCAAATTTAGCCTAAATCAAACATATAACCTTTGCATAAACTGAAGAGAATAGTGTAATCAACATACGTTTATAAATAGAATAGAAATTAAATGTCTATATTAGAAACCATTTTTAAAAAAATCTTACAATAACATGGTTAAGAGGTTTGAATGGTTCAGACTGACGAATGCAAAAATCCACCCAAAAATGTAAAACCGATTACTTTAAAATGATTTACTTGTCTTCCAGCCATGTTGTAGAAAGAGTCCAAATAATGTCACTTCTTGTGTGTGTGACAATTTAAAGGAAAGCTACAAATGTTATATATTTTTTGTACTAGAGAGAATTATGCATCCAGAGGGCTTTAAAACAATCTACTACTCTCGGGTAATAACATGTTAGATAATACAAAAGAAAATGTCATGAGACACCAAAGTGTATAATATCCACTGGAAAGTGCCTTTAGCTGCCACAGGTCTGGAGTTTGAGTGGTTTTCTCTCTCTCTTGTGATGAAGATGAGTAGTAATTTGGTTTTGACACTGATGCCTCTTCCCAATAAGAGCCGAGAGAACTGAGTAATGTCGTATCCGACATTCCTCACAAGACACTACACGACTGCTTTTCAGGCTTGGGCAAATATGAGGAAAATGATGAATATGACGCCATGCCAACTATTTGTGCTGTTAAATTGTTATATCAGTCAGCACACATTGAGGGTCCTTTTCTGTTTAAGTCTCACCCTTCATTTTGAGCTGATAAAAGCTTCCATTAGCATGACCTGATGCCACCGCTCTCTCGCTCATATTTCATCACAGTTGGATATCAGGGAGCCGGTTTGCTCAGCCTAATGCCAAACGCACACCACGTGACAGAAGATCGGCACTCAGCACACATGCAAAGACTCGGTTTCTTGTATTTGGTTACACACTTTTCACAACGCATCACAGACTAGATGCATCATTACAAGATCATTCTCCTCCCCGATTGTAGCTAAAATTAAAATTCAGATGTTTGACGATATCAGGAAAAACTAATTCAGTCAAGTGTGTACTTGTGCATTGCAACACACACGCATAAAGCACAGGCTCTGGATAGAATTAAACATTTTACAGTCCCCTCATTAAAGGTGCCCTAGAATTTGAAATTGAATTTATCTTGGCATAGTTAAATAACAAGAGTTCAGTACATGGACATGACATACAGTGAGTCTCAAACACCATTGTTTTCTCCTTCTTATTTAAATCTCATTTTTGAAAAACACCCCTGAAAAATAGGCGAATCTCCACATAACACCGACTGTGACGCAGCAGTCGGGATCATTAATATGTACGCCTCCAAAAATGTGCATATGCCAGCCCATGTTCAAGGCCAGGCCGGAACTGCGCAGGCGAATCATCGTCCGAATCATTTTTCTTCGAGAGACATCATGGCTTGCAAACGAGCGAAGCATGGCAGTTGCTCAGTGTTTGGATGTACAAATGAACACAAAGGTATTTTTTTAGTTCCTTCATCCGAGCCTCTGAAGAACCAGTGGGTTATGTGAATGTCTGATGTGTAATTGTTCAAGTTCAGACAGATAATCTTTCTCTCAAAGTCGTTCAATACTGTTTATGCATCAGTAAATCAAGCCAGTGACTAAACGATCAACTTCACGTCGTTTCTCTCAGTAGGATGAAAATAATCTTACTTAAACTGTGATTAAAATACAGAAAGCGATCAAAGAACAATCCCTTTCCAGTCGCCCAAGCTGTCAATCACACAGCGCGAGTTTATCTGGACACTTGCCAAAACTCGTTATGAAATCAATGACGCTGTTACACTGCACAGCGAAGCTCTTACTGTACGTACATCATGTTTGCATTGGTGAAATCATTAGTGAGAGTGCAGAAACTGCGTTGCAATGATAAGATCTTCATTCACGTGATCAACAACAGGCTTACACTGAAGTCTCACAGCAGCCAATCACAGCAGTGGGCATTTACACTGAAGTCTCACAGCAGCCAATCACAGCAGTGGGCGTTTACACTGAAGTCTCACAGCAGCCAATCACAGCAGTGGGCGTTTACACTGAAGTCACACAGCAGCCAATCACAGCAGTGGGCGTTTACACTGAAGTCTCACAGCAGCCAATCACAGCAGTGGGCGTTTACACTGAAGTCTCACAGCAGCCAATCACACCAGTGGGCGTTTACACTGAAGTCTCACAGCAGCCAATCACAGCAGTGGGCGTTTACACTGAAGTCTCACAGCAGACACGCCCTTCAAACAGAACGTTCAAATCAGAGGCTAAAATCAGGCTAGGAAAAATGTCTTTTATTTCTAAATTATTTTGCTCTAAAAAACATACTAACATTATAAGGGCACCCCAGGAAACATTCTAAAATAATAAAATAATCCATGTAATGGCACCTTTAAATACTAAAGAGAGCTGCTGGGTTACTTTGATAACTTGTCACTTTAAACTGTGAAACGCCGAATATCCTTTGCACATATTTAAACTTCATATGAGTGTGTATTTATGCATGCACTCATACTAGACACGACATCCAAGCCCAGAGGGAA
Organism: Rutilus rutilus; assembly: GCF_951802725.1. NCBI lineage: Eukaryota > Metazoa > Chordata > Actinopteri > Cypriniformes > Leuciscidae > Rutilus > Rutilus rutilus. The sequence goes on along the minus strand of NC_140217.1, from coordinate 4,077,957 downwards.
AAAAAAAATACAACAACAACAAAGATACTTCCTTTACCGCTAAAATACTGGTATACAGTAAGGATACATTAAATTGATCAAAAGTGACTGTAAAGATTTATAAGTAATGTCACAAAAGTTTTCTATTTCAAATAAATGCTGTTCTTTGGAACCTACTATTCATCAAAGAATCCTGAAAAAAATATAACAGTTTCAACAAAAATATGAACTGTTTTCAACATTGATAATATTGAGAAATGTTTCTTGAGCAGCAAATCATCATATTAGAATGATTTCTGAAGGATCATGTGACACTGAAGACTGGAGTAATGATATACTCAAATTGAAAACAGTTATTTTAAGCTGTAATAACATTTTACAATATTACTGTTTTTACAGTATTTTGATCCAATAAATGCAGCCTTGGTGAGAAGAAAATAACTGAAAAATCTAACCGAACCCCAAACTTTCTACGGCAGCGTATGCACTGATATTACTCTTTTATGTCATTTTTCAAGTGGAGAGTTACTAGAAACATGTATATTCTCTATTTTATAGAAATCTCCATGAATTTTCTGGGTTTGTTAGAAGAAAAATCAGAAATTCTCCATGTAGTCTCTATTTCATATCATTGTTATCTATGATAGCATTAACAGATCTCACACACACACACACACACACACACACAGAGCCCCATTCTTTTATTCAGTAAATGAAGGCCATTACTCCGCCATGCGTGGAAAAGACAGTCCCGTTCAGCAAAGCCTGCTCCTCTACACTTACGCTGAGACCCTCTGTGTTCGCTAGTGTTTATCTCTGTCTCCTCATCTCTCTTTCTCTCCCTCCCTCACAGTGACCGGGTCACCGCACACACCCTCTCCTGTGCTGAAGGAGACATAGATCAGACTTTGACAGCATGTCTTATCTGATGAGACGTGCCTCATGCTTCACAGCTCTCCTCTCACTCTCACACACACAGGGGATCATCGAGTTCCTCAGGTATGAAAACAAAAACCATCCGCCCACCATAGTGTACCAAACAGCTCCTGTACTGTAAGTCTAAAACTCAATCCAGAGAGAAGTTCCTTCAGGGGGAATCAAATCCGACATAAGCATCTTTCAAAGGACACTAACAACAAAAAGCGATGCACAGTTACCCATCAGACCTGTCTATAAACCAAACTGTGAGCAAAATATACAGTGAACAATAGGGGTGGGTGATATAGCCACAAAAATATATCACAATATTTCAAGAATATTTGCGATAATGATATTTATGACGATATAGAAAAATATATATGGAACTATATATATATATTTTTAAGAGTTTACACAACACAAGGAAGCTTGATTTCAATCTTTGATTTAAATTGAAAAAAAAATTAAAAATAAAAATGAATACAACATAATAAAGGTACAAATAAAGAGAAACGTTTTTGGGTAAGTCTAACACTAGTGTTCAGAAATACTACAGAAACTGAATAAAGTAATCAAATGTAAAATAACACTGATAGTCTTTTAGTCCTGACTAAATTAAATACATAGACTATTAATTCCCGATTTTTTACATTTAAAGCTATGTTTTGTTGTTTTGACGACAACATTAATGACAGACACACATGGCTGCTGTCACTTTAAGAGCTAGTGCACGGATCCATTACTGGTTTCATTAAACTGTCTGTCACACTGGCGCATGCGTTTTATGCTTATCCAAGACATAACCGACTGTGTTTATGAGTATACTAACCAAGACCGGAATGTTTTTTTCCCGTTAAAACGATATAATCCGCAAAAAATTACTTTTGTTACTCGCGAGCTGTTTGTGAGGCGGCTTTACATCTATCTACTGAAGTACTGAATAGTTTAAAATCGCTTGAATGTAAACTAGTAAGACTCAAAAAGACGTGAAAATGATCAACTTTAGTTACGATGCACTGCTGGCCCGATTGTGCAAGTGACAATTCCGTCATGTCCCGACTCCTAAACGCGAGAGTGAAGTATCACCGGCTGCTGCGCTCGGCTTGAGAGAGACACATTTTGAGAGAGAAGACGCATGCGCCATACGTCATCACGTCGCTATATCATTGATATCGCGATATGACACTTTTTTTTATCATGTAAAAATGTATACCGGTGTTATCGTGGACGGTATGATACGGCACACCCCTAGTGAACAATTAGAGCCAAAAAATCTGATACCACAGGAAAACCTTTAAACCTTCCACAAAGCATGTTTGCTTGCACTTTCTTTTAAAGTACGTGTACTTACAGTGTCCTCATCTAAGAATGTACAGGGTAATATAAGGTACCTACATGGGTTCAGGTTAGTACCTAGTTATTACCCAGTTATTGAAATGACTATAATAAGCACATATAGTAAGTACATGGAGAACAGGACTGTAAAATAAAGTGCTACAGCATGTTCAGTTCAGGGGTTCACAACCCTTTTCTCAACTGAACCTTTAAAATATTTACTATAAGCATCCTCTGAGATATCAAGTAATGTCATAACCTCTCACCAAATAGGCCATTTACATAATACATTTGATGACTTGTTTTGTTGAAGATCAGAGTGAAGTGGTACACATTTTACTGTACAGTAAACATGAAAAAGGATTCACAACCCATTTTATTTCTGTGACGTGTTGGCTTTCTAAATGAAACAGTATGCAGCAAGACACGCTGTAGGTAAAAAAAAAAAAATACATGCATGTGTAATTACCTGATGGTGAAAATGCATCAGCTGATTATGTATATTTAATGCATATTAAAACAAAATGGAATGAAGTGCACTGAATAATTGTTCACAGTAAGGCCAGAAATGCATACTGAGAAAGTAACCGGAGCCCTTTTTCATTAAATTCATGTTGACTTTAAAATGTACACTTAATACTTAATTTATAGATTTCAGATTTATACTTTATTAATACTTCATTTATAGATTTAAGACAATGGCTGTTTACAGGACTTTTTTTTGTTAAAAATGAATGTGTGACTACATTAGAGCCATATAAACTCCCATAAAGCCCTGGGAGGGAGCAGCTAATCAAGGCTTTATATGGCAGTGTTTATACCCATGACGTCTTAAAGTTTCACAACATTCTATTAGTTTTTTTTTTTTTTTTAATTGGTCAAGGGAGAGCAGGCAAAAAGACCAGCTATTAAAGAGAGACGGCTCACATTAACGCTAAACACAATCTTTGACAGCATGAACTGAACTTGAGTCATAAAACTGAGTTTAAGCTCCAGTTCGGAGCAGTTAGGATTGGCGGTATGGTTTTGTTCTGGGCGAGAACTCCCTGCGCATCCATGCAGTCTAGCATGGATAAGAGGAGGAGAGCAGCAATAACCCCCCTTAGGGGAAACAGAACAGAACCAACAAGAATGTATTGCAGATATCATTCAAGATTTTAAAGTACAACATAATTCGAGAATTTATTCTGATTCAAGGGGAACCAGAATGCCGTACTGACTGGACGAGAGGTGGAGCTGGGGAGGGAGGAGGGTAATGAGCTCCTGAGAAACGCGATAGCTTCTGATAACACTGAAGGAGCTTATATATGGTGATAGGCGTTATATTCCTATAGGTAGACGTGGATCAGCTGAGAGTCAGCTGACGCGAGCTTGACTAACGTGACCTGCTAGAACTGACGCTACGCTTGACTTCTGTTTTTAGGGCTGTGGAGTTTAGGAAGAGAAAAGAGCATAACCGCTGGACAGACTTCATCAGGACGGACAGCCGAGAGCCACTTCATATTTTTCAGACAAGGACATGGTGGCCATAAACATGGGCATGGGCAAACGCTTGTGTGGCGAGAGAGCGGTCATCGGCCTCTGAGACTGACAGAACGGGCCGCTCAAAATGATTCAGCACACGCCGCACAGATTCAATCCATCACGCGTGGATGTGATGTATGAGTGAGCCGGCCTCAGCCCAAACTCCTCTCATCTTCGCTCATCTCTTCCCTGGCTCCCTGCGGCTCCAATACAACAGAACACGCTTCATTTGCCATTTCTGAACAGAGAACAGGCCAACAAATTGCTGATTATCGATTCTTCTGTGTCTGTCATTACACAAAGCCAGGAACAAGAACGATCGACACAGGCAGAGATGATGATGATGGTGATTTAATCATCCTCACTTACTATAACTATTGTTTGATTCATTTTTTCCTTTGTAAATTATGTCTTTTATGTCAAATTTGCTGATTGCTGTCTTTACTCAGTTGGACTCTGTCTGCACTGTTAAATTATCTTACCTGAATTTTTCACAATGTTTTATACTTATTCAACGATGGGCACTTTTGAACCTCTTCGAAAAAAAAATCCAAAATGTCATCTTAAATGGAGTATTTCATGTTATAGCTACAATTTTATGCATTCTAAATACAAACAATTAAATAATATGTTCTTGTATAATTTATGTAACTTTTTTAATTTTTTCCTGCATTGCTTCCATTGGTTGTAGTGGAAAATAACAGGGGGCAGTTTATATTTGATCCAAAAATTTGATTAACATTTTATTATATATATATATATATTATAGTTTTTTTGACAAGGGTAAAACAATAAAAAATCTAAAAAATTATTTAAATTATAATAAAAAAAAAATTGAAATAATTTGAATAATTATAATAAAAATAAAAATAATATAAAATAATAATAATAAAAATATCCATTGCAAAAACTATCCATTTCTTACTATTGTAATTTTACTAATTATATTTTACACATTTTTCACTGTCTGGCAGCAAAAGTTTTTATGCCAATAAAGCATAATAATCTAAAACTGAATTGATAGAGAGAGAACCAGTCAACATACAATAAGACCTTTGTGATCTGTGATTGATGTGTAAATGTATTTATGCAAACTGCCAAGTTAGTGTGACAAATAGTCCATGTATGTGACTAACGACTTTAAGTTTGCTTGAGTGAACGTGTGGATCTGATAATAAAAACAAATGTGCAAAGATGCAAGAAACTTGCTCAAGACCCCTCGTATCCATACAGATAAGAGAGGAATGCAGCTGACGAATGGAAAAAGAGTTGCGAGTTTTATCTGCTGGGAGGGAAAAAGAAAAACCAAAATGAACGTGTGTGAACAGCAGACGAGGTTCTCCACCTTTCAGAGAAAGAGAGCAGGACGGGAACGACGCAGATCCTTTGAGGACGCATCTGAACATTTCTGCAGTTCGCCTGAGCATTACGCATGCTGGAAGTCATGCACGCTATGTAATTCCCTGTCACGTACACACACACACACACACACACACACACTGAGAGGCAGATATCTGGAGGCAGAGAGTCTGCGTGCTGCTGCAAGCTAAACGCTGAATAACAATCCTCCTGACTCTCATGTCTCCTCCTATAGTGGCTCTCCACGGCCCGCTGCTCTCTCCCATGAATACCCAGCAAGGATTAGAGCACCACTACAGCTCCTGATCCATTTCATCAAAAATGAATTTCTCTCAAATATATATATTAATATTAACTTCATTTGAATACGCTCGGTGAGTTCGGATCATCCCTCTGCAAGCTGGAATTACACTGTTATGAATAAAACACTTCCCACTTGTTCTCTGACTTCTCCTTTGTCTGATCGAGATGACTATTACAAGCCAAACAACATATTATTTATTAAATTACATGCTCTAAAATTTGGTGATGTGGTTGATCTCAGAATTGCACAACTAATGTTTAATTCAATCCAAAAATTGGAATTTTGTACTTGCAGTCATGTATTTGTTTAAGTAGTGGTTATAGGTTCCCTGGAATTCTGTTTACTGGTATTAAAATGCGCTTTGGTCGATCGGATCACATGTAGACGAGGGAGACACATTCCCGTTTACACCTGGTGTTTTAATCCGTCTCTTTTGTCCACTTTCAACCACTTCTGTCCTGATTTCTTCAAGGGGAGGGTCTATGAGCGAATAAATTTCAATCTAATAGACTAAATAAACTTGCGCAATTTACATATGAACGTGCTTGGAGATGACGGAAAAACATACAGAGAGCATCAGCTTTAGTTTCTGCTCTGACAGACACAAGATCAGCCGAACGCTGTGAGTGTGTGTTAGAAATCAGGAATGGAGAGAGAACATCGTGCTTGGTACATTTTTCATCTTCAAACCAAACTTGGGTCTTCAGCCGACAAAGTTTAAATCCCGTCTGGCTAGAGCTCTTCCCATAATGTTTATGCTTTACTTCAGTGGACGGAGAGTTGACGGTCTTTTGTGGCTGTTTGAACACATTCGACCACATGAGCGTTTACACTACGAAAGCAATCTGGTCGAATGTGTTTTTGACTCCCTGAAGTGGTGGAAACACTCTGTTTACACCTGTATTTAGCGTCGTCCACTTGTGATCCGATCGACCAATACGCATCTTAATACCAGGTGTAAACAGAGTGCAAGAGGACCGCAATAAATCTTGACAATGATTAGGTTTTTGTAAAAATGTGGGCATCCATATACAATGTGACGTGTGCAATTTTACATGTGATATTTCAGTACCTGCGCCTCAGGTAGAGCCACGTCCAGTATGATGGGCTGCCCGCGTGGCTCTCCGTTCTCCAGCCGCGAGTAAACCACCTGATATCCGCGGATCTGTCCGTGCTGCTTCTGCTGTAGAGGAGGTTTCCAGGACACGCGCAGGGCCGTGGAGTTCATGTTGTCCACCTCAACCCTGCGAGGAGGAGCGCCGGGCACTGTGGGAGGTAGAGAAGTCACGTTTAACACTTAATCACACATTCATAACACACAAGGGTCGGTGAAAGGTACAAACCTGCTCCCAGGCTACAGCCAACACATTTTTAACAGCATTTTAGTGCTATTATCTACCCTCCATAATTCACTTTAGACATTGCATTTACAGCCTGCAGAAATTAAAAGGATAGTTCACCCAAGAATGAGAATTCTGGCATCATTTAGGCCATCATGTTTTTGTTTTTTTTATACAAATTGCGAGTTATAAAGTCAGAATTGCGACATATAAACTCGCAATTGTGCGAAATAAAGCCCAAATTGAAAAAAAAAAGTTGCAAATCACCTTTTTTTATTTTATTCTGTGGCGTTAACAAGCTTCCATAGTTTATTTTCATTCATTTTTATTTATTTGGATGGTACATATTGATGAACGTACAATATAAGTTGACGTAAATACGCCGGATTTAGCACAACCATCCATTACTTGCCATTTCTTTGTAATTGTTTGAGAAATTTAATGCCAATTTCTGAGTGAAAATTATATCTCTACCAATTTTTCTCAGTGTTTGTGATACACAACACAAGATGTTTTGAAGAATATTCACACTCCAAAAAATGAATGCATCACAAAAGCATCCATATGCTTATATATTAAATCATATGGACTAATATAACAGCTTTTTGTCAGGAACAGAGTGAAATTGAATTTATGCTGCTTTTTTTTTTTTTTTTTTAGCTTGACAGCTGGTGGTCAACATCTTTCATTGCATGGAAACGATCAGTGTTTGAAATGACATAAGGGTGAGAAAATGAAGACTGAATGTTCATTTTAAGGAAACTATTCCTTTGGCATTCAATTCACAAGTAGGCTACAAATGCAATGCATGAAGGAGCCTGGGAGACAGGCTTCACCAAACCCACATAACGCTTCTCGCACACGTCTCGTGGAGGAGGCCAGCTCAGCTCCCCCTGGAGATCGGGCTGAATATCAATCTGACAAGAGTGCAAGAGAGCAGCAGTTCAGTAGATGTTAATGACAGTCAATTGATAGTCAATAGAGCAGGCAGCAAAGGGAGGAAAGACAGGAGTGAAGGTTAAAAAGCGCAGCATTAAGAGATTAATAACCAGATAGAGAACACCCTCTCCCATCCCAGAAGTAACAGCTCAGAGCGCAGAAGATCTATGAAGGCTCGAGTGCTGAACGTCAGCAAAATAAGCTGCACTTAATTGGAGTCATTTAACTGTATAAATGTGCTCGGCGCTCGCTGGAATTCAGCCTTGACCTTCAGAGGGGAAACAAGTCGATGCCTGAAAACAGATCAACAAAACACTAGTGTTCCTCGGCAGATGTGTGGCCTGTAACGAAACACCCTGTGGTTTCAATTTTAACAGAGTGTTTGTGAGAGTTTAACACAAGTTAAGCTCAATCGACACCCTTTGTAGTGTAATATCAACTATCACAGACAAAAAAGAAGTTACGGTTTTGATCTTACAACAGAAGTAAAGTAGGCTGGAGGTTTGAAAGCAGAATTAGTTATTCAGTCTTGCATGTGTCATGTGATAGTTACCTGGTTTACTTCATATGTTCATGACATTGACATAGATTGGATATATCTTTACATAGACAATGTTAGTATTTGGTTCTCTCACTCATACTAACATGAACAATCAATCCCTGTCGCTACTCTTTTTAAACACAGTATTTATTTTAATTAGGGATGCACAATTATTTTCCTCATTATTATTAATTTTATGTAGATCAGTGGTTCTTAACTTTTTAATTCCAAGGCCCCCTGTTGCCACAGATAATATACAAATATTTAGTTTTCAAACTTTTTATTTATATAGTGGCAATATATAATTAAAATAATTATAAATAATTTACATAATTAGATTCTAGAATCCCAATAAAGCTTTTCATGGTTTACACTTTATACCAATGAATTAACATGACTTTTCTAGTTTGTAATTACAAGTATTTTTTTCCTCACAAACAGAAATTTCCAGGTAACTATCACATGACACATGCAAGACTGAAAAAAAATAAAATAATATATATATATATATATAATATATATATATATAAATAATTTACATAATTAGATTCTAGATTCCCAATAATGCTCTTCATGGATTACACTTTTTACTACCAATGAATTAACATGACTTTTCTAGTTTGTAATTAAAAAAAAAAAATTCTCACAAACATATTTCTACCCAATAAATAATATACCTAATAATAATAAAATATTATATGATTTTATTTGATTTCAGCTTACATCTGATTTTTAGCTGTTTTAGCTTATTTTAACCCTTCTTTTATGTCATTTAAAATAATCTATTATTTTTTAATAATTATGCAGCTCTAATTAAAAAAAATCTGTCTGCGTACTAACTTTGTAAGTGTTTTATTCAATCATATTTTCTCAGGAACTCGGGGATCAGTCAAAATAATTTTCTGTGGTAATCGTATTACGCCACAAGTGCTGTCGATAGAGCTTTACTCATATTGAACGTGTGGCATTCCTTTGAGGGATGAGAGAGCAGACTTTGCTCCTCAAATCTTCCAGAAGCTTCTGCTCCGTCCTGACGTTTGACTCTGTCGTCTCATGCTCTCTCAACTCTCTCTCACTCGCTCGTTTTCTCATTCTCATCCCACATCTCTATGGAAACGACAGCGGGACGGGTTCACACTTCATTCGAGCTCTTAAAGCACATTACCCAGAGTTCCAGGCATGAAGGTAATGTCACAGGGAAATTACACGTGTGCTGGCGGGAAGAGCGACGGATCCATAATGTGATAAAGATCAGAGACCACCTGAGACCACGATACGGCCCATAAGGGTTCTCACGTCTGCTGAGACCCGCTTCACACATCTAATCACAACCTGCTAATATGCAGCACACACAACAACACATGGGGTGTTTTTATAAGGGAATACATTTCTAATGAGAAATACATCTCTGCTTTCCTGCAGCATTCAGACTCTGTGTGCCGTGACCTTGCTCAAACTACCCATTTACTTTTCTTTCCTGCACAAAAGACATTCATAACTCTGGTGAATCAAAGTCAGAATATCTCAAACCAAAGCGTGTGCTTTGATTTATGAGAATACACCAGTTAAAAACGCTCTGTTCCGTTCCGGATTCACTAACGAACGATCCCGTTGCAACATTCTTTCTTGATGAATATGGATGACAGCGAGCTTCTCTGAACGAGCGGAAAAGGCAAGAAGAACCGATGGAAAAGTTTACAGATAAAAAGCACGGCTAATTTATCAATGGCTGCACCTGCAGTCTCCTTTTTTCACTTTCTGTCAGCGCCGTTAAAGCCTTATCAGCCACCACAGCACATTATTCTCCACAGAATATGCAAGAGAAAACTCAATAGCTTGATTTATCTCATTTTGGCCTGATTAATAACCCTCCAAAAGAACCTGAAATAACGCATATATACTTCACCATCTTCCAAGTTTAGTGCATCAACTTTAAAACAGGCCTACATGAATATTTTGTGCTCAGAGTTGTATTGCTTGCTAAGGTAAGAATCACTATTACTATCACTTATATTTAGGTGCAATATGGACTTACATCAGTCTGTTATTGTATTTAATTAGTCTATTACATAAGTGTATTACTGTGCTATTCTCTGATTCTTGATGTCTGTGTTTGCATACATGAAAGATAAAAAAAGATTTAAAAAAATCTGAACATCTTTAAAAAATCCTTTGAATTATTTTGAAAAAGCTTGATCTTATGCAGTAGAATCACAGTTCTGCTGAAATAAACACTATGGGCCCTATCTTGCACCCAGCGCAATTGACTTTGTACACCGACGCATGTTTCATTCCTATTTTGCACCCGCGCAAAGCGCGCTTTTCCCTCCACAGAAGCACGTCGCTAAACTAGGGAATGAACTTGCGCTCTCTGGGCGGTTCAGCGCAAAAAAGGAGGCGTGTTTTGGCGCAAACGTTCCCTGGTGCTATTTTACTGTTCCATAAAACAATTGCGCCACTGGCCAGAAAAAACCTAGTCTAAAGTCAGTGGCGCTTTGCGCGTTGTTCATTATGCTATTTTAAGGGCGCATGCTTGACCATAATGTATAGAGTGCACAAACGCTCATACACTGTGATTCTCTAATCTACACAGAAGCAGCAGTTTTCATTTTTGCAAATCATATTATTACAAACGATAGATAGATAGATAGATAGATAGATAGATAGATAATTTATTATAAATATAATAATTTATTATAAAAGCATACATCTAGCTTACACATTTACCCACATTATTATATGCCTGTTTAGCCGAAGCTAATTTGGGTGTGTTTCTCCCATCCCCAATGTCACTTCTCTCTCTTTTACGGCCGTGAAGAGAGCGTTGCTCTCCTCGGCTGTGAACTGTTCCTGGCGCGCGCCTGGCAAATCCGCCGTTATAATAGCAATACGCCAAGGAAAAAGTGCGTCTGCTCTTAAAGGGAATGTGAGATGATGCTCTGATTGGTTTATTTCACGTTACGCCCAAACCACACCTATGAATAATGAAGCTACTTCAGACCAACCCCTTTTAGATTTGCGCCCGGCGCAAGAGTCATTTATCCCGCCGGGAAAATAGCAACAGCGCCGAGACCCGCCCACAAAGTTACTTGCGCTTTGCGCTTTGACACTTGCGTTTCAGATCGTTAAAATAGGGCCCTATAATTCTAATTCAAAAAATGAATTAAACCTTTTCTCTTTGTTCATCTGGCTGTTATTACTCAGTTACAACAGCCAAAATAAATCTAATGTTAATAATTTAAGGGTCATAAGCCCAACTAAAGCAAACACCGATCACCATAATGGTGACTTACATTTTGTCATTTTTCTCCTTCAGTGATTCTGCTTGTTAACATCAGGTATCTTCAATAATGGTCAATCATCACTTAATTAATCACTTAATTATCTCATTAACTTTAGACTTACATTACTACTTTTGAACAGTAGTGTACATGGCAACACACTAACAGCCAGAACACGCTAGCAACTACATTAAAAAAAAAAAAAAAAAAAAAAAAGTTAAATTTTTTATTATTCTGACCATAGGAACATAAGTGACTAGTACACAACATTTATGTCGCAAGTGTCCTGGGATGATGTAGGAAAAGATGAAAGGAATCAATGAGTGTCGATCTTGTAACAAATCAAAAGGAACGATTTTACCAGGGCTGCATGTGATGGGTTCAAATCAAACAGAAAGAACAGAATAGAGAGAGAGGAGAGAAACCTTCTCCACCACTGCAAACAGCACTGGTAACAACCACTCATAAAACATTGCCATCAGGAAAAATTGAAATACAGAGAAAGAAGAGAAGAGATGGGCTATCATAAGGAGAGTCCACTGTTAGATTGACAGGCTCAACAGACAAGGGACATGTACTTCCGGCGTTCACCTGTCAATCAAACGGAGCCCAGAGGAGACAGAGCATTCAACAAGGCAGGCGCACACACACACAAACAAACACACACTCAGGGTATGATGTAACTACGTTTTTACATTTCATGAAGGAAATGTGAGTGGTGCTTGCTCATGCAAAAGTCACTGCTAAAATGTTAGGGTGTTGTGGGCATCACTAAGTGGTTGCCAGTGTGTTCAGGATAGTTACGGCTCAAATCTAATCTAAATATGGCTCCGGTCTCTTCTTTAATGTACACTACTGTTCAATTGAACACACTATACGATTTTTTGGTAATACATTTCCTTGTTACACATGTTACATGTAGTTATTGTAGTAATAACTGTAAATTATCATAGTTGCATAATTATATAATTATACATAATTACATGCAACTAACCCGAAAATCGAACCCTAATCCTAACTAAACAAATACATGTAGTTAATTATTATTACTCAGCACTTAAATACATAATTACCTTAAAATAAAGTGTAACCTATTTAAAAAAAAATAAAAAAATAATAGTTTTATTCAGCAAGGATGCATTAAATTGATCAAACGTTACAGTAAAGACATTTATAATGTTACAAAAGTTTTGTTTCTATTTGAGCTTTCTATTCATCAAATAATCCTGAAATTTGTGTATCACTGTTTTTACCAAAATTTGAAGCAGCACAACTGTTTTCAACATTGATAATAATCAGAAATGTTTCTTGAGCAGCAAATCATCATATTAGAATGATTTCTGAAGGATCATGTGACACTGAAGACTCGTGTAATGATGCTGAAAATTCAGCTTTGATCACAGGAATAAATTACATTTGACTATATATTCACATAGAAAACAGTTATATTAAATTGTAACAATATTTCACAATATTACTGTTTTTAAAGTATTTTTGATCAAATAAATGCAGCCTTGGTGAGAAGAAGAGACATCTTTAAACATTAAAAACAGCAAACTTTTTAACGGTAACTAATAATAATAATAATAATAATGTTGCTGTGTGGGAGCATCTCAACGAATCCCACAGAAAACTCATCGTTCGCCCACTCCTTCATGAGTCTTTTCACACAACCAAAACAAAATATCAGTGCTGTCCTGAACTTTCACTGCACTATAGAGACTCAGTCTCTATAGAGCTCTCCAGTCTCGCGTACAGAAGCCACACATTAACAACAGAAGAGCGAGGAACAGCAAGCATGAACTCCAGCGTAACAGAAGAAAGAGAGGGAATGGCACAGGGAGCCGTTCAGTCAGGTGACCCGAAGCAGAGTTAGTGCTGGTGAGTTAGCAGATCTGGATGACCCGTGAGCCGAGCATTACCGTCCTCTCTGGTTCTGACGCGGGTGCTGGCGCTCTCCGGGCCGGGCCCGACGTCAGTGTGAGCTTTCACCCACACCACATACTCCGTCCACTTCTCCAGCCCCTCCAGCTCGTAGCTGGACACATCGGCTGGGATGTCCTGGACCTCGTGGCGCTGCTGGTCCTCGCCAGACTCCGCCTGATAGGCCAGAGAGTATCTGACGATGTTGCCGTGACGACTGGCGGCCGGGGGAGCCGCCCAACTCACCTTGATGCTGGTGGAGCTGAGACTGACCAGGTGCACCTCCTGTGGGGGGGCGGACGGGGCTGGAAAGGGGTGCAGGAACACATGAGCTCGGGCTAACCGCATAAACACAGCCATGTGTCTTAAGAACTAGTCTGACCATCTCACAGTTTACCAATAGTACTTTTGGGATTCTAATTAGACCAAGCTTCCTTTTTTTTTGTAACTGAATTAAAAAATGTATGACCAGTCTTAATGAAAAATATTCAATGACTCACTTGTAAGATTAGTCTAAGCAGTTTGTGCAACTGGCCACAGGACTGCAAAGAAGATAAATGTCCTTTGCAGAACTTGAGTTTAAGAAGCAAGTGTTCTCGAGCTGGCTAATATAGTCAACACACACACACACACACATGCACACACACACACATGTACACACACACACACACACACACACACACACACGCACACACACACACACATGCACGCATGCACACACACACAAATATATGTATCTGTGCACCATGAAACCTCATTTTGGAAGATTCCAAATAGCATCTATCATCATTTGATTCAAAGCATATACTACTGTTGAATATTTGGGGTTTCCTCATAAATATAAATATATGATTCTGGTTTCCTCATAAATATATGAAGCAGCACAACTGTTTTCAACACTGATAATAATCAGAAATGTTTCTTGAGCAGCAAATCATCATATTAATATGATTTCTGAAGGATCATGTGACACTGGAGTAATGATGCTGAAAATTCAGCTTTGATCACAGGAATACATTACATTTTACAATATATTCACATAGAAAAGTTATTTTAAATTGTAATAATATTTCACAATATTACTGTTTTATCTTTCAAAAACTTTAAAAACATCAATGATCTTACCGACCACAAACTTTTAAATAGTAGTATATATGTCATCATAATATATATCATCTGTCAGCTGTCATTATCACTAATATTTTTTAAAGCTATTGATTTAATTAAAGTTGAAGAAAAGTGTAATATACACAAATAAAGTTGAAAAAAAAAAAACCCCACACAATCTGGAGCCTGTTTGAAGTCCCGCTGGTTGAGATTTACTGCTTCACAAATGTCTGCACATATTTTACTCTAAAAACTGTGTTTTGGTGGTGAAAGCAGAGATTGATGGTTCACTTCTATTTTGTGTGTGTGTGTATGTGTGTAAGTATGCAAGAGATAACAGATACATTTTGTCTGACACACTGTCTTTGGCTAGACATGTAATTGATGTGATTGATGGCCTGTCAGATTTCTGAGATGCTGTATCGATTCATTTTTAAAATCACTTGAGTTCACAGAAAATCCCTGCCTATCCCGTACTGAGAACATGGCAAACTAAACAATATACAGTAGGATTATTATACACCTCTCTGGAATACTTGATTCTGATTGAATCAGCAGCAGACATAACATATTGGCTTTTCTGAAATGATAAAAGAGATGGTGTATCCAGCACTATGAAGATGTGATAAGTGTTTCGCTCCTGTGTTTTGTTCAGCAGAGCAGGCGGAAAATGACTTCTGAGAAAAAAAGAAAAAAAAATAGGGGAAGGTTTGACTCCACACAGAAGACCAAGAGAGCCAAGTGTGAATCAAAGAAGATGGTCATCACCTGTGGAGAAAGGAAACCGGGAGAGAAAATGAAAAGAGAAAAGACAAAGACTAAGAAAGTGTGGGAAAAGGTATGAGAAATAGGTGAGAAAACAAGATTAAACTGGGAGAGACTGAGAAAAACAACAGAGACGAGAGAAACTGGACACATCTCAAATTCAAGAGGGAGTTGAGAAGAAAAAATAGTGAGAAAAAGAATAAATTCAAGGAAATGAGAAAATGAGCAAACGGTTTAAAAGAGAATGAAGTGTGAGGAAACGGAGAGAGAGAGTTTATTTCTCACCTGCAACAGAAAGTGTGAATGAAATACAACAGGAAGAGAGAAAAGTGAAGAAACAAAAAGACAGCAGGGACACCGTGAGAAAAAAGCAAGACAGCAAGAAAAGAAATATTAAAGGAGAGGATGGTAATGAGACTGAAGTGAGAGGAAAGGTACAGTATATTAAGAGCTGTCAAAGGTCAAACCCAGTCCGTTTGAAACCTTTTCATTTTTGACAAAAAAGCGACATAAAAGGTGTAACAAAAAAGGAGAAATTTTAATGCCACCATAAAATGACAATTCTTATTTTGTATGGAATATCATAGTGTTTATTATCAATAATATATGTATACATCTTTTTTTTTATTTCTTTTTTTATAATATAATAATTTTTAAAACTTAACATTGAGAAACCATTTTACTCCGATTCACATCACAATAAGGAAGAAGGGACGACCGCAACTTCCGTTTCATGCCGACTGAAGCACAAAAAAGCATGATAAAGTGTATTATCGATATTGCAATGATACTCTCAGATGAGAATAAAATTAAACTGAATTGAGCTGGATAATTAAACCAACTTTGCTAAATATAATCAACATTTAACTGACTTGAGCTCATTAATGACAGTATTATCTTCTGTAGAGCTGCTTTACAGCTGAAATTGAATTTCTTTCATAATTCATAATTTACAACATTAGCGTGAAGCTGCTTTCAATCTGTATTGTACAAAGCGCTTTATAAATAAATGTGACTTGATTTGACTAGACTGTGAACATTCTTCAAAACGTATCCTTTTGTGCTCCATATAAGCCTATGTAAAGTGTTTTAAATTTTCATGCTGACCCATTGAAGTTGGGTCAGCATGCTTCCTTAGGAGACATTCACATATATCGTGTTCTTCTATTCCACAGCGCTTACTTTTCCATAGTTTTTTCTATGTAAACATGCGCAAGACGGTTGTGTTTGACCATTGCACTCACGTCTTGTGTGTCTTTTCCAGCATCTCACGAATGACATGTTGTTTTTAAAAACGCATCTCGCAAGTTAACCCTCTGAGGTCGGCAAACGCGCCCCCGCGTTTTGCTGGACTTTTTTTACATTGTAGCACTTTAAACTTAAATTACTCCGTCATTTATGGTCATACAGAAAAAATAAATATAAAAAAAGAATCTGTGATATTTCTACTTTTGTATGTGTCCACTTACAATCAAATCAAAACATTGTGCTTTTGAAACATAAAGAAAATAAACAGGGTGTGCGTTCTGCCTCTCCGTCGCGGTGAACTTTTTTTTCTTGAGCACGTCTATAAACTGAAACAAAACTCAGCGAATACTTGTCACACATTTATGAGCCATATACCTTTATAAACATTTAAGTGTGTACTTTTAAATGATCGGATTCAAACTGAAAACAAATATTTTCTGTTTAAGTAATTTGTATAAAACCAACAAGATGTCCAGCTTCTCAAACGCTTCCTAATTATTTTTAATTTGGCCACGCCTACTCGCGCAAAAGATATTCACATGCAAATCTCCACATGGAACGCGAACGCGCTCGTTACCTCAAAAACAAAACACTTCATCAGTCTCTGCTTTTCGTCGAGTTTGAAAGACGTGAGTTTACATTGGCTTTACCCCAGAAGAAGAATGCGATTTCAAGACAAGAAAGATAAGGTAAGAAATTCTTACATATTAGTTTGTTATTGTTGCATAAATTTCACATTGCAGTTGAACTGTTGCTAGATATATGGTGAATATTATAATATTTAGACCCGTGTTTACTGTTACTGTGTTTGTGGATATCTGCTCAAACGTAGATATGTATATGGTAGGCCTAACCATAATTATATTTGAGCGCGATCGCGTTTGAATGCATCATATTTTGGAAAAGCAAAACGCTCCAAACGGCTTCATGTTTTACTATTATCTCATTTCATATCATCATAACGAATGGAAACATTTGAAGTAACATGATAATCAATATATTTTTCTCTAGCTTAGTTGTTACTGAAATCTTTTTGAAAATGTATATAGGCTGCTATATTGTTATTATTTTATGCAGCACTGCGCATAGCCTATACCTACAAGGCACAACAAACCTGTGTTCATTATATAATATATTGTTGGAAACATTTGTGTGAGTGTGTGTGTGTATTCTGTGAATTTTAAAAAGCAATTTTAACCAGAAAAATCTCAAATGTATTCCCAAAATCGTGCAGGCCTTTCTCTTGATATCAGTATGTTCACTTTTTTCTTTTTTTCTTTTTTTTCAGGGCCCAGATGCCACTGAGTCCTGCTGACTTCAACATTCACAGTACATGTCTCTGTACATGAACATGGTAAAGTGAAAATCAAACACCTTGGAAATGAAAGGTATGTACAATGTTTTTAGGAATGGCACAAAGGTCTCTTTCTTTGGATCATTGTTATCAATAAGTGTTTTTTTTTTTGTTGTGTATCTTTGGATTATGTTGTAAATAAATCCAAACAATTTTAAAAGCCATTCTTTTTTTAATCTCCTCATTCTTTGTGCAAGGTTGGTCAGAATGATGGGCCCTGATAAGCTCCTAATAGGGCCATTAGGGTGTGTCTTTGTCTTTCTCAGGTGTAAAAAGCCTTACATACTAATGAGATGATCCGCCCCTTCGCATATTGCTTTTTCACACAAAACACGTCGTAAAAATTTTAAATCAATATATTGTCTTCTCTGAATGAGCAGTCAGGGTGATTTTCACATAGTTTTAGAGCAAATATTCTAGGCTACGTCATACAATTTTCAAAAGTCTTGTTAAGAAATAATCAGTATGGGTTTCATGACCTTATTTCAGTGAGAATTTTTTTTTGTATTTTCACAAACCACGCATAAATGTCATTATCTCAAAACTACAAACTTTTACATACATGCTGTTGATATATTATTGTAGCAGAGTTTGTGCTGAATACAGTGTAATTAGACTTTAGCCATGAAAATGTCACAAGTAACAGAAATAAGCACAAATGTCAGAGCATGTCAGAACACCTCCAGGGCCCAGAAAACAGCTCAGACCCCAGAGGGTTAAAAGTTCAACTTTTCAAAAATGCGTCTCTACCCTGTCCCCCCCCCCTTTTACTGACCCGCCGCGTTCTGTGTGCACCGGCCCTATGTAGGCAGCTCACTAGGATCTGGCATAGAATTAGAGAGAGAGAGAAAGGGAGTGAGAGACAGAGTGATTTTGGTGTCTCGGCTCACAGGTCTTTGAGGACAGTGACTCAGAGACACTAGGACAAAAAAAAAAAAAGACGGAAAGAAAAAGCAAGTGTTTCTATGGGAACCAAGAACAAACCTTTCAAAGCTGACATGTCTAACAAATAGCTCTGAATACCAGGAGATCTCTGTGATGAGCTGTCATAAATATCTCAGCTTTAGTCCATATCTCTGGAGACGGAGGAAGATGAGGACAGAGATTAAGCTGTAGCGCCTGCGTCATTCTGACGCCTCAGTGTGTGTCACACTCCACGGTCACTGCAGCTCTACGCCGACCCTGAACCTGAAACTTTTGAGCTTTTGACACTCAAAAAACTGGTCTGATGCAGTTAAAATGTGTATGAAACGGACGCCAGCGCTGCTCTGCTCGGGAAAACACAGGGTCTTTTGTATGGCGAGAGCGCGAGATAAATAACATTAACATGTTAAAGGTGACATATTGTAATCTATACTTTTGTAATATTTAATTTTTCCCTCCCTGAAACCACTTATAATGTTAGTCAAGGTCTCTTGAACCAAAAACAGTTAAAAGGATTTCAACAATATTTTTTGTGCTTTTGAAGGTCAAATTTTTGCAAACACATGCATTAAATGTTTTAATGTAATAATGTTTCATAAAAGCAAATGACATGGTGCTGGTTAACAAAGCAAACATGAAAACATATTTGGGGTGGTTAAAAAGCGTACCTCCATCTTTAGCCGAGTGACTAGTATTGAGCTGCTTAGAAATGGTCAAACTTTGATATGGTTATAGTTTGAGTTCGGCACTTACTGGACTGGGCCGTGCGAGCTTCTGCGGGCTGTGTGTAAACCCCGAGCCCCATCTCAGAGCGCGCCGCCAGAGAGAACATGTAGAGTGTGTCTGGCTTCAGGCCTTCAACAGCATACGAGCCAGCTGGGTCAAAGGTGATGTGGTGCTGCCATGGATTAAAGATAAAGAGAGAGTGAGAACCACACATAGGCTATGTGCTCAAATATCTGGTGATTATGTTGATTTCCAAACATCAACAGGGTTCACCAAAATCACTTTTAAGCAATTTTTTGTGTCAATCTATTAAAAGCACACTATGCAAGATTTGTACAGCTTGGTAAACAAACTCGTAGTAGGGCGAATCGTCCCGATAGCAAAGCAGGGGGGGGACGCCACTGGCAAAACCAGCAATGCAGGTTTGAGAGGAGGCGTCCCGACAAATCTCGTGAGAATCACGACTTGCTTTACGGCACGACGTCACATACATCAACACCATATGAAGCAGCCTCTGTGGAAGACACTAGCACGCATTTCAGACGTGAATCATGGCAGAGTCGACGAGGAAAACGAAGAAAGCGCGGTCGGAAGAGTGCAGAGACGGCGCTGCATGAGTGGTATTTATGACAGTAACGTTAAATACAAGCATTCCACAGCGACTCTAGGGGGCGCTGTTTGACAAAAACGGAAACTGCATAGTGTGCCTTTAAAAAAAAGAAAAAAGAGGGTAAAATCAATCTTAAAAAACATAACTGACATCCAATTTATGTGTCCAAAATGACTGCATTTTATTATAGGGTACAGCAGACCACACAGTGTGCTCATATTGTGTACTTTATATTGTACACTGTAATTCATCCAGGAATGATTTCCAGAAAATTGGCATTCTGTGTACATACTGCAAACTGCAAAGATATTATTTTCAGCATGCTAGTAATGCCATTCTGAACACCACTGGAGCCAAACACACACAGATTCAGTGATTTTACCTTGTTGTCAGAGTCGGCCTCCCAGTACGTGAGCTCATATTTGGTGATCTGATCCTGGACGGGCCACAGCCATGACAGCATGATTCGAGTGTCGAGCTCTGCCTCCGCTTCAAAACCAGTGGGCTGGGCCGGGACTGCAGTCAGAGATGTGGTTTGTCTTACTACACACTTAAATCACACAATACATTACACAGCTCTCTGAAATGCTTGATTCTGATTGGTGAATCAGGCATTCCAAGGTCAGATATTCCCCAATAATGACAATTATCAATAGCAACGCTGTATCATGACCCTCATCCGGGTATCTAAGGCCACGTCTCTCGTATCACACCGCTCTCTCTCGTTTCATTCAAACACAGCTGGTGCCATCTTGAGCCTCAGTTATCGACTGTATTTACTGTAAAATGAAACTAGAGGACTCCAGTATTATCAGCGGGCCTTATATTGTTGAAGTGTTCGTCTGGTTGCTAGAATGATTGTTTTGTACACTGTACTGGATTATAAGATTATAAATAGGTCAGATTTTAAAATGGTTTCTCCTCAAATCAATATTTCATCTCCCCATCATTATTTGTGAGTATTAACTTATAAGACTGTACATTATTCCTTAAGTTTCCATTTGATTGAACTTGTTCATTCGTCTAGGCTCAAAGCTGCTTGCTAGGAACCGTTTTGATTTGCGGATGCTTTGCGATTAGTGAGCTAATAAAATACTTTAACTTGAATATTTTTTGTGTCTAATTATTTACTTATGTGGCAAGCAGCCATGCAAAAAGTTTCAAATGGGTTCTATATAGAACCCTAGGGATCTTGACCCAGTTCTAAAGAACACTTTATACTAAAAAGGTTCTATATAATAATGTATATGTATAATGTATACATAAAAATGTCTTAAATGATTGCATAATATATTCATGTTTCATGGGTTATTTAAAAATGTTTCTAGTGATAAAGTATGTGTACGGGCTGTTTAATTCATACAATTTTACAAAAATTAATGAATTGAAACTAAATGCATAAAATGATCCCATAATGGAAGCCATTAAAAGGTTTCTGTATATGATATGCCTGACAGAACCCTTTTAAGGTTCGATATACATTATACCATATTGACTTTTGTAGTGTGTCTTCAAATGATCTTCATTTGGAGTCTTTTCTCAGCACACACTGATATCAATTCGACGATAAAGAAAAACATAAATACAATGTATTATACAAGCACACATCTCACCTCCTTGCTGTGTTTTAACCTGCAGGGTGTCAGAAGGCGGGCCGTCTCCCACAGAGGTGAACGCCAGCACGCGGAGCCCGTACGTGATGTCAGGCACCAGGCCGGAGATAGTGGTCAGGCTGCTGTCCTCTGTGTTGTGTTTCTGCCACGTGCTGATCGGGAAATGCAGATCAGACGTGTAGTACACTCGATATCCTCGTATCTGTCCGTTGGGCTCTTCGGGAGGTTCCCACTGCACCAGCATGGTCGTGGCGCTCAGCATCCGGGCCTGAACGCGCAGCGGAGGGGACGAGGGGGCCTGTTCGCTGGTGCGTGTCTCTACCGTCCCGCTGGGCGGCCCGCGCCCGATGTTATTGACCGCCATGACACGGAATTCGTACTCGGAGTAAGGACTCAACCCACCGATGCTGTAGCGCGTGGAAGCAACTCCGTCCACTTCCTGGAAACCGTTGTCCGAGACTTTGGCCCGGTACTGAATCACATAGTACGACACAGGTTCGGGGTTGCCGGAATCCCATGTTAGGGTTACACTGGTGGCGGTGGTTTCCGTGACGATCAGAGAGGTCGGGGGGCGGGGCAGAGCTGAGAAACATGAATAAACATATTTAGTTCCTTGACATAATAATATGATAATATTGGAAAACAGACAACATCTAGAGTAGGACTGCAAACCTTTACTAAAAGTTTACTTCCAACACTGCTCCAACACTCACAGTAATTTTTTCGATAAGCCTGAAGGAATTAATTAGCTGGATCAGGTGCGTTTAATTAAGGTTGAAGCTAAACTCTGCAGGGATGTGGCCCTCCAAGAACTGAGCTTTGCACCCCTGATCTAGAGTGACTCAAAAAGGGCAGTGTGATGTGTTTTCTTTAATTAATTAAGGTGAATTCAGGCCCAATATTTTAACAGCAAATTAGACCTTTATACCTTTTATATCTCAAACACAGCAGAAACACATTCTTTTGTTTAATTAAGTAGCAGTATTTGCACCCAGAATAGATTTTCAATGGGATTTATATTTAAAACAGTGTTCTGTTAATTAATGTACTTTTCTCAATCTGAACACTTATATTTGATACCTATAAAATCCAATTATCCTCACAGTACACACATAGCTGTAAATAATGAACAATAACGAAAGATCCTAACACAATAAAGAATGCACTTTAAATAATTAGTCCGTCACTATCTTATATTATATAGTGCTTCACTGTTTCAATTTTATGTTAACTACGTAAAACTATTAAAAATACTTTTTGGTAACTGAAATAAAGCTGAAAAAATAAATAAATATTAGATAAATAACTTAAAAAAAAAGAAAAAAAAAGAAGTGCTTTATTGCCTGGGTAATAAAGTACTAATATTACTAAAACCTAAATACTGTAAATATAAAGCTATATACAAATATTAAAAATCAAAAACTAATAAAAATGACAAAAGCACAAAACAAAATTACTAAAAGTATAAAAATAAAAGCTAATTAAAAATATTAATAAATTCTCAAATAAATAACACTGGTTCAAATAAACTGGTATCAAATGTTAGATAATAGAAAAATCTAACTGTAACTATGCAGGCATTTTTAGTCCTTGTATTTTAAATATCTTCTCAGTGTTTCTGCTACTAAACCACATGTTCTGACATGCTAACATATGCCAAATGAATGCAAATATTGGCCTATCTGTGACATTTCTCAGGGCAGATATGTGGTAATGACCTGGCATTTAAGATGAATGTAGAAAATTGTGCTGTGTTAAACACTGTTCTTGTGATTGTTGTGTCTGTATCATAGACTAGATCGGTCAGCTCATCCTATTTCCACAGGCGAGTTGAAAAATGCCTGTATTGTCATAAAATAGCTTGTGAAATTGACTCTAAACAACTTTTGTGCAATATTCAATTGGACAGCTGTCAGAATCCAAACAGATCACCCTGAATAAGCAGCAGCAGAGTGGAAAAGGACAGAAAAACACACCAAAACCTTTTTAGGAGGCTTAAAGCACCACAGCTGCTATAGCAGAAATCCCAAAACACATGATATTAACCTCAGCTAACATGATAATGCATGACGGCAGAGCAGAGCAGAGCAGTGAGAAATACCCACTGTAATGCCAGATACACTCAAAACGCTTTAATCAATGCTAATGTTGTAACTCAACTCCATTTGCCTGAATCCAGCTCAAATTCTGCTACTCTAAATTCTTTATTTTCAACGCCTCTCTAGATACACCGATAACAGTTTGCCGTTTCACCGACTAATGGAGAGCTCAGAAGAATCAGTACAGTAACACAGTACACTTTGTAAGAAGTCTTTTAGAGAGAGTTGTTTGGTGTGGAGTAGGGTGACCACCCGTCCCGCTTTGCGTTGAACCGCACAGCATTTTCACCCCTTGTCCCGCACGTCACATATTGAGAAAATGTCCCGCATTTTCATCAGTCTGTTGGTTTTTAATGATCATATTAAGGCGAGACACGGCAGGCAAAAACATTGGGGTTTTTTTTACTGGTCAATTTTGAGATTTTGGGATATTTGTCTTCAATAACATGTCTTCTTTTAGACTAGTGGTGAAAAAAAGTCTGAAATACACATTTAGGTCTTTATTTTATTACACTTTGTCTGTTTGCGTCTGTAGATTTCCCATAAATTCAACAAAAGTTGGCGTTCTTAATCAACGTGCTGCTCCGCGATCGCTGCCGGCAGCCTGTCATCAGAAGCACCGTTAGGAAGCTCTCTCTCTCCTGTACAATCCTGTCGGATCCAAATATGGTAATTTCCTTTTTATCAGCAACCAATCGTGAAAGTAAAAGGGCTGAATGCGCAGTCTCACTGGCTGATGATAAATCTTTAAAGCCCGTTTTCTCAAAATGACTTTTCTCTCAAACTCCAAGTCCGAAATCTCCACTTCAGTAGCACCTATATACACCAAACTTTCCAGTCTTGTACATAGTTATATTATGAAGACATTTACAGAGGGATTTGTAAATATATTATTCCTAGCCTGATTTATATAACATTTTATTCCAAAAAACATGGCAAAAATCATTTTTTTAAGGCTATATTGACAGTATTTTCTGATTTACAGGATAACAAAAGTAGATATCCATAAATCCCTCTGTAATTTTTTTCCCATCTAATATGTGAACACAATGAAAAAATATTTTTTAACCTGGCTTTATCCAATACTCAGATTTATGTATATATTTATAAAATATATGCAAATTAGTGCATATTTAATTAGATATTGCCTAATTTGCATATTTAAACATTAAATTACAGAAAACTTGTAATACATTTTTTTCTCCTCTTAATGTAGGTAATGAACTGGGAAAGTTTCATGGTGATATCTGCTAGCTAAATTTTTTACCCTATTCACCTGTAGTGTCTCGCCTTAAAGGGGTGGTTCAGGATTTTCGACATCGGACCTCATTTTCAAGTGAGCCTGGTTGTTATTCATCAGTGGAGACAGTTTTCAAAAAAATTCATCCAGTCCTTACTTTTGGATAGTTCGCCGGTGCTAGGCTAGCGCGAGTCAACGGTGCACGCGTTAGCCTGCCATTAAAAACAGTTTTACCCACTCCACAGTACACCAAAAGCAAATAAATTATAACGCCAGACTATCGATGTAAATGTCTGTCGAGAGAATAATGTTAGAAATCAAACTACCTTTTCATCACATTGCATTAGTTATAATTTGTTCCCTGTATTTATAAGCAGTCTACAGCAGCGGCGGAGTTATATTTGGTTACCTAGGAAACCGAGAGAGAGCCGGTCCACATAACTATCACGCAAGTGTATTTACCTGCCGCTGCCTTTGGGCTCAGTGATGTTGAATTTAAATGACATGTAAAATAAAGACATGTTACGTTACATTGTGATGTAATGGTGTTTTCTGGAAGGGACTAAAGTTTATTAAGTTTTTATTAAGTTAGATAAACATTATATAACAGTTTTAGGTTATGTTTTAGTGTTGGTAACATGTCCCACATTGTCCCACATTTGGGTTGTTTGATGGTGGTCACCCTAGTTTGGAGTGATTTACAGCAGTTTATGATGTAGCTATAGGGTGTTGCGAAGTGGTTTAGTTTCCTCTTTCTGGATTTCATAGGACAGTAGTACTGAGAGTGCACTCTTTTACGCTAGAGTTTAACATGATCAAATTTGGGACAATGAAACGTTTCGAATAGATTCATTATCACGCAACAGCCCTAAAATAATCCTTAATGATCATTGGGAGCGCAGAGATTTTGTTCACTCTGTCAAGGCGGAAAAAAGGAGGAGAGAGATCTCCTCATCACATTTCAGTTCTGATGAAACATTGATGAGGCGATTGCATGCGCTGCCGGTCTGGGTCGGTGGGAATCCCCATGAGTGTGTTATTGATGAGATTTCACTCTCAGCATTTCAGGGCCCAGCATCCAATCGGATTACAGCAGCTTTGTTTATTACCGTCTAGATAATCACAGATAATCACAAACTTTAAGTACACAACTGAAATCAATGCCAGCTGTATGGATCACTCGGGGACAAAGATTAAAAAAGGCAATTTATTTCTTTAAGTTAATGTTACCAAGCATACTTCATTACTGCATTTGAGTAGAATTTTTTTTGCAATATGACTACTTAATGTGAAAATAAATGTTTTTGAAAAGCAAATGAAAATGTTTACTCCAATACATTTCTCATTTGTGTGGGTGCAAATGTGTTATGTATAATTGATTCACAATTTAGCAAGGATGGATTAAACTGATCAGAGCAACAACATTTCTAAACATTAGAAAAGATTTATATTTCAATAAATACTTGTTATTTTGAACGTTATTCATCAAAGCATCCTGAAAAAATGTATCACTGTTTCCACAAAAATATTATGCAGAACTGTTTTTTTGAGCATTTTAAAATATATTCATATAGAAAACAGGGTGACACTTTAGTTATGGGTCCAATTCTCACTATTAACTAACTATCAACTACGACTTTTGCCTCAAACTCATAACTACTGCTTATTAATAGTTAGTAAGGTAGTTGTTAAGTTTAGGTATTGGGTGGATTAAGGGATGTAGAATATGATCATGTAGAATAAGGCATTAATATGTGCTTTATAAGTACTAATAAACAGCCAATATCCTAGTAATATACCAAGTAATAAACCAAAAACAATTATTTAAACAGTAAAACATATTCCACAATACTATACTTTTTTTTTTTTTTTACTGTATTTTTACTGTTTTCTGATACAGCAGTAACTTTTGAACAGTAGTGTGTCTTTAATCATATACAGTATGAGAACTATAGCCCTATTCGGACGGTAATCGTTTCTCGGGTCATAAGGTATTTTCAACATTTACAGGGGCTAGTCTGTGATTTTAT
The DNA here is from genome assembly GCF_951802725.1 of Rutilus rutilus. NCBI lineage: Eukaryota > Metazoa > Chordata > Actinopteri > Cypriniformes > Leuciscidae > Rutilus > Rutilus rutilus. The sequence continues at coordinate 4,050,798 of NC_140217.1, read as the reverse complement.
TGCCATCTGAATCGAGAATGTCTGTTTTTCTCCCATCACTAGTCTAAAAATCCACGGCCGAATTACCTACTGTTTTTTTTTTTTTCTGAATTTATTATAGATTTTTTTTACCTAGATCCTGTGGTAATTTAACTAATTTAAAGAGATCACTCAAAAATTCACTGTTTAAATCCTTTTTGACCACTGCCGAGCACCGTACGGTTGCACTTCACTGTAATTTAGATGCATTTTAAAGATGTAGCCTAAACTTTTATAACTGAAATGCTGGAAAGTATTTACAAGAATGATATTTCATCACTGCTCAAAGGAGAAAGAGAAAAAAAGCACGTAAACATTTGAAATGGGCCGTTATTATGCCAGCAATTATATACACTAAAAATTTAAATAAGAGGCGGTATTAAATTATTTCAGCTAATTTCCGTATTTTTTAAATGACATCCATCATTCTGAGATAAAAGACAGAAAACCATTTTACTATAGCGCATCTATCTTCCACATGATGAATAGGATATAATTGTCCTAATATTAATTGAAATATGAATTTATTCTTATTATTCCAAGCATATGACATTTTATTTACAGCAGACAATCATGCGACTGACCACGTGAGCTGGGTTCATACAATCACAAAACTTGAGGATAAATCTCCATCCGAATGCTTGAGTTTTATCACTGAGGTGCCATGCATATTTTTTTTTACGGACATCTATACGAGAAACACTTACCATCCGAATAGGGCTTATTAAGCACATTTCATACAAGTGCAAAGATAAAGAAGATCCTGAGGCTAGACGTCTCTTACCTTTGACCATGATCTGAGCTGTGGTGTCGATCATGCCCAGGGAGGATATAGCCACACAGGTGTAGTTCGCCGACTGCCGGATGTTGGTGAGCTCCAGCACATTTCGGCCAATGGGCATCTCCTCCTCTTTGGTTAGCTCCTGTTCACCCCTCATCCACTTCACATAGGGCATGGGAGCGCCCACCGCCACGCAGGTGAGGTTCACACTGCCGCCCGGCATCACTTCGTGATTGGTGGGCGGGATTGAGAAACGTGGCGGAACTCGGCGGACTGTTGGAGGAGCGCAGATGATGTTAGAAGCAGTGCAGATACAGGAGGGCATGGCTCTGGATATACACCACTGACCTCTAGGATATAGAGTCTTTATTTGAAAATGTGAGGGATATAATATATGAATTCGCTCTCTGACTGATTCATCTGAATGGACAAAAGCAAAACTAATTCAAGGGAATAGAGCGGAGAGCCTTAATATTCTAAACATTCATCAGATAAGAGTGTTTTTGACAGTAAATGCAGCTCAAGGATGTTTTGGCTCTTTAGTCGAGTTTCCTTATTGTCTCATCAAATTTGATTTCTTTCAAAGTGCTGGCAAGCTATTTACTGTTATGTCACTAAATGAACTCTCTTTGCATCACAAATACACAGTAAAAATGCAGACAAAGAGCAACCTCAACCACAACTGGTCACAAAATAATTTCTAAAGACCAGTCTCACTGAGGTGTGCGATGCTTTTTTTCTACATTGCCCTGTCACACTATCTTGGACTGACAGACACTCAGGAGCTCAAAGAGATGCAGACCGGCGAATGTCACGTCTCAGATTTGAACTTTAGACTTTCTCATCAATGTGACTGATAGCTTAGCGGTGCAGCGCACATTTCCTTTATCGTTTCATAGATATACAATGGGAAACAGACTCTGAAAAGTCAGATTTCACAGAATTTTCTACAAAATTCAGTCATTTATAAAGTTCTACATCTTCACTACCCCTTGCATGTTTAATAATTAAATATTGAAGCTAATTTGATTATGCTGTCAGTCATCAATGAGAGTTTTCCAGTCAGTTTTCCAAAATTCTGCATATCTTCCCCCCAAATCATAAAAGAAAATTATATTTATAGTTTGCCGACAAATCTTTTTTTTTTTTTTTTTGATATTTATTTTGAAAATTCTTGTAAAAAAATATTTTCATATGCCACATTTGTGTATTTAAATAATGGCATGATGAAGCTCAGAAGTAGTACTGTAAAAAAACAATTTTTTGCAAAGAAATGCATCTCACTTGGATCAAGAACAGCATAATTTGACAGCAGAAGATTGTGACCCTTTACACACATTGAGTTGGTGTGCAGCCAAAGCCAAACCATCCTGCCCACTGAAGACACAGCAAACGCTCTGTGAATCTGCAGAGCTCCCATAAAAGAGCAGCATTTTCTGTAGACTTCATGGAAGAAGCCGTCTGAAAGAGTCCATGGAGAGATTGCTAATAAACCAATCTTTTATAATGTCTCTCCGTATATAAAGTGGAATTGTTTGCAGATGGCAGCTGAGTTTAACGGGGAGCTCTGCGGCCAGACATCTGCTTATGTTCACGGATAAACAAGTCTCACTTCTGAGAGACTCCAGCTCACTTCCAAATCTGAACATTACCTGTTAATTTCCTTGTCATTACCTTCACATTTCCAGACACAGGAAATTATTGCGGATGACTGAGGAAAGTGTGGGGCTAAAGGATTACAAATGCTCAGTGTTTATTTGACTTGAATGCAATTTCTGGAAAGCAGAGAACTAGCTACCACCCAAACTCCAAAAATAAACTCAAGATGTCTCTTTTTCACACACACACACACACACACACACACACACACACACACACACACACACACACACACACACACACACACACACACACACACACACACACTTTAAATGGTTTACAAGAGTAGTGTTCATTTTCGGCATTATCATGTGAGATTTAACTGTGTGCATCTAGAGCGGCTTCTTGGCCATGTGTTATATAAGAAAATAAGCAAACTCACACTACCCATAACACCAAACCAGGTTATATGTGACAAATCTGTCCTTGCTGAAAGTAAAATAATATGTGCCGTAAGAAATAAAACCTCAAAGCCAATCAAATGTGTAGAGTAAGACTTTAAAACAATGATATTCCACTGTACACAAACAAAAATGAAAACTGACGAACTGACAAACATCTTCGATGATTGAGACAAAAAAGCGTTTGGTTATGACTCTTTGTTTCTTTTCTGTGTGTGTGTAATTTGAACATATTGCTGTGGTTCAGGTACAGTAAATCAATATTTATTGCAAAATGTATTGACTCAAGTCAGGTAAACACTGAGCAAATTGTGCTTATGGGGTCTGCTCTGTACTGGACATGGCCAGGGGTGGCCGTAATAATCGTCATCTTTGAGAGATGAGCGCAGAGTTTGGACTTTTGAGATTGAGTTAAGTTTGTTAGTTGGGCAAGAATGCCTGCAGGTGTAATAGTGTAAGAGAGACATCACATTAATCCACGTTAGTCACTGTACATAGAGAGGATGATGTTACCCATGGACATGAGGGATGGTCACGACATGATGGCAAGAGTTTCTCTCAGTTAGAGGTTGTTAAGAAAGTTTGAGAAGTCTTTGCTGGCTAGTAAAACAGACCGGCGTGAGCGATGCCAGTGGCCGCGGTGAGGTTAGAGAATGGGCGGAACTGACATTAGTGACTGATCTCGTGAGAAGTATTGCTGGGAGGGATAACAGAGCAATGAAAGCTTGCAGTTAGACATGCAGACATACATGCAATGTTAGGTGAAGAGAGAGCGAGAGAGAGAAAGACCATTGTTTTAATGGAGAGGTGATTGCAGGAGAGGGAGGTAACTGGGCTTTATTCAATGCACAAGCAATTTCACAGGCGTGTGCGCACATACACACACACGCACACACACACACACACAATCCAAAGCACATCAATGGCCATGCACACATGAAGCAAAAAAGCACAAATCAGCGATAGTCAACAGAGCATGCATGTGTGACCTATAGAGTAAAACACCAATAAATAAATAAATAAAAAATCCAAATGAATGCATCAAAGAATGAACAAAATAGTGCAAAGAATCCAAATTTTATAGCTTTGTCTGATCAATAGAGGAAAAAAACCAAACCAACATGATTGGATAACTCTCTGTAACAAGCTGTGATCAGAGAGGGATTCCACAACAGGCGAACTCCTGATCCTGCCAATGTTTCTGCCGTCAGGGATAGACATCACTACATTTACACCGTTTTCTGGACTGTCAACTTGTTGCAAATCTTCTGGTCTGAAGTGGATTAGTAGAATCAGTCTCCAATCAGCATCAAAGCTGTGCTTTACAGACTCAATCAACTCAAAATAAAAGTCCTATACAGATACTGGAGAATGAACAAGCCGAAAAAAAAAACAAAGCAAAAAAAAAAACATCAACGTGAAGTCAGGGTCCAAAACGAACACTCACTGAATGTGAATTGAGAGTCATTTCTGTTCAACCACCATGGCTGGCTTTATTAGATACTACAACATTTACTGATACAAGTGCATCTACAAAAGATACATAAATAAACTATATATATATATATAATTTGCTATCTCATACATATGGCATCGTCTGCTGTCTCATGTACAGATGGTGGACAACCAGAATGAGACTTTTACCGCCGCCGTTCCCGCGGCGGCAAAATTGGGATGTGTATTTGCTGCCTTTTATCGCTGAGTGGCGCTGTAATCACAGACTTTGAAAAGTGTCAGTTTATTCTCTTTATGACGTAATCTGCCGCGGCAATAATCTGAGCTGAGAGGCCACAGATAAATTCAAGATAAATATTGTGGTTAAACGAATTCAACTTCATTAAATTTAAACAAAGTACACACGTTAACATTGTGTGCCCAGTTTTTCTATCATTTAGAAAGGCTATGTCAATAGGTTACTTGTCATTTACTTCGTGTTATTTTAATGTGTATGTAGATTTATTAACTGAAACATAACAGTGAAATAAATTAAAATAATTTACCGTAAAATTAAAACATTTTCAGGACTTGCAGTACTAACCGATGTTAGTCGGTTTAAGCATTCTTTGTTATATTCAGAATTAAATAGGCTTACATGTTGTTATGATTATCAATTGAATTAATTAATAAATAAATAATCAACCACAATGCCTATTAGCCTACTGCCGCGGCAAAAATAAACCAGTCGAATTTCAAAGTCGTTCGCGAAATGACTAGGCTATACTGGGTGGCGCAAGTGACAGGGCAAAACAGCAGCAACTGCGGCATTTTAAAAGGTAAGTTACCTATCTGTTTATTTAAAAAAAAAAAAAAAAAAAAATTTTTTAAAAACCATTATTTGAACAAAAATGAGACTGATTGAATATGTAAAAATATAAACAAACAAAGCAGAGAATAAAACAAACTTTTAGGGAAAAAATATAGGCCTATTATGCTACAACAGAATTGGTTAACATTAACGAAAAGCAAAATATGTAAAAATACATTAGTGTTTCGCGGACGACACTGATGAATCTGATGAAGGAAGACTGTAAGCCAATTGCACCAGAAAATGAAGATGATGAAGCTCGTCTTTAATCTGCTAAATTATTTTTTTGTGTGTGTGTGAATCATTCACGAGATTGAGATGACTGACAGTGATACCCGGCTATAGCAACGGAAGACATTTTTCAAAACAGATCGAACAAATCAGAAAAATACTTTCAATACAGTATTGCTTTCAATTAAAAAATAAACAATGAAAAATGTAAAAGAAAAAGAAAATTCATTAAGTTTGAAAACCCATCGCACATTTCAAGGTATGAATAAAGTGTCGGGACAGTTTATTTATTTAAACAGGGTTGCATCGATAGAGTTTATTCCCTTTGTGATGCAAAATAAGAAACACAGAATCTTATTCTTGCAACATTTTAAATTTCTATTGTCAAAGAAATTGCAGCTAAATTATAAAATTAAAACGGTACAAAACGAAAAAAGTTCAAAGCAACAAATTAAGAACAGGCGTTTTTCTTTGCCTCTCTCGCGCTGGATATTTTTTTACTAAGTTTGGTCTCCCTCACTGCGCGCGGCAGGTCATTCTCGAAATTAAGCATTTCAGCGTAAAAAACACCATACAGCTGATAATACTGTATATGTCGCTGTGTGTCATCCACACAAATCACGAAAGAAAAAACTGTAACAAATAGCTTTTGTTCCTTCAAAGATACAACATGCCTTGCTGAATTCACCTTACAATAAAACGAGGTGGGTTGCGAATTAAAGAGCTCTGTATCTGCTAAATTGAAATTGTGTGTGGAAAACCTTTAAATACAACCAATAAAACTACAATATATAATTTAATAAGATATAGGGCCTACTGTACATAGGCTATGGACTTTTGGAGATTTTGAGATTAATTAATCCTTTAAAGAATGTTGCCTTTGCCTGCTCATCAGGCTGGCTCCGACACTCTCCATATGAAAGACGGACATTAACACCTCTGTCCTGCACCCCCACGATAAAGCAACTATTGCCTTCTCCAAACCCCCCACAGGCTAGCTGAGTTTGCAAAACAAAACAAAGAGTTTGCCACTCGTCGTGGTGTGCCAAAACACTTCATTATAAACTTCAATATTTCATACAAAACAATCTCAAAACGCTTTGTGACATTTTGAAAAGCCGTGGATGCATTCCTGCCACTGGAACCATGAACGCAACAGAATACTGGTTCTGATTTTATTGTTTGTCGTTTAAACGTCATATATATATATATATATATATATATATATATATATATATATAGGCTATATATAGGCCTATATATATATATATTTTTTTTTAACAGAACTGCTTTTGAAATTACGATTGGAATTATTATAGGCTACAGAAGTAAAGTCATTAATATTTGTTCCTTAGTGTAAAATGGAAATGCATGGTGATTTTATTTTGTAAATAGGCTATAAGCAAAAAAAACTATGTTTTAGAACTAGACAAATCTCTCTGCATCAACAATAGACTATAAAATGCATTAATATAAAAATATCAGTAGTCCAAGTTAGTTCGGGATTCGAACCCGTGTCATCTAAATGATCGTAACGTATGTTCAACCACTCGGCCACGATTCACTCGTTGCGACATGGCCGTTCCAGTGTGTGTTCGCTCACACGAGCGAGAAGCGCTCTTCATTCAAATGAACGCGCCGCCGCGTTTGTCCAACACTAATTCAACATGCCAGAATAAAACCTGGCTTTAGAACAATGCATAGCGCCACTCGTCGTGGTGTGCCAACATTTTTTACAATAATTTAGTTTCATTTATTTCAGTGTTAATGTTTGAGTTAAAAAAATCCTTTACAAATTAAATTAACACAAAGTCGGCTGTAAGAGTCCTTTATAGGCTAAGTAAAAAAGCAAAGGGCTTACAGTCTTAACATTTAGGCTACTTTGCTTAAATTCGATACATTTATTTTCAGTAGGGCCTAATACATTTGTAGGGATGTAATTTCAGTATGCTTTACCAACGCTATGTATTCAATTAAAGTTCCAAGAGGTCTAGTCTCTATATTTCCTTCCCAGCTGACACTAATATGCAAGTGCACAGCAAAAATCACAACTTGTGCTTGCTGCGAACGCAAGTTATTTAAGGTGTCTCAACTGTACACAGTCTACCCTACAATGTGAATTCGTTACAAGGTTTCATTTAATTAAATTAATGTGCAGCAATTTGTACAAATAGAGTCTATAGGCCTACTATACTGTTGTAGCCATTAAATAATCTCATTTAGTATCATATTTGTTAAAATATTATAATGCTATTTTTTTCCATCTATGTTGAATATGAAAAGTGAACAGCACGAGTAAGATAGGATGCATTATATCGAGAGATGGATATGGAGTGGGTCAGACATGATTTTGACCACTTCATTAAGTTTTGTTTAGTAGAAAACCTTTCTTTAAAGTGAATTTCGTTTTCTATAAATTGTATCTTAATTTTAATAAATTTTTCATCAAAATTGCCTGGATTTAATAAGTAAGAGAAGCAAATATAACAGACACTAATCATGGAGGCGCCCGCGCGGTCACTTGCATTGCACGTCAGCTGGAGCGCATCTCATCCTCCTAACGAAACTTAACGAAACTCAGCGTATGCCTCACACAGACATGATAAATACATCAAATACACAAAGCTTGAAATGTCTTCAAACGAAATAATTCAAAACGAAAAGAAAAAGGCTACTCTCTGATTATGTCTTTATGTGCATTTCTCTCTAGGTGCGTTCACTACAAATATGGCGATCGTCAACTTCATCTTTGCAGTCGACACTGTCAGAAAACACTAGTTTATTGATAAAAATCAATGCACGCATCACCGGATTTACAAATAGGCTACACATCTTGCTTGTTGCAGGCACTTATGTCGAAAAAACGAAATATTATGTTGAAATAACATTATTATTAATAATACATCTTTTAGAATATTTGATTAAATGCTGATTGTTGCGCTTGTTCAATTTAATAAAATTAAAACTTAATTGTGATAATTAAAATAATTGAAAATTAAATATTTAGTGGCCAAGTTTTGCTAATTTATTATATAGGCTATTATATGCCTATTGCTTATATTAAGTAGGTCATATTAAGACAAGGCATATATTAGTTATTTTAGCTATTTTAGTTATGAGAAAAAAAAATCTAACGAAATCTAAAATCTAAATCTAATAAATCCCAAAAAAAAAAAAAAAAAAAAATCTAACGCCAATTCAACATGCCAGAATAAAACCTGATTTTTGAACAATGCGTAACGCCACTCGGCCTGGTGTGCCAAAACACTACATTTTAAACTTCAATGTTTAATTCAAAACAATCTCAAAACGCGTTGTGACATTTTTTTAAAGCAGTAGCCTAGCCTATATACATTAAGGGCATTGAAACCAGGATCTTAACTAAAACGCGTTCTGCGTAATCTCTCAAAAATTATGCCACACTACTCCATGTATTTTTTTTTTTTTTTTTAAGGACTGCTTTTGAAATCACTATAAATTACTATGTAATTGTATCGCTCACGAGAGCTCTTCATTTATCTAATTCCTCAATAGAATAGTAAAAATATTCATCGTCATTGCTCCTAATATCGTCTCTATTTTTAACTTTTGATTCTATTTTTTCAGTTCTAAAATTGATTCTATCTTTGGTTCTATTCTGTTGTAGCCTAATAGGCCTATTTATATATGAAAAATATGCCTATTAGGCTTAGGGTTTTATATTTAACCCACTTACATTTTAAAATACGGCAATTGCTGCTGTTTTGCACAATGTCCCTTTGCGCCACCTGGCGGTCATTTCGGGAACGACTTTGAAATGCGGCTGGTTTATTTTTGCCGCGGTGATTTCGCCGCGGCGGCTGGCGCGGCGGTAATAGGCATTTTGGTTGTCCACCATCTGTATATATAGACAGATACGCCAATATAATTAACAAGAGAGTTTAAAACTAAGACTACGGCGATTATTTATGTTGGCATGTCTTATTTGTGCTCTGCAGGAGCCAATGAGAGAGACTGCGCTGAAGATATCTCGCCCAAGGCCACATAAAGTGTAGAATGCGTTAAGACATGAAGACCTGTAGAGATCATTATCATAGAGATCGGAGTGACCTAGAAACGGCTGGGACACATTAACCCAACCAGAACCTCCTTATCAAGAACAATTGGTGGCTATATGGTTATCTGAATGTTCTTGATGTTATATTAGGCTCTTCAAATGAGTGTTCTGGTTTCTGGACTTTTGTAGCACATGACTTATAGATGGTTCCCTGAGTAGAGGAACTAAACACTGCGTCCTATTAGAGGACACTATGAGTGCGAGTTCCCATTCAAAAGGGAAGCTAATTTGTCAATGTCATTCAATGTTCTTGTCTAAATGAAACAGCTTGTTTCTGTGATTATGTACAGAATGCCCTGGTTCAACCACTTTGGGTTTTTGGAAGGATAATGACTCTCTTTTAAACAAACAACTGGAGAGGAAAATATCTTTTGCTTTCCGCATTCTTACTTGCTGACTGTTTGTATTGTTCTCCACATCGGGAGTCCTCACCAAATGGCTGATTCCAAAACAAACAATGAAAGCTGCTTTAGCCAGCTTAAATACTTGAGAGCTCAAAAGGCTTTGTGGCAGTTCGCTGGCGTAACTCCTCTGAAGAAGGAGCAGAGGAATTGCTGCCATCTTTGAAATTTGAACTGGTTTATAAACAGGTCTGATCCGCTAAGCTAAGGGTGAAATCCTCTGATTGTTCTTTGACCTCTGAGTTCAAGCTTTGAACAACAGCAAATCGCCCTGTTCATTTAGAAAGAATGATGCTGCTATCCTCTGTTTCCGCAAACAAGACCAGACTACGCTGCACAAAATGCCTACTTTTCATGCGCGTGCACAGAAGAAAAACTTCTGTAAACAAGTACATAAAAATACTTAATACGAGCCACATAACTGGAAGAAATCCACATGACTCAAAGGGTGTTTTCACACTTCAACTGTTCCCATCTTTTGCGATGCAACGACCGCATCGACACAAAGCCTAATTCTGTGCATGTTAAGTTTTAGTAGTTAAAACCAAAGAAAGAAATGCACGAGTACAAATGTAAAGTAAAGAGTCATTCCTTTGCTACAGTGATAAACTGTTGCCACTAGTACTTGGTACTGCTGTTAAAAGCCAAAAAATATGAAGTAAATCAACACAGGAGCATCAAAAAAAAAAAAAAAAATCTGACTTCATTTAAAAAACAGCCAGATGGACATTTTGTACGGACCTTAGCATAATTTGCATTTGGCAGAAAACAAAAGCATGGTTGAAAAACTAAACAAAAGATTGGTTTGGAGCCAAAAAACACAATGCATCGATCTCAGGTTCAGACCGAGCAATCGAAGTGTGAAAACAGCCTAAAAGATCCCTGAAGTTGCTCTAGGGCTTTTTACAAATGTCTGAAAACAACAAAACATCCACATTTCTGACACATGCAACATAAAGAAGAAGAGCAGGCTGAAATGTGAGGCAGCCAACAGCATGCATGGGTTTGTAAGGGAGAGGACAGTGTCAGAGATTCAGAGCTCCAGAGAGACTGGCACACGGCGGGACAGGAGCTGCCAGCAGGGGGACACACGCCTCCCATCCGCCGACCCTCTGCGTAGGAGGAGAGATAGTGAAAAGAACGCACCTTCCCGCTGGTCTGAGAGTGAGGAGTGGATTGATTTTGGATGGCAGGGTGCGATGAAGATGGAGGAAGGGAAACAAAAGAGAAGAGAGCAGGAGGAAGACAAGGAGAAACAGAGAGAGTAAAACAGGCAAATATTCCGCTTATCCATAAAAGAGAGATGAGAACATGGAGACGACAACAGCACCAAAACACACTCGTGCATCCATTCATTTCTAGATTTCTTGTATTATAAATCAAGGTGTATTTTATGACAGATTATGCATAACACACAGGTCAGATTTGAATGCCGATGCATTGCAAGCGTATACTTAACATGCGTTCTTGCATTACTGTGGTGGTAACTAACCTTAGTGACAAATATAAGTGCTATAGACTAACCAAAACCCTACAGGAAAACATTTAGCATTTTTAGAATAAAAAAAACAACAACAACATTATGTTATGAATTGTATTACGTACACCTGTGTGCACACAAAATTAATCAAGTAACATATAGTATCTGCAATCTCTTTCAACCGCAATTTTTTTTCTTACTTAGAATTTTTGTCTTGTTTTCCATCACAATTATCTAAAAATTCTTGCAAAAAGAATTGCTCTCTGAAAAATGTACTGTATATTAGGGCTGGGCGGTATATCGAGTTTGTACGGTATATCGATATATTTTTTTGAAACGATATGCAATGAGGCAATACCGTTTATATCGATACAGTAGTTTGATACGAGCACATCTGAAAAATAGCGGAAGACGCAGTGTGAGCTGCCGCAGTGAAAGTACATAGTACAATTTGTCCTAAACATGACACAAGCTTATATTAAGGGCTTCAAAATAACTGGTAAGATATAACAAGTTTAAAGCAGCTTGCCCTGTCAGATGCTTACTGACAGATACTGTTGCTGACTGACAGATAAATACTTGTGCTGTTTAATGCGTTTGAGATGTGGTGCTTTCCTCAGTGCTTAACTTACATTTCACAGGTATATTCTCCATCTTTAAATGTTAGAAAGTCAAACAAATATGTCCATTTCACTGTCAGGAGAGGACGAGCTTCTGCAATTGAATCTCCGCTAATATTCAAGCTTCCGTGAATGAGCGACGCCGCGCGCATGCGGGCCAAACAGACGGAGCACAATAGAATAGTAGCGCAATAATTCTGACTAAAATATACATATTGCTAAAATATTTGTTGTTGGAAACAATAAATGTGCCATATGTGGAATTTTAAACCTACAAGTATATTTTTATGAAAGTGACCATTATAACGGGGTAATCAAATGCAGGCTAATATAATTAGTTTAAGTGGTTTTATTTTCATTTTTTAGTCAATTTAAAAACAAAAGCATTATTTTTGTTTTTAGATTGTAATGTTACAATGTTAGAATGTAATGTGATTTTAACCACCTTTTTGCACATAATATATTGCATAGCCTACATTAAATTCACTATATTTGTTTCCATATCCTTCAATATCAACATTGTTTGTAGGATATCATTGGGCAGGATGTGAAATGACATTTTTTTAAAATAAATACAGATTTTCTTTATCCAAATAGAAAAACGTAGAAAGTACCGAGATATATATCGTATATCGCCATTTAACCAAAAAATACAGAGATATGATTTTTTGGCCATATCACCCAGCCCTACTGTATATCCATTTAAGTGAGTTTATGCTTAAAAAAAAGAAGCGCATTTCTGCCAATGGAGTCAGAAAAATAAACTTTTCCCTTTGAATTGAGTTTTTATCTGGTATAGTGAGCCATAGTGGACAATAATCAATGCCACTTTACGACGTCCTGACAGAAAGACTAGCATGTTTAATGGATTTTGGTCCTCCACACAGTGACTATCGTAGCACTCAACATAAAAACCCAGTATACGTAATCAATAGATATCTTTTTTGTTTGTTTTTTTCAGAAGTCATTTTGCTTCTCAAGTAAATGTATCTAGATTTAAGAATGCTTAAATATTTGCCCTGGAAAACAAGACAAAAATACTAAGTAAGAATTTTTTTTTTTTGCATTGTTCTGCCTAAACCTCCCAATTTACTAAGGCACAAACACACACACACACACACACACACACACACACACACACACACACACAAATAAACAAACACAGAAGAAGCATGATGCAGGACCCTCAACAGTGCTTGAGTGTCTCAGTGTGATAAGGCACATGGGAATGAGAGTGAATACACACACATCTTTCACATGAAAGGATAAGCAATTATGGAATGATCACTCTCATATACAGTGATAAAGGTGTAAACACCTACTCGCTGCAGTTGAAACCAAAGAAAAAAGACAGAGGGAAATAAGAGTAAAAGAGAGACGGGGAGGAAGCGCACTAAACAAACACACACAGGCCCACACACAGCGTTCAGAAGAGATCTGTTATGTAAGTGTGTGTCAGTGAACTTTACACACCTGTAGAGAGACTCTAGATTAGACTATAAACAAGAACAAAACCACTTCACAACATACAGAAAATATCCTCGCTAGTAAAGCTGGGTGATATATTTAATATTTACAATATATGCAATATTTCTTTGTTGGCAATATGAAGTTGGCTTTGCACCTGCGGCTTGATTATCCAGACACATCTGAGGTTTAAATGAGAGATTCTGGTGAAATATCCATCAAGAAGTTTTAATAGCATTACTCATTTAATCTTAGTCTCAAAAACAATGATAGAGTTGGAAAGTGAATCAGTTCTTTCAAACTGTTCATTTCAATGAATAGATTCAATGATTCAGCGATTCAATGATTCATTAGATCAAAATGTTAATTGAAGTGCCTGTGTGGCAATTTATATGCTTACATTTTTTTAGCAAATATATATACCAAAGGCAAATACTGTTTAATGTGCTTTACTATTTATAATAAATGAAATAACATTAAAAAATACATAAATAAATCTGATTAAATATTCTTCTCATTTACTTAGTGAAATTTTTTTTTTTCTTCAACATTTTTACTGTACTTTACTTCTTGTTTTAAGCATTTTAATTTACTTGCAATGACTTTATGATTAAAATTGATGATTCCTCTCAATGAAAAAACAAACAAACATAATTTTAAGCAAATACTTAAATATTGAGATGTAAGCCAAAAGGATAAAATATTGCATATGGGCTATATCATCCAGCCCTACTCATTAATTATAGAATAACAATGCAGGATAAACACATATACACACAGTTGAAGACATCAATAATAAATCCTTGAATAGAAAAGCAATAAATGTATGACACTACCATTGAAAAATTCATGGACTAACAAAATGAGAACATCTCTCTCTCTCTCTCACCATAAAGCATTAGATACTCAAACATTTATATTAAATGTCATTCATCAAATGGCACGTCCTGAGAGTGTGTGGACTGTGTAAAGATCAAAAGGCTCCAGAGAGAATTCACATGATATGATCTTCACGATGCATCATTTATTAGTTTCTCTCTGATTGGTCGAGGGCTTGAGGAAGAAGACCAGGAGAATTTATGGACAAAGATTTCTCATTTCCCCTGCTTTCATATCGAACACGTGCACGCACACACACACACACACACACACACACACACACACACACACACACACACACACACACACACACACACACACACACACACACACACACACACACACACACACACACACACACACACACACACACACACACACACACACACAATCAAAGAGCAACGTATCCCCATATTTAAAGGTCTGAAGTTGAAGTGGTCTTTAACTTTCCAGGCAAAAGTGGGAGTTAAATAAAAGGTTTTTCTTTGAAACAAGGTTTTAGCGGCCTCTGAATCTGCTGTAATTGATCCCGACATTAATGAGGGAATTTCCACAATGGGATTCTCCAATCTGGCTTTCAAGTCTCAACATGGCCCTTTCTTTGATGTCCTGAAAACACTTACACCATTTCCAACCTTCATGACCGGCAACATTAAAGGGTTCTTTATGTAATTTAATATTCTTTACTATATTAACATTTTTCTGCACTTATCCCCGAAGTCTAAAAACGTAATATTAACTTTAACCTCTCTCTGACTTTACTTAAATAGGCTGTTTTTATATTGTAACTGTAATATGTATAATGATAATATTACATAAAGTTAAAATAAAGTTTAAAATAATAAAGATATATTTTATTTTATATTTTAATAGCATAATAAAGCATAATATGTATTTTCTGATGGAAGGCAGTACTAACACTTGTTGTGGTCTGCACATTTTACTGCACAGTTCTGCAAGAATCAATTCAATACTCAACAAATGTTGCAAAGATAGCAAATGGACAAAAATAATGAAAATATAATCATTGAAATGTCATAAACAATTTCCAGCTATCAACTATAATCATCTTGAAAATAAAAGCTCTTAAAAATTACATTAATCATAAAGATAAGCTTATAATTTCATAGTAAAGGCTTAAAACCAATAAACAAAAAATAAATAAAAATGAAACAGTGGGAAGTTTGATTAATTTCAAGTGAATTAGTTCTTTCCATTTCAATGAATAGATTCAAGATTCAATTATCCACCGATTCAAAGATTTGCTCAAAATTGCCTTCGTGGCAATTTTACTGTATATAGACGTTTTAGTAACATATACTAGACAAATACTGTTACCTGTGCATTAATATATAGAATCAATCAAATAAACTAAATAAATAAATAAAACTGATTAAATATTCTTCTCCCTCATTGAGTGAAAATCTGTGTGGAAAACATTTCTTGATTATTAAAAATGGGAAAACAATGGAGAAGTTCTCCGCTGCTGCACCATGTTTCTATTAAGACAAATGGGTGATTAAAGAGAAATGTGAGTTTTTGAGAGACAGGTCCTGTTCTGGCCGCGGTAAAGCCTGTATGGAGAGCAGATCGAGGTGAAACGGGACGGGGTTTTGGGTTTGGCTGAAGATCTTACCTCTGACGTAGAGGTTGGCAGGAGCGGAGTAGCGTGTTCCTGCGCTGTTCACCGCCACACACTCATACTTGCCCTGGTCCGACTCCTCGCTGTTCTCGATCTGCAGCGCCCCTGCAAACACAACATAAGCAATCACAAACCAGACAGAAATGCTCTCTCACACACACACTCACAAACAATTGAAACTTCCATCGCTTTAAACCAGGGTGGCCCGAGGAGAAGAACATTTTTTCTACACACTTCATTGACTAGCACTCGGCTGGCATATGACCTTTCTTGTCTCTCTAAATACTGAAAGAGCAACATCTTTCACTCCATAATTCAATAAATCTAAAGCAAACTGAGTTATTTATTCATTGTGGCAAGTAAAAACACCTGCAGGCTACGCCGGCTATAACCGTCACTGTACATAAACTCTGCTATTCTGCTAGCCGAGGCAATGCTGTGCTTTTAGAGAATCGATCTATTAAGACATAATACAGCCGCTGCAATTACTGTCAATACTGTACATTCTCAGTGCATCCAAACCAAAGAAAAAACTAAAACTAAAAGGTTAAAAGTATTTTTTCCTGCCAACAGTATCATGACAGATACAGTTCTCATACAGCCACTTACCTGGCTTCAGCATTCTGCTCATCTTAATAACACATGCATTCACACAAACATATCATTGACATTTTGTTCTGACAAAATAAGGAAATAATTCGCTCATTAGGTTTTTTTTAGTATGGCGGTGCTGTTTGTTTGCGTGATGTGACATACATCATGCAATCTGTGGAGGATGGAGGCACACCGAGAAAACTAAAGATGTCGTCAGTGTATTTCAGAAGTAGTCCTGAAATGCATTATGGGATGGGTTTAAACGTGTGCATTAACAATAGAAACATAATCCAAAGACTGTGAGTGTATGAGACCTCATTACGATACTGAGCATTAACCTCGCTCCAAGAGTTCATTATACAAACAAATGACCCTTACAGCACACATAAACACACACACATTAGATCTGTTCCAAACCCCACTGAGCCGCCTCGCTGTCGAAAGGCCCGTTCACACCAAAGACAATAACTATAAAAATCATTTTAAATGTAAAAGAATAGTCTATACCACAGCTATAACATTAAAGGCACAGATAAATCATATTGTTGGAATCACTTTCAGATTTAAAAAAAAACAATTCTAGCTGATGAATGATAAAAACATTGACAGCCAATCAGAATACACCAGACTTTAAAGAGCTCAGACATTTAAAGTGGCAGCGTGCGCTCAGAATAAACACAACGATACCGTCTGCTGACGAGGACGCTAATATAGTAATTGTTATAGTTATTGTTCTTGGTGTGAATGGCCTAATGTCTATTTACTAGAAACTTAATCTATATAGACAAAAAACGAATACAAATAAAAAATAAAAAAACTATAATAGTATATCATTATACTAAAATAAGACTAGCATCAACGCATTCCTGACTATAGCTCAAACAGTAAAGCATTGCGCTAGCAACACCAGGTCATGGGTTTGATTCCCATGGAATGAATGAATGATAAAATGTATAGCTTAAATACAATGTCGCTTTGGATAAAAGCATCTGTCAAATACATCTTGTAAAACTACATTTCCTATAATTGTCTGTAGCAGCAGGAGAATAATAAAGCATCAATGACCCACCTGCTGTTAATTTTGTTTCTATCTGATGTTTTTTTGGTCACACTTTAAATTAGTTTAAATTCTCACAATTAACTAACTATTAACTACGACTTCTGCCTCAATAAACTCATAATTACTGCTTATTAATAGTTAGTAAGGTAGTTGTTAAGTTTAGGTATTGGGTAGGATTATGGGATGTAGAATATGATCATGCAGAATAAGGCATTAATACGTGATTCATAAGCACTGATAAACCTAGTAATAGGCACGCTAATAAGCAACAAGTTAATAGTGAGAATTGGACCCTAAACTAAAGTGTTACTGTTTCCTTTTTCGGATCACATTATATTTTGGATTTCCAAACTTGTAGTAACTTATCAGGAGTGAGAAGTTTTTATTAATACTTTGCAATATGTGATGTTGCATTTGATTCAAATGAGGTATCTTTTAATTTAGCAGTTTTCTGTTTGCAATGGCCTTCACATTATGCCTATGGTATTTACAAATGCAGCTCAACAGCGTCTGGAACAGAGCTACTGTCTCTTTCTCTAGTCGTCAGGAAAGAAGGCTTTTCTATCACTTATTACACTTGAAACGCTAGTATCCGACTGATGTTGAAAGATGTCATGCTGGCCTCTCTCAGTCTAATCTCACTTTCTCGCCCTGACATTCCCTCTGAAGAGTTCGGCTCAGAGTTACAGTCAAATTTTGAATTTCTTTCTTTCTCTCTTTCTTTCTTCTTTTTTATACATCAGTTCTGTCATGTCAACGGGGAGCTTTTCTATCACTCAGTTTGGACATTCTGGATTCTCCTGCTAAAAGCCGGGAGATGAGAGGCACTTGGTTAATGCAAACTGTCATAATGACATTAAGATTTTCTGCTGCGGGGAATGAGATGTTGTCAAGGTATCTCACAATTTCTCAAACCGCAAGTCTGCTGACTTATTGATCAGACAGACTGCCAGTCATCAGAACAGGCCTTTATCTCTGAATAAAGTTCAGTTCAGACGAAAATGACATTAAAATAATGTCACAATACATAATTCTTATTGTAGCTAAAACAGATTTCATTTTCTTTAATGCAATCTTCCACAGATTTGGTGAAATATGACGAGTATGTTCTTGACAGGTGAGATTCACCCATGTAGATGTTAACTGGATGCATCTTTGCAGAGAAAACAACTGCGTGTTTTCTGGTGGTTTGGTATAGCTGTCTTTAAACACAGTATATTCTTTTCAATTTGGCTGAATCAGACGTTCATTAGTGAGACAGACGAGCAGAGGTTCATGCACAGAGACGAGGCCGGATTGAAGACGAGGAGGAGGAAGACAAAGAGAGAAAGACTCCAGAATGAGGACAGGGTGATGGAGGGGGGACACTTTGAGGTGACAACGAAATCGAAAGATGACGCATTTGGATATTTTCTGTTTTCAGCATTCTTACCTCTGATTGGTGTACCACCTGGTGAGGTAATATGAATGCAAATAAGATTAAAGAGAACTGTTAGTGTGAAAGAGAGCAAGAGCTAGAGAGAGAAGAGGAGAGAAAGATGAACAGGAGAATTTCTTATTTAAAAAGCGGCATGTACAATCTTCCCAGAAGATGTTTGGCTCTTCTGTTCTCAGTGTTCAGTCACATTACGTATAGTTTACATTTGCTGCTTTAGGGCAGAAACATACTCTATGCAAGCACACAAAAGAGCGCTGTACTGTTGTACACGTTCTTGAGTTACTCCTCCAGGACTCAAGGGAGTTACTGTGCTAAATGTCTGTGCAATCAAAAAAGATGTTATTATTCAGATAGCTGACTATACACATGGTGAAAGTTCAATTCGTTTAAACTAAACTGCTCAGCAAAACAGGACAGAAAACTGTCCATAGAAGAAGAGTTTACACTAATATCTGCATTAGCGCCCCATGTGAAGCTTGTAATTTGAAATGAATTGCATTTTGACATTTTCAAGCACCATGTGTGAAATCAAGCTTGATTAGCTAAAAGTCTCTGAGTTAATGTACTTGTGTAGAGTATGTTTTGGCCTTTAAATGACTCATTCTTGTGACGGCTGAGTAATAATTTCAACTCTCTCTGCACAAGGGTCGTCAGCTATTTTTTACAGTGATGCACATTCTACCTCCAGCACAACTTTGGCCTTTGGATCCGACAGCAGCTGTGCTGAATAAATACAGTTGTCTGATGCAACACAGAAGAAAACCTTTTTTTTTTTTTTTGTGCAAAGTAAGAGTTCAATCTCAATGCATTGACCGAACTTTGAGTCTTATTATTTTGAGAAAGTGACTTTTTTAACTTTGAAAAAAGCATCGTCTGTTGACTATGATGCAGATTCTTGTCAATCGGGATCATAAGTCAACCAACTCCACCATGTGAAAACAGTTCAGATTCGGGAGGGGGGTCAGAGACACGAGGAAGCCCCTGTAAACTGTGTGGATTGTGCTCCAAAGCCATCAGCAGTTTACAGAGAGCCTGGCGTACACTGGGACCCTCAGAAAGCCCAGGATGATGTTTGGGCAGAGTCTGCAGTGTAGCGTGAGCATAATGAAGAATAGTAGGACTTTACTATATCTTCACTATGGCTAGAGGGAGAAAACTCAAGTATGTGTTAATGTTCCCCCCATAAAGATCAGTTGGAAGTTAGAGTTCTCTATTCGCCGGCAGTCGAGAGGCAGTCGCTATCAATCCTGGCTGTATTTAAGACTTTAAACAGCAGCTAAGCTGGACATCCATTATCTTACTGAGGAGAAATCAATTATCAGCCTGACACATCTCTGTTCATAAAGATCTGCACACCAATCATCATAAATCACCTCTGCCTGAGAGCTTAGTGCACAAATCGGTGACAAATGTCTAGGGGATTTTCAACTTTTCATCATCTGCCAGGGAACAATGTTTCGACTGCTAATAAAAGTAATTGCAAAATGTAAGAAGATGCAAAATTTGAAGCATCATGTTTGTCCGTGGCTCAAATGATGCCGAAATTAATACTTACGGTTAGGGTTAGGGTTATTTTTTCATTGTTTTTTATTACCTTGGCATTAAATTACAGAAGACTACACTGAAAAAAAGAATTGGTGTGGAAACAATGTTTAAAGTTGTAGAAATGCTAATGCATGGATTTGTATTTAGCTACAGGAGAAAATGGGGATGCAAAAATGATATTTTTGTTGTTTTGGTTTATTATAGAATAGAATTATACCCTGGAAATGTGAAAAGGGTCCATGTTTAACTACACTAATATCTGAATGTCCTACAGCTCACATGTGTAAGAGGCTCGACTCGTGACATATAGTCCACTTGTGAGTGTTTACATTGAGAGTAGCAGGATTACAATCCTAAAACACTCTCACCCTCTCTTTCCCATCTCTCTTTATCAGATTCTGCCAGGAGTCTGCATTGTAAACAGATTGTTGATTGATGTCCAGGAGAGAATCACCTGCTTTGGCAGGGTTGGTGGTAATTACTCGTACACAATGACATGTTCCAGTGAGATTAAGTTTCCGTTTGAAGAGCTAGGTATTGAATTATGCGTGCTTTTCCTATTTGTTCCTAGCCGTTCTGTAAAAGGTCACGAACTGAAAAATTGTTTCATTAGCATTCGTTAATGGAAAAAGGCCTTCACACTAATGGCTGGAGAGCAAAGCTAATCTCAGGATCAAATAATGGACTGTATCCAAACAAATAAATTATGTGATTGTCTGGTAGCTGCAAGATGGATTGGCCAAATGGGAATAATGTGACAAATACGGAGCTGTTTGACGATTGACGTAGGAAACTATTGTTGACAGGGGCCGACTATTCTAATCAAAACAAATCACTGTGCTGTCATGTTAATCATGTTTGTGTGTCCTAACCGGAGGGTTATGTGAATAATAACTGTGAGCCAGTCTGTCTTCCTGTTTGTTTCTTTTTACTTCAAGACATGAAATGAAACCAGAGGCTCATTTCATCTGAAATGTCACTTGTCATACAGATGCACTGCCTTAGCTCGCTATAAAGCACAATAGTAGGATTCCACAAGTAAAAATCCCATTCATTCCCTCCACTTTTTATATTTCAAAATGTAATTTATTCCTGTGATGCAAAGCTGAATTTACAGCATCATTACTAAAGTGAATTTATCATTTACATTACATTACAGTCTTTAGTGTCACATGATCCTTCAGAAATCATACTAATATGTGACCCTGGACCACAAAACCAGTCACATGGGTCAATTTTTTTAAATTGAGATTTATACATAATCTGAAAGCTGAATAAATAAGCTTTCCATTGATGTATGATTTGGTAGGATAGGAAAAATTTGTCTGAGATAAAACTATTTGAAAATCTTGCATCTGAGGTGCAAAAAATCAAAACATTGAGAAAATCACTTTTAAAGTTGTCCATTTATGTTCGCGATTGTGCTGCATTCACTCACAAAAATAAATGTTTTATATATTTACAGTAGGAAATTTACAACATATCTTCATGGAACATGATCTTTACTTAATATTCTAATGATTTTTGGCATAAAAGATAAATCGTAAATTTTTAACCCATACAATGTATTGTTGGCTATTGCCACAAATATACCCGTGCGACTTATGACTGGTTTTATGATCCAGGGTCACATATGCTGATTTGCTGCTCAAGAAACATTAATTTCGTAAAAAATAAATTAAAAAAAAGACCCTAAACTTTTGATCAGTGCACAGGTAATAATTTTATATTGTCGTTTCTGATTCAGTTCCATCGATCCCTCATGAAATAAGTGCACAGTCTTGAACCGTTGCCTCTTTTTTATGTTTCTTTTAAGTGTTGCAATGTGATTCATCTGGGAGCTGGTTTGGTTCAAGGCTTAGAACTCTTTATTGAAGAATTTTCTGAAATCCCAATGGAGAAAATGAATGGGAAAATATCTGGTTGTGCTCTATATTGTCTTTGTTGTTGTCGAGGTAAAAAAAAATGATGTATGTTCAGCAGGGAACGCTAGCATCAATGTATGCAATCATCATCTTTGCAAAAAGCAAGTGCACTGATTATAGTTTATTCTTCAAGCTTTGTCGGCTTTTGTGTGTTCACAGTGTTCTTTTTACCTGAACGGAGTTGCTTGATTCGTCCATTGCTGCTGTTAATGTCGACAGGTAGGAAGTCTTTGAACCAGGAGATCTCTGGATCGGGGTTCCCGCTGGCGGCACAAAGCATGGTTGCAGTGCGCGTTCGCTCCACCACCTTCAGCTGTGGACCCATGTCTATGGTCGGGAAGCCGTGAGGGATCTGGTCCTCTGGAAAACACACACAATATGACAAAAATAGAGGTGTCAGCACACATGAATGAATTGCATGATAAGCTGGGCTTTTTCGGTCGGAAAAGTGGCACGGCTCGTTTTTCTAAAGCTCAGCTCTTACAAATGTTTGTACGCAGGACCACCCGAGGCGATTGGTCTGAAGCAGCTGAAATGCGTGACTGTAAGACAGAGGTGGAGTAGAGATCATGGTGTGAAATCCACGGCTAATGTAAATACGAGCGGGCCGAGGCGTGACTAATCCGCCCGTGGTGTTTCTGGTCATGGATATATGAGGGTGAGGGGGTGATTTCCCTCCGGATATAGTGACACCTCACTGAACGCCTGGCTCTGCCTGACCCACAGTTTGACTACAGGAACTCTAATGTTGGCATTGCTAATCTAGGCACCAATACTACTAAAATGAAATGGTAGAATTACGTTATGTACACATGCCTCTTTTTTGCACTGCAGAGGTCAAGTCATCTTCATTTATATAGTGCTTTTTACAATACAGATTGTTTCAAAGCAGATTTACAGTGATAATAGGAAATGAATGCAACAAAGATTGTTTTGGCTGTACAACAGCTCTAGAAGAAAGTCATTGTCTAGCTTAAGTAAGTTTTGAATTGATTCATTTTCAGTGTACGCCGGTTTCAACTGAAAACAGAAAACTTTTAATGGGTTCTGGCTGTTCATTTACACGACAATGGTGTTTTGGTGGCCTGAGAAGGCAAACTTTGAGGTAGGTTTGAATGCACATTTTTGAAAACGAGTTTTGAAAGCGATACCATTATAAGCGTGTAAACTGCAAAAACGTGACTCTGTGAAAACGGGGTCATGGAAAGCTGTGGCCCCGTTTACACCTGGTATTATTATGTATTTCAAATGCATTTTATCAAGTGGAGGGTCTCTGATTGTGTGTGACTACATACATCACTTAATATGTTGTTAGTCATAGCAACTATGTCACTATATCGTTCAATAAAATCACCCTCATGTCATTCCAAAACTTGGTGACTTTTTTCTTCCGTTGAACCCGAAAGATGATATATTTTGGAAATATCTTTTTTTGTGTTCCACAGAAGAAAGTAAGACACACTGGTTTGTAGTGAAATAAGAGAGAGTTTAGAGTCAGTAAATGTTTTAATGTTTCTGAAAGAAGTCTCTTATCTTCACTAGGGCTGCATTTATTTGATCATATAAAAACTGCAATATTGTGAAATATTTCAATGATTTAAAATAACTGTTTTCTATGTGAATATATCTTAAAATGTAATTTATTCCTGTGATAAAAGCTGAATTTTCAGCATCATTACTCCAGTGTCACATGATCCTTCAGAAATCATTATAATATGCGGATTTGCAACATTTCTGATTATTATCAATGTTTAAAACAGTTGAGCTGCTTCATATTTTTGTGGAAACCGTGATACAATACATGATTCAGGATACTTTAATGAATAAAAAGTTCAAAAGAACAGCATTTATCTGAAATTGAAATCTTTTGTAACATTATGAATATCTTTAATTTGTCGCTGTTGTCCAGGATGCATCAGAGCCCATTACCGTTTACACTACACAATACAATGTGAACGTTCACCTCTGAAAGCGGCTTGAGTGATCCGATCAAAATGTGTCTTCAATACCCCACGTTTAGCACTTCACTTGTGATTTCAATTACTTGAGATGGATGTCACTACCAGATGTAAACAGGATCTATGAGGCAGAGAGTTTCTCTGATATGTGGTTGAGTGGTAAGAGAAGGGAACAGCACAGGAGTTTACATAATGTGCTGTGAGTGTTTCTGCATGTTTGAAATGGGAAATGAGGAGTGGATGAGCACAACCAGAGAGAAACCAAACAGCATCCAGCGGTCACCACACTCTCACAGATAATGGAGGATGAAACAACTTGATGCAAATCAGCATCATTAAGAACAGCAGGTGCAGACTGGAAACATATGGGACTCAATGTTCTAAGAGTTCTCTGTTCATACACTAATTGAGCTTTGCAAACACACATGGGCTGCACAATTAATAGAGAAAACATCAAAACTGTGATATGGTATAGTGTGATTATTAAAAAACGGTGATTTAATGTTTAAAAGGTTACTCTCGCCAAAATGCAACCTAGAGTCTTTTTGTTAATCTACCCGAGGCAAACTTTCGTGTAAAAGCATAATTATAATGGAAACGCCACTTTTAAGTTTGACCGTATTTTCGTTTTCAGTCAAATTGCCTTTTGAATGGGAGTGAATGGGGCACTTCTATGATAGCATCAAAATAGCTATTTTTAAAACACTAATGCGGCTCGAGACAACATGAAACTGTGCTGTATCACCAGAGCCTCTACACATGAACTCGAGCATTGAGAACATTGTTTGTGTACACAGAGTTTACTAAAAAGAACGATTTTGAACAACTCACTTTAACTGTGTCCACGGGCTTTTGACAGTCAAAAATAGTCGATCTCCGAATGCGAATGAACTGACTCTGAATTTTAGTATTGCTTCTTATATGAGGATCCTTTTTCAGATACAAGGTCAATATTGATTTTCTCTAACGACAAAACCATAAATTATCCGTGAATTTATATGGAACTGAGCTTTAGGAGCTTCCCATCTTTACTCTCCTCCCTGTTACGTTGCATTCGGAGATCGACTATTTTTGACTGTCAAAATGGCGGCGGACGGAAACACAGTGAGTTGGTCAAAATCTTTCTTTTTAGTAAACTCTGTGTACACAAACAATGTTCTCAATGCTGGAGTTCATGTGTAGAGCCCCTGGTGATACTTAGAGCAAAGTTTCATGTTGTGTCGAGCCGCATTAGTGTTTTAAAAATAGAGATTTTTGATGCTATCATAGTCGTGCCCCAAGCACTCCCATTCAAAAGGCAATTTGACCGAAAACGAAAATACGGTCAAACTTAAAAGTGGCGTTGCCATTCTAATTATGCTTTTAAACGAAAGTTTGCCTCGGGTAGATTAACAAAAAGACCCTAGGCTGCATTTAACGCTTTACATAAGCTCAATCTTAGGAGCTGCTTTTAGTTTGATTCACTTTACCATTGCATATACAATGTGAATTGAAGAGGATCTGGATTCTTTTTCCACATAATTCTCTTCATTGCATCAACTAAAAGAGGTCTGATCATGAATTTTTTAAAGTCTGAACACTTCAAATCTTTCTACTGGCAGCAAAGCATGACATGTTATCTTTCAGATTTCATTGCAGAAAAAAATAAATAAAAAATTATCAGTATTTTATCTTGTTTTCTACTAAAATATCTAAATGTCCTTAAAACAAGGTTAGATTTATTGCAACATGAGTTTATGTAAGATAATAAGTCTTGTTTTCAAAGAAAACATCTTGAATTAAATTTATTCTTCTAAACCGTAATTGGCAAACAGTTGCTAGTTTTATAAATCTCATTACATTTTCCTACATTAATTATAAAAAATAACTTTCCTTAACAAGTCTTAGCATCTAATGTTTTAAAGCTGTTTAGATCTTTACTGGAAAACAAGACAAAGAACTAATTAAGAAAATGTTTTAGAGATTTTTGTGGTTCAAATCCCAATCATGATTTGATTTTTTTTTTTAAGAAATAGATAAAAATAAAATGTTCAACATCTCACACTCCATTTTGGCACTGAAACAGTTAAACATTGTATATGGGTTTTCCTTTGCAAACACAATGACGAAACCGGACTCCTCCGCAGTTAAATTACGGTGTCACGAAGCACTAAAGTTTACTTTTCTCACAGGAAGGTTCTTTTATGCTACACTACAGCTGGAGAGTTTCTCTGAGAGACAATAGGAGAGAACGCCTTCATAAAGAGCTTAGCAAGAGCCTTGCAATGAGAGAATATGCACAAATGACGCGAGGGAGACTCCCTGGAGAGGTCTCTCTCTCGATGTGTGAGAACATGTGCCGAGGAACACCTCGTCCTGCTGGAGGACCTGCCTTTGTCTCCGTGTTTGTTTTCTGTTGAGAAGGTGCATTGTAGGAATGACTAGGTAAGGTCACTGTAGGGTCGCGTCTACGCACTACAGGCCTTTGTGAGACACACAGGTTTGGTAATAGACCCCAGTGGGAATAAACCAACACCAGCTGCAGTGAGATACAGAACTTCTGGTTCTAAAGGAATCGTCCATTCCAGGTCACTGCCACGGGGGAAGGAGGGTTTGAGACAGATACTATTGTGTACAACTGTTCCTCCTCGCCAGTAATGCAATTAAATGTAGCAAATAAAGACTCCTGCTTGTCAGATGCTTCACCTGAAAAAAAGAAAAAAAACAAACCCTGGTAATCTCACGCTTGTCGTCTCTAAAGTCACAAAAGAGATCTCAACAGGGTGCTCAGTTTTACATGCCAAAAGTATGTGCTTTTATCGTTAACTAATACTAAACCTATTTAATTTTTTTATTTATTTAAATAAAGGTGAAATAAAAGAAAATATATTGAAAACCTCACACTTAAAAAAACTTTAAATTGTAAATTGCAGATGTTACCTTGGTCACTAACTGAAATAATTTTTTTAAGTTTAAAGTACTAAAATGACAAACTAAACCTGAAATAAAAATAATTTAAGGTTAAATAGAAAAAAAAGGTAAAAAGGTAAGGGGCAAATTCTCACTATTAACTAGTTGCTTATTAGCATGCATATTTACTATGATATTGCCTGTTTATTAGTGCCTTATTCTGCATGATCATATTCTACATCCCATAATCCTACCCAATACCTAAACTTAACAACTACCTTACTAACTATTAATTTATTTAGTTTATTACCTTACTAACTATTCATTTAGTTTAGTTTATTGAGGCAAAAGTCGTAGCTAATAGTTCATAGTGAGAATTGGACCCTAAACAAAACTGTGACCCCAAAAAAATAAATAAAATATAAAATACTAATACAAATGGCCTAGAAAATACCAAAATTACTAATTAAAAAATAAAAGATAATTCAAAATAGTATTAAATACTTCTATAGTGTATAAATAATCCTAAAATAACCAAAAATCTGAGATCTCAACATAAGCACAAACATGTTTCCCCAATTCTCCCTCAAATGATGTGAGCTGCTATCATTCCATAAATATGACAAAGATTTATTTTAGCCAACTGCTAAACATTTTTACTAAACATTAACCCCTGGTTTCACAGACAAGGCTTAAGCCTTATCCCAGACTAAAATGCATGTTTGAGCTTTTTTAACTGAAAGTAACTTGCACTGAAATATCTTAAAACATATCAGTGTCATTGTTTTGTCTCAAGATGCACATCAGTAATGTTTTTTTCTAAGGCACGTTTATAAAAGCTAATTAAATGATGTGAAACCGGGCCTACGTTTTCTTTAGAATGTAACTCAATTAATGTTATTAAAAAATAAACTAAAATGAGATTTAGGGCTGCACAATTTGGGGAAAATGTCATATTGCGATAATAGAGGTCAATATTGCGATTGCGATATGCGATATAATAAACAAATGGTTTCATGAGTCAACTTGCTTGGTTCTCAAGGAAAATAAATGCACACACAGATTAGTGATAATCTGCCTAAAGAAAAAAGTTCTTTAGTCAAGAGCAGTGAGTGTTTTTCTATGTTCCCTTTGTTCTTTGATTAACTTTAGCGACAGATATAATTAGTGGCTACTGTGTACTGTCCCTTTAAGACCAGCCGCTGCTGTCAGAGACGCGGATCTCACACGCCTCATTCTCTCACGAGTCACAACTCTTCACGTTCATCATAAGACTACTCTTATGTTATGAAGATACTCGACAAAAAGACATTTTGGCATAATTGTGTGTGTTATTGTTCGTTCAAGCTCGAAAGAGAACTGTATTCTGGCATGCTGTTTTGTGCGCACGCACGATATTAGCGCGAGTCTTTCTGTGTGTCATAGTCAGGACATTCACAGGCAGCGCGTTCATTTTGGCATACATGCGTGTTGTTCGTTCTACCGCGCAAGAGAACTTGATACTGGCGGGCTGTCTGTACGATACTGGCGCGCGTCTATCGGTGGGTCGTGTGTGTGTGTGTATGTCAGGAGGACATTCACTGACAGCACGTTCTTTTTTTGTCTTATCGCGCATGAATGGTTTAAAAGCATTTGCATGAATAAGAGCGGGATGCTGCGTTAATTGCGTTAACAGCGCTAATTTGTTTATTTAATATAAAAATCGCAGCATTTTGCGTCATATAATCGCGTAGGCTTGACATTGCGATTGCGATTGCGATACGATTAATCGTGCAGCACTAATGAGAACACAAAATATTTTTTTGCTACAAGGGCCTCGCTCAGGTGTTCTCAGTGTTGTTTAGTTCAGTGTTATGAGGTTGTAAGGGTGAGTGGTTGCTTAAAGCCCAATTTAAAACCGTCATGCATTCATAAGACTCATGTCCCTCCTTCAGTGTCAATCTTTAGGGTTTTTTTCCTGTCTTAGCAAGCATCACTAAAAATAAATATTGCTCTTCTCCCGCAGCAATGCAAATGTGTAGACTGTGCCAACAAAATCATCCAAAGTGCTCCAAAAACAAGATGCATCGAAGAACTAAAGATACGTCGCTTTTGAATCTGGGTTTCACATATCAGTTTTCACACAGAAAGTTCGTTAAACGTCACATTCTCTGGAGACTTTTTGTAACCAAGACTTGTTTGAAGCCCTTTGTTGAACCCTGATGGCTGAAGAAAACATGTCATCCCTCCAGTTGTTCACTTGAAAGAGAACGAAAACAAATAATAAAGGAAAACCCTTGAAACTCAATCACCCTTATTAATTCTCCAATAATAGGGAGACGTGAATAGCCACACTGTCAGCTCGGCTGCGATGATGCCAGCACGCATCACACATGCAGATTTCCCACAGTAATTTAACACCAAGGTATTTCATTAAAGCATGCAAGGAGCTTGAAACCGGACTGGCTCTGACAAATTAGTCAGGCGGAAATATTATGCCTTATTACATGACCCCAACGCTGCCGCATTGATACGGTGGAATTTGTGGATTACTCCCTCCAGCCTGTAATCCCTGAATGCTGGAATCACGGCTAAACTGACAGCCTGTCAGTCAGAAAGCATTAGCCATGAACATGACGCCGTCCCAACACGCCTCACCGTCTCTCTCGCAAACCGTCGGCGCAGTTCTGCCCGCGCATGGAGGCTTATCGCCATGGCAACCCTCAGGAAAACACATCAGAGGGATCGGGGGGCGACCCGTCCTCGCCCGCCGGAGGAAATAAAATGAAAGACAACATTCTCCCTGTCTGTTTCCATCCCAGTCTTACCTGATAAGTTCATCACCACAGGGAGATTATCAAAAACACCCAGACTGAGCATATTACGCTCTGTAAAACAGACGATGAGCAGTGTGTGTCAGTACAGACTGTCGTTGCCAAGTGCAAACACATGAATGCACTTCTTAGGACTAAACTGACAATTAAGGATTCAACATTGTTTTTAGACAGATTGCAGAGACTTTATTAGGGATGGAGCGGTGTGACCTATTAGTATCATCAATTATTAAATAACCTATCATTACACTTTAAGTGACAGTAAAGACATATATAATGTAACAAATAATGTTGTTGTTTTTCTATTCATAAAAGAATCCTAGAATCATAAAAGTATGTTTTACACAAATATATGAAGCAGCACGACCGTTTTCAACGTTCAT
This sequence comes from Rutilus rutilus, assembly GCF_951802725.1. Taxonomy (NCBI): domain Eukaryota; kingdom Metazoa; phylum Chordata; class Actinopteri; order Cypriniformes; family Leuciscidae; genus Rutilus; species Rutilus rutilus. The sequence goes on along the minus strand of NC_140217.1, from coordinate 4,020,213 downwards.
AATCATAAATGTTCATCATATCAGAATGATTTCTGAAGGATCATGTGACACTGGATCAAGACTGTAGTAATGATGCTGAAAATTCAGCTTTGATCGCAGGAATAAGTTATACATATTCAAATATACTACAGCTATTTTAAATTGTAATAATATTTGCCAACATTACTGTCTTTACTGTATTTTTTTTGTAAATAATGAGTAATAAGAGACTTCAAAAACATAAAAAATTCCTCACTTTTGAACTGTATGTGGATGAATCTGCGACATATTTCTACTGCCGCGCACTAAATACTGTCATAGCACCCAGACTGTATAAAATGCAGACAGAAATCTGTCGCTCTTTGCATCGCAGGTCAGGTGTGTGACTGAAGCATAATGAAGTGGTACATTCAGTCAGACGTGTGTCACGATGACCTGTCCGCCCAGCTCTGGTGTGTGTGCCTCCGCACTGAGGCTTTTGTTCTCTGCGACGAGGTGTCTGGCTCAGTATTACTGCTGGATTCTCAGACATTTCTGGAGGCGAGTCGCATTCACCTGAAGCGCAGACAGAGGGAAGGATTTGCTCAGGGGAAGACAGAAGGATCTTTATGGGTTGCGAGTGTCGGTGAGAGCGTGTCTCATGCTGCTGAATTTAAAAGACATGAGACAATGTGACATTAGGCCCTGAGGATATTGTCTAATGTTACTAGGTTGTGAATTCCTGGACTAAATGCTGCACAGAATCAAACTGTCACCCAAAAATGAAAGTAGTTTTAATGATAACAGACTGTAAAAATGCTAAGGTAAATAATTGAAAGTGAAAGTGAAAGTGAAAGTGACACATGACGGCCAAGTATGGTAACCCATACTTGGAATTTGACCTCTGCATTTAACCCATCCAAGTTAATGCACACACATTAGGAGCAGAGTAGTGAGTAGTTAACACACACACACTGCAAACGTGAATACACACACCCAGAGCAGCGGGCAGCCTTTGTGTGGCGCCCGGGGAGCGATTAGGGGTTAGGTGCCTTGCTCAAGGGCACCTCAGTCATTTCCCACCGGTTCTGGAATCGAACCAGCAACCTTTGGGTTACCAGTCCAACTCCCTAACCACTAGGCCATGACTGCCCCTTGGTTACTGGCAAGTTCCCTTACTCTACGGTGAAAAACTGTACTGGCACATTTCATGTGATTTTACAGTAAAATACAACATTTTAAAGTTAAAAATTATGTTAAATTTACAGTTTTTAAAAGTGAAAAAGTACAAATCATCTTATAATTTCCATTAAAACAGAATTCTTTCTGTGACCGCTTATATTTGATAGATTTGCATTGAAACAACAATCATTTACGCACATTAGGGTTTTATGTTACATCCTGTTTTGTTAAATTAATGTTCAGATTGTTCAGATCTCTAACCTTAATATAAGCAATTTCAAAATGCAATCTCATATTTGCCCAGATACCAAGTCTGCAATTAAATATCAGAGATTTTCAATATGGGCTCAAACATTTCTCATCACATTCTTCCGAGATGAAATGTTCGGAGCTGCTCTCCGCATTCATTTTAAAGCTCTATATATCTGTATGAGAACTATTGATTTGTGTTTATTTTTAGGGATTTTAGGAGAGACATCTGAGATGGTATTTAAATAAATAGTAAATAAGAACTCCATTAAGCGTCTTGAGCAATGAAATCCCTGAACAATCAAATGCTCCTCTGGACATATCCATGCTTCAGTGTCTGAACTAGAACAACAGTTCACACACAGCGAGAGAGTCCGTCTCCACATGCACACGTACTCTCGGTCTGAACTGACAGGTGTCATTACAGATCGTTTACAGCTTTGGAAGTTTTCACAGGTCGCGGCTGCGAGCGAATACTTCAGACATGCAACAATGCTGGTGCACATGACCCAGAATAGACATGCTAATCCTGAAGTCCTGGTACTTGACTTTTCACATGCACCAAAATTAACAACACCCAAGTGCCACATATGAGTAAAAAATGGTTTCGGTTAGTTCATAAAACGCCATTTGGCTGAAATATACAGTAAGAGATGTGGTTTGATCTTTATAACTGATTGTCACATTGTCATTTTGCAAGTGATGGAATCAAATGTTTTGTTTAGATATACTGTATGTCCAGTATAATGGTTGTAATGATGTAAGTGTCAGCAAGAACCCAAGAACAATGAAAGAGTAGCTGTGATTGAGGAAAGATAGGACAGAAAAAAAAATCATATTTGCTCATGCCGTTGTCTCATGCTTATGCCGAGTCGGAATCAGCATTCAATAAGTAGTTCATTCAATAGTCTGCCTCATGAAAGAGCAAATGAGCTCAGACATTTCAATATGAACATACAAAAAATGCATTTCCAAAAAACAAAATAAATGTAATAGGATTTCAAATCCCATTGGGATGCAAATTATCCCAAATTGTTTTATGTGCGATCACCAAAAGTTTAGTCTCAGTGATAATTTGATCAATTTATTCATGCCTTAAGGTTTTTTTTTCTCTAAAATTCATGTAGCAAAACAAATGTGGAATATTTCGTACATTTATCAACCAAGACAAAAGTATGAGGAAAATAATCACAGTGTGTTGATTTTTTTTGACGGATGCCTTTTAACCGAAAAACTGAAAATGACACAATTAACACTTCTATGATGCTGTGGTGTTTTGATACAATAACATTGTCAAAAACATGAAAAAAAAAAAACCTCAAGTAAATAATAATTGCAATAATTGGAACTTATTGCATTGTCATAATTTTTTTTCCCTATTTTCCTGTCAATCTCTATTGTCCTGTAAGCAAAACATTTCTCAATTTTCATTTAGTTTAACTTGATGCACTAAAATAACTAAAGCTAAACCTGAAATAAAAATGATTAAAAACTAAAGAGACATTTTAATTCAAAATAATACAAATATCTCAATGATACTAAAATAACATTGTAATGCACAACCTTTCATGACTTGATGATTTTTGTTATATAAACTTATAAAGCACGTCTACACTTCCAAAAGTGACGCTAAAATGCATTACGAGTCTTTAGATCACTATGCAAAGCTCTTTAACAACTAGACCCCGAATAGGAGCAGTATTAAACGGTGGATATTTCATTTCTTCAGGGAGGATGAACCTCCTGCCCCTTGTTAAATAATCCTGCTATCGTCCCTGAGCAGAGTTTCTCAGGTAGGACATGCACGCCTCATCAAGGCCCTGATCCCCACCGGACCGGACCCGGGCCCGGGCCACATCCTCTAGCTACTGCTGTTTTAATTAACACTACATGAACTCCTCTCCACCTGGGAGGAAGAGACAGACCAAAACAAACAGAACACTCCTTCCTCCTCCCCTCCTTCGGCTGACATTTCCTCGCGCAACCTCTCATCTCCTCTTTAATCAAGGAGCAGTCATGATCCCCCTTGGGGAAATTGAATGCTTTTAATAAAATCTTCCTGCTGGCAGATAAAAACAGATTGCATGGGGATGAGCAGAGGAGAAGAGAGGAACCAGAGGTGATGGTGGTAAGGAGGGATTCAGGAGAAGGACAGATCTGGCATATATTAAATGGAGCAAGGTCTCACACCGGTCCGCACTGAATCTGCAGCGCCGCAGAAAAATGGATTATTTTTTTCCCTCCAATTTGTGAGTTTTCATTCTAAATCTAACGTGATTGCATACAAATCTTCTGAGAACTACAAAGAGAATAAATAGACAATAAATCTTCTGTGGCAAACATGAAAACTGAAATAAAATATTAAAGAATCAAGCTTGTTGTAAATAACTACAGTAACTAAATAACTAAAACTAAATAAACAAAAAACTAAAACTTAATAAAATAGACATTTCATTTTTTATTATAAAAAAAAAACTATTAAAACTTTCAAATTAAACTGAAAATATAAAATATTAAAAAAAACTTTATATGAAGAAAATATATAAAATCTAATTAAAAAGTTCACAGAAACTATAAAAGTATACCAATGATACTGAAAAACAAACAAACACTGGTTTTAGCTTTGGGATATTTGATTCATTTTAGTGAATCAATATGTTTTATGAACTGGATCAAAACTTGTAAATTCACAGACTGATTTGAAAGAGTCATAACTCAAAAATTCCCCAGAAACATGATTTTGTATATGTTCTTTTTTTTTTTTTTGTGAAATAGTCTTTAGTCTTAAGTTAACCATTCAACTATAAGCAAAAACAATGAACAACATTTATTTACCGTAATCTATATTTTGTCAAAACTTCCGCAACTTAAGCATAAAACGGATGTTTTTTTTGTTTTTTTTTTATGAAATAATAAACAATTTGTACATGAATCATCATTACTGTGATTATGTTCATGTGGAGATGAGATTCAAATAATTTGCCACTATTACGGATTAGGGTGTGCAAACCCCTCAGGAGGACTGTTCCAGATTCAGGCGAGCAGAAGCTCGGTGTCTGCTGTGTAACAGCACATGATGAAGGAAAGCAGAAACCAGCAGAAGTGACAGTGATGTAGGCGTCTCGAGAGAGTGATGTCAGAGGGGCGTGGCCTCGTCCTGCTCTTCTCGCTCCTGTAAATTACTTCTGTCAATCCTGACACCACCGTCACACTGACCTTCTTTCTGTTTCATCAAGGATAATTAGCTAGCAGAATTTATTTGCATTGTTAATTCCTTGCCCTCAACTATCTGTCTCACACATAAACACACATGCACACCAACACACACACACACACACACACAGTCTCTCAGTAACTAATAAGCCTTTGATAGCTGCTGTTTGAAGCTGGCTCTTTAAAGCATCTTCCCCGGAGGTTTGCAGAAGTCAGCAGTCTCCATCAGAGTCTGTTTGTGACTCTGGGAATCTGAGGGGAACGTGTTTGGCTGTCCATATTTGTAATGAAAATGACCAACTAAAACATTTTGTTTTCCTTAAAAAATTAAACACAAATGTGTGTCTGTCAACTACTTAAACACTATGCATATATTTTATAAAATGAAGCACTGCTCAAGTACTGTGCATACATTTTATAAAATGTGAGACAAAAAGTGACATAACTGTCTTCAGTGACAGATTTGTCCTCTACCTTACATGTGGCATTATGCTGGATTCTGCAATGACCGCTGTATGAAATGAAAGTCTTTGCCCATATTAAAAGCATTCCAGAACAGACTTTCCGAAATACTAACAGAAATGAAAGACTTTGCCTTTAGATTAACTTTATATTTTCTCTGACGCCGTGCACCTTGCCACCTTCTTCGCACGCTGTCTTCATCCAATACGTTGGAAATCGTCACATCCGGGGGTTCTTTCAATCGCAAAATGTAACCCTTTACATTAGTTTAACCATTGATAATTAAGTGTAGTGTGAAATTATACAGGTTAAGTTAATTAAACGCAATACAATAGTGTTTTGGTGGTAAAAGAAATATATGTGTGAGAACAAAGAACAGTGCCACAAATATATAAAAAAATACACACAAATAATAATAATCTGTTCCTTCATGTTATTTTTGATACCAAATAAAGTTAGACCCTAAAGTTACCCTTTAAGATTCGTCACTATATTTAGAGTTAGACAATGTCTAAACAAAGTAAACAAACATTTGCATTCAAAATGCATGCTAAGAAAAGTAGTGTGCATGACAACAGAGTGAACATCTGAACAAACAGCCAATCAGACATCAGGCACACTGACAGCTTTTGTTTCATCTGCTCTTCAAGAAATAATCAAATGTTTCTTCAAGCGCCAGTCTTTGCAAACTAAACAACAGCATTTCTTGTTAAATCTGAAATTGAAATTGATCTTACAAAGTCATTTGCAACAGTGGCTGGTAGATGAGCCAAATTACCTTCAACTGCAGGCGAGTTTTTTTAAGTTAATTTTTACAATGGATGTGATGTTATTGGTTTGGGAATGGGACGTTTGGCTGTTCTGAAAGGAAAGCAGGGATGCCGTCTCAAGAACTTTCTTAGTCTGTCCTGGGAACTTCAAAACAAGACGCAAAATTTCCTTGACACAAATTAGGACATTGATAAACAAACTACAATAATAAATGAACAAATACTTTTCAATGTCAGGGAAAAGGAAAAAAAAAAAATCTGGTAAATAAGCTGTTATTATTGAAATAAGAAATCCAGCAGCTTTAATTACTTCTTTATCAGGCTCTGGCATCCCTGCGGAGCTGTGTGCGTGTGTGTGTGTGTGTGTGTGTGTGTGTGTGTGTGTGTGTGTGTGTGTGCGTATGGCCTGTTTGCTGTAAGATAAACTGCAGTTTCTCTTGGCTAATAGCTGCCGCATACAAATGTGTCTGAAACTCCAAGCACATTGGATCTCATGTGGCACGCCTTAAGACAGGACAAAACCACATCTATTAAACATTATATAACTGCACAATAGATTGGCCAATACTTAAAATACACCTTGAAAAAAATGACACATCCATTAGAAAGGATAATCAAGAAAGAAATATAATCACTTCGCTCTTAAAGCAGCTTAACGTCAGCAATGAAAGTAAACACAGATTCTTCTTCCTTTCCACTTGCAGAACTGTTGCAGAGCATTAGCTGCAGAAAAATATTTTGCCAGGATGTTATTTTTTTTATGTAACAGGTTAATAAGTGAGCGAGACGAAGCACGTCTGCAGGTATGCATCCTTGAACAGAGTGCAGAAGAGCAGAAAGAATCGAGCAATGAGAGAGAAAGAGAGAGAGAGATAAAGTAAGCCTCAGGGCTGACGGCAACACACAGTCTAATGATGAGGTTTAGAGGCGACGTGCAGCGCTAACTACCCAGAATGCTTAGCTGCATGCTTCTCATTTGCTCCTTATATAACACCCAATGTTACCCAGTACACTTGTTCTGCAATGTCTCCATGTACCCGAGGCCATGGTTAACACCCTCTCTACAGTGCAAATTAGCATAGGACACCAATAAGCAACACTCCACACACACCTTGGCAATGGAATCGCCATTGGCTAGTACATTTTTTTTTTCACTCGCCAGACTGATATACTATTTTATTATATATATATATATATATAAAAAAAATAATAAAAAAAATAAAAAAATAATATATATATATTTTATATATGATTTGGTGCACTTGGTGCATTTATATATATATATATATATATAAATGCACCAAGTGCACCAAATCAGCTTATCTTTGTAAAATGGCACATCTTTTTAAATTTCTAAACGCACACTCTTATCATTAGTCAATCAAGCATTATATATTATCATATCATGATAACCAAGCTGTCAGAGTTATGTTTTGTCTTTGTGTTCACCTTCTGTTAGCTTACACCCATGTGTTTCTTTGATTCGTCTCATTCATCTGTCCCTTGTTAATTAGTTCATTATTCCTCGTTTGGTTTACAGTCCCATTCATGTTCTCTTGATATTTAGTCTTCGTGGATACACTGTGACAAGCACTATTTAATGTCAGAACTTTAGTAGAACTAATGAATGAATGCATATTTGTCATTTTAACTGAACTTAGGACAATAGTAATAGTAATAGATAATAGTAATTATTATTAAAAGATAATAATACTATTATACTTTTACTAATTCTACTACTTATAACAATAGACAACGCATTGATGAGCTGCTGGGTTCATGAATATTAATCACGTAATCAGCGTTCACTCAAACTGATTTGCTGAAATCAAAAAAGGGAATGAGCGCCAGCCAATGAGATCGCTGTTTGCGCATTAGCTCCGCCCACTATCGGAGAACCCGGCATATCTTCTGCTTGTTCTTAAAAGCTGAATAATTCCAAAGGAACTCTTTGTTTCTTATTATTTAGTCGCCCAGAGTGAAGATCTAGTCGCATATGCGAGTGATTTACTCGCGTTGTAGAGGGTTGTATAAGATATAAGTCTGTGTAAAAGCCTGTGGAATTTCAAAGGGATCCTATAGAGTTACCTTCACTTCGTGCTCATGAGAAGTGGGCAGTGCTGTAGTGTGTGATGTATGTATGAAAGCCTTGATGTGTTTTTACAGTTGCTCCAGTAACAGTATCTCCCTACAGTAACCAGGTAATCAAATACACTTTTCTTTGTCTGTTTCAGAGTTTTTGTCTGTTTTTGTACACACACTGTATACTGTATATATAATGTGTGTGTGTGTGTGTGTGTGTGTGCGCGCGTGCGCGTGCGCAAATCATGGGCATCGATCATTTAAACTATCATTCACAAAATTCTACAGATCCCCCAGTCTAGTGACTTTATGTTTCTAACAGCTTTGTGGACTCTTGCCTGACATTACGTGAATAAGACAATGGGCCCTATCTTACACCCGGAGCAATGCAGCGCCAAGCGCGACGCAAGTGTTTTTTGCTAGTTTCAGTCCGACGCAGTTTTCATTTTCACGTCCTGCTTGAATAGCAAATGCATTTGCACCCATTTGTGCGCCCATGGGCTGCTGGTCTGAAAACGAGGTGTGTTCTGGCGCATTGTTGGTGCGTTGCTATTTTGAGGCAACATTTTTTTTGTTATTTAATGAGCGCGTTAGTAATGTGCGCCTATAGGCGGGTTCACAGCGCGCGTACACTCTGCTTATACACACACAGGGATGCACAGCAGCACACACACATGCCAAATATTTAAAATAAAAGGATTACAATGTAAAAGATTATTATGGTGGAATCCGGCTTGTCCCGTAGATGAGACTCTGATTGGTTTAACGCACGTAAATCCCAAAACACACCCATTACTCATTAAAAGAATAGTGACAACCCTTTTAGACCATGCGCCTGGTGTGCCAACCATTTTTCCCATCGTTAAACTAGCAAAAGTGGATTCGGACGCCCTAAGTGAACTTGCGCCGTGCGCTTTAGACCATGCGCTTAGATCGTTAAAATAGGGCCCAATGGGTCTCATGGATGTTTCTGATGTTGAAATAAACATGGATTCAGCTCAAGGTTTAGATTTCTCCTCTTTAATCTACTGAACAGTACACGCGGACAGGTCAGAGGTCAGGACTCCACCATGGCACCACACTGGCGCCTCTGAAACAGACATACTCTTCTGGCATGCGAAAATTACATGCTACATGTACAACGGTTTAAATGCCATCTCGTATTTCAGCCATTAACACAAAGGAATGTGGGTTTCTCATACTAAGAAATTCCTTAAGTCCCCCCTGTGGTGAAAATCCAGCTTTTAGTGTTGTTTATGTGTCTATGTGGTGTTTTTAATATGCTTTAAGACAAACCATGTGTAAATTCAAAAGTCGACACCATTGCTGAGTATTTTCTCCTTAAAACTGCATTAGACCAAAGACAGACTCAAAATCACGGTTTGATATCGCTGGTGTTTCTGACGTCACAAGCTACCTTGTAACCAATCAGATCAACGTGTGATCGTCAACGAGTGGATCTCTGAGCTGCTGTGAGTGAGTGGAGGCGGGGCTCATTTGCATATTCATAGAACCACATATACTAAATGAGGCAAGGGTGTAGAGTTAAATTCAAGCTATTTTAAGGCATGAAGATTTTTTTTTATGAGTTTTAAGGGATGCAATTATTGACTACAGGGGACTTTAAAATTCTCAATGCAAAACTAGAGGTCCTTAGAGTCACATTTCTGTGCTATTTTGTGGATTTAAATGTGTGAAAAGCAGCCAAAATTACATGCACAAGGTGTGAATGACGGCCGTACCGTTGAAGTGGAAATCTTTCAAGCTTTCTAAGGATGTCCGTAGCTTAGCTTTTGTTAAGATACTGCAGAGACAATGTCTTGGAAATGTGCGGTTCGTCAGAATGCAGGTGTTATTCGCTGTGCAACTACAGTAATCCTAACATGTTAGGCTTTTTGCTGTTTATATCTCACTGCAGGTAATGAGGTAGTTAGTTTACCGGTCATGCGGCCAGGACATGGTCCATTTCTAGTCTATTCCATCTTAGTTATACAGTTTAACAATTGAACGAGTACATGGCTAACTGCCTCAGTAATAAAGTGCTTCTCTGCCAGAACGATTCCACCCCAGCAGGGCAAATTACTGCTCCTGTTGTGGTTACTTCACACACTGCTGTGTCACTAAGAAATGAACCAATGCCCTCTCAGTCTTGTACTCCTTTCATATCTCTGTGTCTTTGAACTTCCATTTCTACTTTATTATTTGCTCAAAGGACTGAAACAAGGGTTCCAGAAGAGCAAAGGATGATCACATCAATATACGGTCCAGCCATGCAGAATGACCTAGAATAAAAGATACCAAAAACTAAGAGCAAGACACACAGGATTTGTAAATAATCATGAACCGGCCTACTTTTCACCTTCAGCATAAACATTTACTACAGAGAAAATAATCAGAGCAGAACATAGAGCTGAGTGCAAAATTACATCTAATGGGTCTGGAATCTCACAGAACCTGTCGAGAACATGTCTGGGTCACATTTAAGAATAGGCTTCATTTCATTGAAATATGGGTTGTTTTGAAATGAAAAAAAAGGTAGTGTTTATTTGAGCAATTTCGTCATTGAAATAAATATCAGTAAATATTGGTAACTTAAATAATATAATAGTTAAATCTATTTAAATATTATTATTAATTATTTAAATATATTATTTAAGCGTGTGAAATGTGCTTTACAAATAAACTTGATGCGCCTTACCATGTCTAATAACAAGCACAAACTGTGTTAAAAAGAATTTGACATACAAGTAAAAATGTGGGCCATCTGTCCTACAGCGTTTTTCTACTTTACCACAGTAAAGAATACGAATATAATAGGCCTAATTAAAAGCGAACCAAGGAAGAAACGTTTATAATCTCCTTCGAAAACGTGTGAGACGTGAGTGAAGATTTGGGAAAAGAACCAAGAGATTCCATGCAGGGATGAGTCACGATTTTTGAATATTTGATTAGTTGATTTAATTATAGAATATCGAATAGGTTGTGCGATTATTCTCTAAAATAAACTCCATGTTTTCGGTGCTGATGCGGTGGTGACGCGTTCATGTAAACGGAGGGTGACGCGCACTTAACAGCTGTCACAAAGAATCGGCAAAAGCAATGATTATGAATATGTCAAATATAGCAAGGAGACATTTTTATTGTTATTAATAAACTAGTGTTTTCTTTGTCAGTGTCGGCTGCAAAGATGAAGTTGACGGTGCTGACTCGTCATCTTCGCAGTGAACGCACCTATAGAGAGAAATGCACACTTCATACGGATTAGCCTACATAAGCAGAGAGTAGGCTAGTCGGTTTCTTTTCGTTTTGAATTGTTTTGTTGAAAAGTAGACAATTCAAGCTTTCTATATGGAATAACTAATGGAATATTGTTATATTCGCTGATAATCAGGTGGCCAGATCGCAAACCAGAATTCAAAGCCGACAAAGCTTAAATTTATGGCCTCACGCACAACTCTCTCATTCGTCATGAATCCAAACGTTTCCATGGCTGCGATGTGACATTTAATTTCTTTTGTAAACAAAGTTTTGTGTCATAATATTTATGTAAAACAGCATTCACATACAAAAAATGTGTTTTGGTGGACCACCGCCGGTGCTACTCAGCCACTGCGGTGGTGCGGTTGTCAAGTTTACCGGCACAACCCTAGTTTTTTACTTTTGTATTTTGATTGCGTGATTTAATATGACCAGAACATGTTTTCGTGAGATTCATAACGCTCTGGTCTGAGAGTCTGAACACACATGAGACAGTACCTGTTTGAAGGAAAGCAGTTTCTACTGTGAAAAGCAGTCTGAAGGATTTCGAAGGATCTCTTTCAGCATTCAGTGACACCGTAAGACAGCCGAGCCGCAGTCTGTGATATGAGGTCATACCTCACACATCCTCAGGGAAATTAAACCAAAATTCAAGCTCTTTCTTCATTTATGACCATGGCTGATGATGCTTAACACTGCATTTGAAATGACTAACCAATGTAAATACAACTGAAATGCCTTCTCAGGGGCCAAGTGCTTTGACGGCCTAAAACCTGATGAAGAATAACCCGTCATAGATACACACACATATGCCTATAATGCGGATTCAATTCACCATCATTAACGTCTGTCGTAAGTCTCACAGATTAACAAGACATATTAAATTGGTAACCATTTAAGAAGCATGTCATGTTCACAAGCAATAAGATTTTAACTAGAATTTATGATCCAATAAAACATGAATTAAATCCAGGGCCAATCGTCACTGCCATAAGGAAATCCATTAGGAAACATAATGATTAATCATAAATATCTTAATAATATCTACACCCTCTTTCACATATTCTATTTTGTCATTGTTTCAAACCTGTATGGCTTTATTTCTTCTGAGGAACCAGGGTTATTATCGCTAACTAAAACCCCCCCAAAACCTTTTCATTACTTGAAATAAAATAAAATATAAAGAAAATAAGCAATTTTAACTTCAGCTAGTTGCCAATGCAACATTTCTCATTTTAATTTAAAGTACTAAAATAACTAAAACTAAATCAACTAAAACTAAAAACTATACAAACATCTTTAAAATAAAAACTTAATAAAACTTAATTAAAAAAATCTTTTGTGTTTGAAAGTCATTCAGACTTGAGGGTGAGTAAATGATGACATGCAGAATTGTAATTTTTGGGTGAACTATCCCTTTCATGCAAATGCTCAGTTGGAAAGTTCATGCTTTTATGCAGCTTTAAACGTGATGTTTCTGAGGAAGACTGCTTGAAAGAGCATGCATAGCACTTCATCCAAAGAAAATTATAACATGCAAATTCTTTCATTTCAATAATACATGATATGTGCAGAAAATGAGTAAAAATAAATTGCTATCTCTAAGCTTCAGCACACATTTGCCCTGTATATTTAGTCCCAACATCAATTGAAATGAGACGCGTTCCTCTGTTGTATCTCCTCCAGTGTCAATTATTCAACAGCTAGTCTCAGATCAATTTAAGGTGGAGAAGAGAATCGAAATGCTTAGAGGAAAAGATTTCAAACATTCTACATTTCTGTGCCTCTCATCTGGATCAAACAACATCCACACTAACAGAGAGATTACAGAGGCTCGGAAGACACAGATTCAGTACGGCAGTTTAATGAGAACGCAATGAAGGTTAGTGTGACATTCTGAACTTCAAAGAAAACAAACAAATAAACAACTGAATTAATGAGCCATAACAGCTTGAGTTACATGTCTGTACCATGTTTTTGGCTTCTTAAAAATTCACTATGAAGTACCTTTTACTGCCTTGGATTACACCAGTATATGATGATTGTAATCATGCAGTCTCATGGTAGACTATATTTTATATATATATATATATATATATATATATATATATATATATATATATATATATATATACACACATACACACACAACCCGCTACTTTAAGGGTTGTAAACAGCTGGAAAGAGAACATTAGAAGCAGATGAACAGATTTATAAAGGGCTGTATTTAGCTGTGCTCATTCAAATGTAATGCTGATCATTTATGCATATTCTTCACTAAGTGCAACAGCAGCGTGTGCATGTGTGTTTATGCATGTGATTAAGACTGTAGATCCTCCTCAAACAGAGCTGGTGAGTGTTCTTCATCATTCATATTTCATCACGCTGCACATTCTCTTCACAGACATCAGTCACACACTCTTCCCTCCAGCATCAGGTGCACCTTCTGTCTGTTCTCCTCGTCTGGCTCTTTCTTTCTCTGCAGGAGTGGGCTTATAATGTGTCTGTAGTGTGGATTTAACAAGAGTGATTTCAGATGGATGGATGGAAGGATGGACAGAACGATGGATGGATGGATGGATGGATGGACAGAACGATGGATGGATAGACAGACGGATGGATGGATGGATAGACAGACAGAACAATGGATGGATGGATGGACAGAACGATGGATGGATGGATAGACAGAACGATGGATGGATAGACAGACGGATGGATGGATGGATAGACAGACAGAACAATGGATGGATGGATGGATGGATGGATGGATGAATAGATGGATAGACAGAACGATGGATGGATGGACAGACGAATGGATGGATGGATGGATGGATAGACAGACAGAACAATGGATGGATGGATGGACAGACAGAACAATGGATGGATAGACAGATGGATGGATGGATGGATAGACAGGCAGAACAATGGATGGATGATGGATGGATGGATGGATGGATAGATAGACAGACAGAACGATGGATGGATGGACAGACGGATGGATGGATGGATAGACAGGCAGAACAATGGATGGATGATGGATGGATGGATGGATGGATAGATAGACAGACAGAACGATGGATGGATGGACAGACGGATGGATGGATGGATAGACAGGCAGAACAATGGATGGATGATGGATGGATGGATGGATGGATAGATAGACAGACAGAACGATGGATGGATGGACAGACGGATGGATGGATGGATAGACAGAAAAAACAATGGATGGATGGATGGATTTATGGATGGATTGACAGAACGATGGATTTATGGATGGATGGACAGACAGAACGATGGATGGATGGACAGACGGATGGATGGATGGATAGACAACGATGGATGGATAGACAGACGGATGGATGGATGGATAGACAGGTAGAACAATGGATGGATGATGGATGGATGGATGGATGGATAGATAGACAGACAGAACGATGGATGGATGGACAGACGGATGGATGGATGGATAGACAGGCAGAACAATGGATGGATGATGGATGGATGGATGGATGGATAGATAGACAGACAGAACGATGGATGGATGGACAGACGGATGGATGGATGGATAGACAAAGAACAATGGATGGATGGATGGATTTATGGATGGATGGATGGATGGATTGACAGAACAATGGATGGATAGACAGACGGATGGATGGATAGATGGATGGACAGACAGAACGATGGATGGATGGACAGACGGATGGATGGATGGATGGCAGAACAATGGATGGATGATGGATGGATGATTGATGGATGGATGGATGGATAGATAGACAGACAGAACGATGGATGGATGGACAGACGGATGGATGGATGGATAGACAGAAAGAACAATGGATGGATGGATTGACAGAACGATGGATGGATAGACAGACGGATGGATGGATGGATAGGCAGACAGAACGATGGATGGATGGACAGACGGGTGGATGGATGGATAGACAGATGGATGGATGGATGGATAGGCAGGCAGAACGATGGATGGATAGACAGACGGATGGATGGATAGACAGATGGATGAATGGATGGATGGATGGATAGATAGATAGATAGATAGACAGACAGAACAATGGATGGATGGATAGGCAGACAGAACGATGGATGGATGGACAGACGGGTGGATGGATGGATAGACAGACAGACAGAACAATGGATGATGGATGGATGGATACAGACAGAACGATGGATGGGTGGATGGACAGACAGAACGATGGATGGATGGATGGAGTAATGGTAATGGAGTAATGAGTAATCCATCCGTCTCTAAAGGGGTGGTGTGGCGCAATGGATAAGACACATGCCTTTGGTGTGAGAGACCTGGGTTCGAATCCACTGTGAGACACCAATGTGTCCCTGAGCAAGACACTTAACCCCTAGTTGCTCCAGAGGCGTGCGACCTCTGACATATATAGCAATTGTAAGTCGCTTTGGATAAAAGCGTCAGCTAAAATGAATAAATGTAAATGTAAATGTAATGGATAGAACAATGGATGGATGGATAGATAGACAGACTGCACACCTTTTACCAAACCTCAGTCAGATATGCTCACACACACACACACACACACACACATATGCAGTGATGTGATGGTGAATTCAGGTGCTCGTAGTGTTAAATGTCTCCTGCAGGTGTGTATGGCAGGTAGCCCAGTGATGCTGAGGAAGTAGGTGTGTGTTTACCCTGCTGCAGTACACCACTGATGGAGAGCTGAGTAATTGATATTTTGCTAAAGTGTAACTCAGCTCAGTGGGGGACTGGGCCCCTGCCAACCACTGGAAACTAAACCTATGTCATGGATCAGCAATTCTGTGTGTGTGAAATGCCAAAACGGAAATGGCATGTTGTAATTTCTGCCCACTGCCCTGTTAAACGCATTAGCTGATCTTTGGAAAGGCCTTTCTAACAGCTTCAAGATGTAAGCCGGCGAGCAGCAGAGAGAAATAAACACATGGCGTCAGTCTACTGAGAATGTTTGCCGATAACGAACTACTTTTGTGGGAAAAAAACATTTGCAAATGTCTATGGGATAAAATTACCTATCTGAATCCCCTCATCTATTTGCATGCACAGAAAGTGATGCTATATATTGGATTTCTGTCAGGGGAGGTTTTACATTTATGTCCCTTATAAGTTGCATTTTTATGTCGCTCCAGTTGACACTTCATGTCATTCTGGGAAAAGATACCTAGAGGAGTTTTCCCATTCCTGTATGGTGGAGCATTTAGTGCATGCTGTATTTTCAGGACATCTTGAAAAGGCCTTGCAGTTCTTGAACTCAGTCTCCCCCAAAGGATTTCACTGAAATGCTCAGCTTCTAGAGTTTATTTTTGGCTTTCAGGTGACATCATTAGCTATAGCACAAATGAGCAGAGCTGAGATGAGACGAGATTAAATGACACCAGAACAGGCTCAGAAAAGAGGAAAGTAGAGGCAAGATGATTAGAGAAAAGAGAAAGGAAGAATAGAGGAGAAAGATAAGAACATATGAGCACAGATGAGATTAGACAAGACGGAATGATGATATTTAATAATATAACAGGGAAAAGAATAGCGTAGAGATGAGATGAGAAAACAAACAAAATGAGCGAAAGGGGAGATGAGATGTAAACAGAACTGGCTCAAAGAAGAGAAGACTTGATTACACAACTTGACTAAACAGTAAAACATAAACGAATAAACCCTCAACAGAAGCAACATAATTAGTGCTGATTTATTCTTACTGTCATGTTGTGCTTTATCTTCATGCTTGATTAGTACCATGTGTTCCACGGTGTAATTGTCAATACACACTGCTCAAATTTGTGAAAATGATTTTGGTAATAACCAGCCAAGAAAATCGGCTAGTCTATGGAGAACACTGATGTAAACCAAAGGACGGGTGAGAAATGTTGCTCCGACTACAATGATATCATAGCCTGGAAATCCAGACCTAAATCTGAAAGATTAATGGTCTGGCATCGACTAATGAAAATCGGCCAGCTCGAGGGGCGGCACCAAGCATGCATTTGAAAATCTCACTGCACGCAATTGGATAACACTACGACCAATCACAACAATAAGCCCCATACGCTTAGCTACCAGCGGAGCTAACTGGTCGATTAGACTCTTGCCGTATCCGGTCGGCAAAACAGCAAAAACGCCCCTTCTTGCAAAGGAACGATTCGAGCGGCGTCTTCTGTTCCTCTTTTAGAGAAAAAGTCTAAATCTTTCATTGTAGCGGCCAAAGCCGTTTCAAACAACTGGTGTTCATCCATAGCCATCTTGCAATGTTTACTAATGACTTCGACGTCGCAGCGCTGTCGTCATCTCGCCTCTGGCCCGTCTATATCAGATAACCCGATGTGATTGGTGCAGCTCAGATAGAGGGGCATATTTAATGAGCATCATTACTCGACACCAGAGTAACTCGCTGAGCAAATTCAACTTGTGCTCTCGCGAGAACTTTGGATTACCAGGGTAATGATATCACAGACATAACACCTAACCTACAGACCTAATAAATCCTGCACAGGTTCAGCCCACATGCTGATTCGTGGCTCAGAACGCACATTTAAACACACTTTGGATCGAAAGCATGAGAGAGCGTGGCCCAGTTTCAAACACAGTTGGCATCATATAAACCCACAATTTTCTTCCCTCTAACTGAACTCCCCAGATTAGTACGCAGATATATTACAAAAAGACAAACACCCTGATTTATACCCTGTGGTGTCGTGCTATGACTAGAACCGCCTTTACACGAGGATGTTGAATTTCAGTGAGCTGTAACCGTGGACTAAAGCAAGCAGCCGCATCGCCTCTTTGTCTAAGAACAGAGTCTGAGATTTATCTTCATGTAGTATCAGCACCTCCATATTCCTCATGTTTGAACATGAATCCAGCTGCAGTGTACGGCACACTCACATAACACATATCGCCTATCTGTGTGTGTGTGTGTGTGTGTGTCTGCGTGCTGTAATCTACCACAGGGTCAGAGGGCCAGGCATGGAAAAAACACACTATCAGAGCTGCAGGCACAGGTAATCTACTCAAATGTGCCCTCAAATGAACTTGCATCTTTAAACACAAACACACATACTGTACACACACACACACACAACTCTTTGCTTTGAGCAGAGGAACCACAGCAAGGCTTACCGAGAACAGAGGCAGCTATCAGAACGCTGCACATGTTCCAATCCCGTGGAAGAGTGTGTGTGTTTCTTTCCCTCACAGTCCTGTGAGATGGAGGGCTGATAAGCTTCATAACCATCAGCAGAATAACAATAACAAACCACTGAGAACAAAACGCCTGGTTTGGCTGAACTTTTTACAGTTTCTCTCAGTCAGCATGTGAGAAGAAGGTTTTTCAAGAGTTTTTTGGGAAAATATATTTAAGCAAAATCACAAGAGCAAGACTGCTTGTTTTGAATATCAGCCCATTTTAGGTCATAGACACAAGAAGCAGCTAATATTCAGACCAACAGTGTAGTACTGCTTTTAAGCAACAGTTCAAGAAGTTAATATTGAGTTACTTAGATGTAATGCATATTAATGCCAGACCATTTTTTTGCACTGACATTGAAAATAGTTTCAACCAAAGTCACAGATTAAGTGGCAAGGCAACACACCATAAGTGGTGTTTTGTTCCTGATTGAATCAGTGTTGTTTGAACAAATTAGTTAAGTAAATGATTCAATGACTCACTCATTGAAAGACTATTGTCACTATTGAAAGTCATTCCTGAAGGAATCAGCGTTTTTGAACAAATTAGTTAAATGAACGAGTGTTTTGAATGAATCAGTTGAGTAAATGATTCAAATGACTCACTTATATAGAGAGCCATTTGATTCAGTCCTGAATGAATGAGTGTTTTGAATGAATCAGTTAAATGACTTGTCACTCATAATTCCTAAATGAAACAGTGTTTTGAATAAATCAGTTGAGTGAATGATTTAAATGACATACAAAGACAGTGGCAGCATTCGATATCGCATACTCTCTGAGTAGGTATTTATTTTATATAAGTAATTAATAAATATTAATAATATATAATAAATAATAAACAATACATAATCGGGACATACTAAATCCATCATGTTGTCATTGTCATGTGACCCACCAGCGTCAGTTGTGTCCCTCATTGCCACTCACAAATTCTCTACCTGGCCTAATGGGACGGTAAAGTGTCCATCAGATACACACTTAAGAATCTCAAATTAAGTAGTGAGTCCTCCGGGTACATTTCACCTACTGTTTTTTTTTAGTACTCTAATTTCGGACATACTACTCCTCACATACTGTTGTTCGCCTACTATTATAGTAAGGAAGTATGGCATTTTTGATGCAGCCAGTCACTTGATGCATTCATGTTTTGAACAAATCAGAAGGATAAATTATTAATTGACTCAATAAAATGTGTCACTTATCACCACCTACTGGTGTAAAGATGTAACCTGCAAAAAAAATCCCCACCACAATATATATCCTTTCATCTCTCTTTCCGTTTTCCTCAGTCAACATTAAATCGCATTCAAAACTATTTTATTTCCATAGTGATGAATATTTGCATGGGAAACTGGATATTTAACTGGACAGGATGGTATAAAGTGGGTGTTTAAAAGCAGAATCAGAGCTGAATGTGACTTTGCAGTGGATTGTGGGGGCTTTTTGAACCCGACGTGGAGGCTAAAGTTCAAGTTCATCCTCAGAGCATCTCCTAGGTGGCATCAGATGAGAAGGAATGTTGTTTTGGAGGTTGCAAGTTATTAGTTTTTCTTCTTTGGAATAACATGTGCTGATGAATAATGAGCAATAAGAGCAGGAATGTGTATTAAGAAAAGTAAACAGCATCAGTTTTGATGTTGACTTTAATCAGATCTTCCCGCTGTGCAACAGGGTAACTTCATTAAACAAAGTGAATATTTGCCAAGGCTAACAGTGATCACGTATGGAACCTCAAAGGTAAAAGGAAACGACCATGAAAAGCTCTTTGCATGACCCACCCACCCCTGCTCCAGTCAGTCAGACCACCTGCTGAATCTAACTTCAGCTCAATTCCTGTTTGCCATGTTCTCAGAATGGTAATTATCTGAGTGTGAGAGGAATCAAAAATACAGCCAGTCACCAGCCAGCGTTTCTTTAATTTCACATCTGCACCATTCCTAATTGCACAATGCATGCAATGAATTGAGATAAAATAACTGTAGTTGGACATCATCGTGACGTGCTAGGACAGTAATATGCTGTTTGAGAAAGAGAGAGAGAGAGAGAGAGAGAGAGAGAGAGAGAAAGGGAGAGAGTGTATTCTTACCTTCTAATACAGTAAGTTTAGCGCTAGTGTTAATTTCTCCGACGCTGTTGGTAGCCGTGCACTCATAAATGGCCTCATCTCGATGTGTTCGTAATGGCTGGATCCGCAGCACAGAGCCTGAGCCGTCATCAAACTCCACTACCTGACACACACACAGAGACGTACACATGATGTTAGATATTTCCAGCATCAAAAATCAAAGGTTGTTCTTCAAATAGACAATCAGACATGCCCACTGATCTGCATGTATAAACACATTAACACTCAGTTGTCTAAAATGATATTGCAAGGTTATATGTATTAACACACTCTTCTAAAGGTCCAGTTTGCATTAAATTAGAATATATACCAGTTAAAGTAATGGTTTACCCAAAAATTTATGCATGAATGAATAACTAAATGCATAAATAAATGTACTGCAAGTTACTGCATGGCTTTTATAATATACTTGTAGATATAGTATAACGTATAATATATGTATACTATATCTATATCTTTGTAGTTTTGAAGCTTGACAGTATAAATTATCATCCAGTTTTCTTGCATGGACAAAAACATTCTCATTTTGTGGTCCATGGAATATAAAAACAAATTCAGGGTTGAAACAACATGATGGTAAAACTGTCATTTCTTTGCGCTTACTATCAAAATCATGACAGAAATAGCAATAACCAGCCAAAATGTCTTGAGATCCAAAAAGTGATAAACCCAGCTGGAAACAAACTCACTCACTCTTATATGTGACCCTGGATCACAAAACCAGTCATAAGTAGCACGGGTATTATTTGTGGCAATAGTCAACATGGGTATGGGTCAAAATTATTGATTTTTCTTTTATGCCAAAATTCATTAGAATATTAAGTAAAGATCATGATCCATGAAGACATTTTGTAAATTTCCTACACTGTAAAAAATGATCGTGATTTTAACGGTAAAAGACTGTAAAAATGCTACAGTGAAAAACTGTTAATTGGTTAACAGAAAGTTTCCGTACTATATACGGTAAATAACTGTGATAGATCTAACGGTACATTTAATGTAATTTTACTGTAACATACCGTTAAATTTACAGTTTTTGAAAGTGAAAAAACAACTCATTGTATCATTTACAGTGAAAAACCGTAAATTGACATTCCCACAATTCCCTGTGACACTTCACATTTGATGTATTTTTGTTGAAATAACTATGTTTGTTTCTTCATAGTTTTCTTCGTTTTTTCTAATCAGTTATGTACATTAGGGGTTTATGTTACATTTAATGTTGTTAAATTAATGTTTATTGCATTTTTAAAATTTCATGTGTTACCATGATGGTGTTTAATGTTTGTGTGAATGACACTGTGCAGCTTCTATATATATTATTATTAACTCTCTTGTGGAAGAACTGCTTATGTTGAGCTTTGATTGATCATGTAACTCTCATCACTGCTGTGATTGGTGGTTATCAGTGTAAAAAACAGATATTAATACTTCAATAGGATGGTAAATTAACATTATATCATATTACCGAAATCCAATGTTAAATATACAGTTTTTTTCCGTAAAAACAACGGGAAGAAAGACCATTTTTTTACAGTATTTTTCCGTTTTTTAACAGGAATTTTCTGGCGCCCCAGCTGCCAGAAAATTACCGTTTTTTTACGGGTTTTTTTTTTTACAGTGTACCGTAAATATATAAAACATTTATTTTTATGAGTGAATGCAGTAAAGTCGCGAACATAAATGGACAACTTTAAAGCCGATTTTCTCAATGTTTTGATTTTTTTGCACCCTCAGATTCCAGATTTTCAAATAGTTGTATATGATAGTGTCCTATCATAACAAACCACACATCAATGGAAAGCTTATTTATTCTGCTTTAATGTGATGTATAAATCTCAATTTAAAAAAATGTACCCATGTAACTGGTTTTGTCGTCACATATGAAAGTGATGTTTCAGCTCATGTAGTGTAAATGTACAGCACTGGGTGTGTGAGATGCAGAGAGATAAAGTAAGCGAGATGCCGGCGCTGTCAGACCCCGTCTCGTTCACGCTCAATCAGCTCAGCTGACAGTGTGAGGAGGGTCGTCTCAGGGAGCCCTCATGCCTGCGTTGCCGTCAGACTCTCTCTGTTTTTAGGTCGACTGCCAAATTGAGATCAACCTGAGCACCCCTGCTGGAGCCCCGTCCTGTCTATACTGATGTTGAAAACAAACGCAACATTTCCTGGAATGAAATACTTCAGTTTGAGCTTATCAGCTTTCACAATAGAATAGTGTATTTTTGCCTTGTATTTTTGTTCTGTAGTATCAATTTCTTCTTCTCTTTTTATAATTTTATTTAAGAGTCAAAAACATTCACGGTTTCTCATGATAATTTTCCTGTTTTTGTGACTGTAACTTAAAGACTTATATATAAAATGATATAATGAGGAGTGCTTCTCGTTCAGGACGGGCAGAATTGCTGAATGGGCACTGATGCGTAAACACGAGCTGTTCATTTGCTTATAGGTGTGGGATCATAATTATAATGATTTTAGAGCCATTTTTGCAGCTTAATTAAAATAAATGGTCTAGTCCACTTGAGGTGCCAGACTCTATGGCTCTGTTCCAACACATAGTGAGCTGCCTTGATCTCAACTGACACCTCAAATGTGTCTACATAGGCAAACCCTAGCAAATAGTTTTTCATAATTGATTTCAGTAGTCTTGATTTAGCATGTTGTTAAGCTAAATATAGTAATATAATAAAAATGTTTAATTAAATTGAATTATATTTATAAATGCTTTCTGGAATTAAAGTAATTTTAAGTATATATCAATTTATCTTGATTTCTCATGCTGCCTAATTTGGAACAGCTTTTGTGTTGTGAATGCGTCTATTAGGACTTATTATTTATTACGATGATGATGATTAAGTCTGATTATTTTTCAGATGATTGTGGATACTTCTTATGTTGGCAGCTCACTAGATTTTGGAACAGTTATAGTATATTAGTCACTGCACTTAATATTTAGACAATTAATTAATTATTATTAATTCATTAATTAAAGATGATTATGAATGCGGCTCATGTTGGCAGCTCACTAGGATTTGGAACAGAGTTAGTATTTTAGCCATGGCCAGAAATGTTTTAGGCATACCAGCAGGACAGGTGACCGTCCAAGATCCGCTCACCCTAAAGTGTCCACGTCAGACCTGTGCCACCTGTACTGCCACCTGTACAGCTGCTGGATCTGCCAGCCGAGACAAAGACTGCATCAGTGCCAGGACAGTGAAGGATGAGCTCTCTACTGCTGGCCGGAGAGCAGGGTGACCTGTCAGACCTCCTCTGCTCACTCCTCCAAAAACGTCACATCTGACTGTCCGGGGCCAAACAGAGGCCACAATACACTCATCAGCAGTAGCATCAGGTCCAGATGAGCCTCTCTTTGGCCCGTTTCAGGCCAGAATAGAGAGATCTGCTTGTGTCTGGGGTGGAATCGGGGCAATGGTGTTGGCTTGCACTCACAACATGAATATAAAGATGTGATCAGTTTCGGAGTGCAGTTATCACAGGTACAATCCACCTGGAGTAACCTGGTGTAAGTGTGGTTACTGGTGAGACAATGGTTATGGTTAAATACCACTGCTGAATATGTAACAGTCAAATGCATTTTTAGCTTAGTTGTGAGTTTGCAGTCTCAACATGTTTTCTGACATGTTTTAGTTTTTGAGAGTGGTTGAAGTAATGGGGACAGTTTAGCGGAGTAGCTACGTTTAGCAGAATTTAATCTCTCTCGTACAGCCCCTTTAATTTTCCAGTCCAAAAATAAGTGCTGCATTTCTCTTTTTTGCCGTCAGCATTTTTTTGGCCTTGCCGTCAAATTAAAAATACATCTCCCTGCCATCTCAGTGACCATAGTTTTTAACCTGGGATCAAGCCTGCAGTACTTGCAGACCACATACATACATAATTTGAGCTCACGGCACATTATATCAATGTGACACTTGTGTCGGTAGGGTTGGGTATCTTTGAATTGAAACAAAACCGATGTCAATTCTGCTTATCGGTTCCTAATTTCGATTCCAATAAGGTAAAAAATAAAACTTAGATATCATTCACATTTAGTCTTATTGCATTTAATTGTAGCTGAATATCATAAACAAAAATCAACAGGCTAAAGAACACTTACGCAAGGAACGTTTTTGCCTGTGGATTAAAAATAACATTGAAAAACAACTAGCCTAACTAATATAGATTTCGAGCATTATTAAACACACAGTAATTAAAAAAGAACAAATAAAAAATTAGCAATCGCAACAAATAGATGCAAATGAACAAAGATACGACTGAAATAAACAGTGTTTCAAGGTATTTTCAGGTATTCAGGAACATAAACTGTAATCAAATGTAAAATAACACTGCACTTTATAAATAAAATATGCATTACAAATAAAGTAAAAAAGGTTATTCAGTCAAGAATAAGTGAATTTTCTCTTTGTCTTTTGTATGATTAGTGTTATTATAGAGACGGCAGCAGGAATATTAGGCTCAACGGATCCAATATAGTTACACATGCCTGCAAAAAAAAAAAAAAAAAAATACCGAAAAAAAACAGTGTGCCAGTCGTCTCGTGCTTGAATGGTTAAAAATCACATTAAAATCACTTTTTCTGTGCGCACATTTTGGATGCGCTTGAATGGTTTAAAATCACATTTTCGGCGAGCGCGTTTTGGGTGTGTGCGCAGCATAGGGAACAGCGCGCGAGTCGTTTAAAGTCATAGAAATGCTCACAAAGGAATCGATAAGAGGGAATCGAAATTGTAATTTTATTACAAGTATCCGGTTCCTGACCTCAAGTATTCGATTCCTGAATTGGAATCGATTTTTGATTCCCAACCCTATGTGTCGGTCAGATCAGCATAATCTCAGCTGTACAGATTTCAGCACTGCTGTATGAACCCAAAGAAACACTCGACACTTCCCTGATGTTCTCTAGAGCCCGGAGCAGGTCATGATAAAAGCTGAAAACCTCTCTCACATGATCTTAATCAAAGAGTGCTGCTGTATTATATGGGATGCCTTGAAGCCACTGGTGGGAAGAAATGGTAAGATCTTTGTTGCATCTGATTTAGTGTTTCCGGTAAAAAGTACAGCTGGCAGAAAGCAGGTAGATTTCCCATATGATGCTCGACATCACATCTGATCAGAGCGCATGCACAAACAAGACACATCTCATTATTTCAAACCCACCTCAAAGCGCTGTGAGCTGACTTTCTTGCCCTTCTTCATCCAGGTGATTCGTGGTTTGGGCTCCCCGACCGCCTGGCACACGAAGGACGCCACGCCTCCTGAAATCCCTGTCTGATCTTCAGGAGTCTTAATGAAACTGGGCATGCCTGCGGGAGAAAGAGAGAGAAGCATTAAAGTAAAAGATCAATTGTTTGCACTAGACGGTAATACGATAAAACAAAGAGTTTGTCTCAAACTCAGATGTGAAAAAATACCAAATTTTGCAATCAAAAATCATAAGTCTCATTACAAACTCAAACATTTCTCAACAAAATCTTCCAAGACCAAATCATGAGCTATAACATCCACATTAATTTTCTTTTAGAACATGTATAAAGGTTTATTAGTGTCATTTAATTGATGATAATTGATCGAAAATGTATATTTCGTATAAAAAAATGTATTTGTATTTCCTCCACTCTGATAGCAAACGCAGAGCAACTGAGATTTGAGAGTTGTGTCTGTGGGGAAAATTATAAATGGACAAGTACTTCGATTTCAGTCGGTCTCTCAAACAAAGCTAAGACTTCAGGATGACAGAGATTTAGTGGACAACTCATATGGACTAGGTTTGGGATAGTCAATTTTTTGGGATCTTGACAATATAAATCTCAATCTTTATTTGAATGGAAAACAGAAGCTTGAACATTTTGGATAAGAACTACTTTTTTCACAGTTAACTAAAACTACAACTAAAAACATAAAAAAAAAAAACATTTTTATTATTTAACAAAAAAAAAAAGAAGCTTTATTTCAGATTTTCATTTGGTTTAACGTGATGTAGTAAAATAACTGCAACTAAAATAATAATTAATACATTTATATAGACATTAAAAAAACTATATGACCACAGCAAAATACTAAAATATAAAACTGTAATACTATCTCAATGAGACTAAAATAACAGTGTATCACAAATAGCATGTGTTTGGAATGACATCCTAGGGTGATGTATTCCTTCAAGTCTCTTGAGTTATGAAGGAGCACTCACTCAGCAATAAATCTTGGAGCGTTGGAACAAAAGCAGATCTTTTCACAGTGTCTGAACCCTGCCTTGAGCAAGACCTCCAGGACAGTACAAGTAATGTTCCTCCATGTGCATTGGGTCACGTCCCTCAAGGTGAGAAACAATAAATACAGGCAATATGAGAGAATTCTATTTCCCCTAATGCCTAAGCTCTCCGCTTGGCTGTATTTGAGATAACGATAAACTGTTTATAAGCCATGAGAGCTTCATCTCTGAGGATGTATCAAAAGCATAATTAAATGCTCTGACAGAATACGAGCCATGGCAACCCAAACAAATTGAGCTCCCTGTCCACCGCCATCCCCTGGTGAAAGGATGGCGTGCCTGTAGAGGAACAGAGCGCTGACGGGAACGTAATTAAAGATTCCAGCCATCCAGCGCGCCGCAGGGAACAACAGATATATCATAACGTGCACTGCCTGCTTTGTTTACCTCTGTCTCTGGATACATATGCATAATGCAAACTGCCGCCTTCGCTGGAGACAATGTCTTCATCTTTTCTTTGGCAGGAGCTGTCTCGGCACCAGTTCCTGTCCAGGAGACCTTGTCATTTTCTCTTTCTCTAATTCTCTCGCTCTCTCTCTCAGAAAATAGTCGGCCAACAGATTATCTGACTTCACATGAGGTTTATGGCAACTTTCCACAAAACACAAATACATCTATCTATCTATCTATCTATCTATCTATCTATCTATCTATCTATCTATCTATCTATCTATCTATCTATCTATCTATCTATCTATCTATCTATCTATCTATCTATCTATCTATCTATCTACACTTGAGATTGGAGGTTTGCCAAATTAAGCTTCTGTGGACAGTTTTGTCCTTAAAATATAGTTATGCAACCCAGACACACTGATGGCGCATGATAACTTACAACCAAATCGCAATCTTATTCACACTTCAAGATGATTGGTTCGGTATATCCGTCAGACTCCCCTGAAACACCTGAGGTCAAACCTCATCTCATGACTGATTTATCAGACAGTCACCCTGCCTGCTGACCTCCGACCCTGGATGTTTCACACAAGACAGGCATTATAGACTCACAGTCACACAATGCTTTTTGTGCCCGCTAGCATGCTGGCCTCCTGCAATATTTACCGTGTTGACTTTCATGTGTGTTCTTGAGGCAGCGCAAAGCAATCTGGCTCGCACAGTTTCTGCCCTCACTCTGCCTTACCAAAACACAGGACACTGAGGTTTCTTTTCATGTAATCTGCCAATCACAGGTGTACAAAAAACACAACTTCTGTCCCAGAATCCCTGTTTAATCCCATCTTTCCCCATTCTCTCCCCATAAATGGCATCCACTTTGAGTTTGAGTTGATTCTATTGCTCCTTATGGACTGTAACTCAAAAAAACTTATCAACTAGACAATTTATATGTTATTTTAAGAAACCACTACATAGAAAAATTGCATGTAAACAGGAGTTCATGCATGATAAAAAAAAAAAAAAAAAAAACACTCATGCATGAAGCAAAACATTTCTAACAGAAGCTTTGGTCTATTGCATATAAATACATCATTACAATCTCATAATTTAATCATAAAAAGTTTAAAAAAGACCCCAAAACACCAGCATTTGATTAAATGAATATTTGTATATGGACAAAACCTAATGCAACTGGATCAAAGCACATTAGCCTCTCTTCTGAGACTGAACCTGCTTAACCCATAAAGGCCCTAAACATACTGTATGCAAGTACGGCATGTCAACGCAAACGCTTGTGATGGATTTTTTAATAAATAAAATAGTAAACTGTCATAATTCTAACATCTAACCTTACTTCTCCTTTAGGACTAACACTCTACCACTTGAACAAAATGTACTCTGAAGTTTGTGTCGAAGCCAGTGGAAAATCCTGAGATGCTGGCTAGACAATATCAAAAATATAACAGTCTAGAATAGTCTCATGACATATTAAGTAATCAACTGAACTTCTAACCTTTTCCATTTTTTTAATGATTTAAGATCTAAGTTGCTTCTACCTAGTAACAGAAGGGTTTGCATATGAAGAACCAATCAAATTGTAGGGAAATGATGTAATGTTTCATGTCATTTTTGCAATGCTCCTATTCTATAAAAACTGTTGTATTCTTTTTGCTGGTGGGATTCTCTCTGAAATTTGTCGTGATTAAAGCATATTCGAAGGCATTGTCTGGAGTCTGTCTAGTTAATGCTGCGCAGCAAGTTAGCAAGGGAAGCTTAGACACTTTGATAGTGTTATAGGAAAAGGGACGCGACGTCGTCCGACTCGAAGCCAGTTGTCGACTGTAGACGCAGTGCTAGAGTATAAAGATTATTAAATGTCGAGTGTAGACGCTTGGGTGTCGATTGGAAACACCCCAGGTAATTAGGAGTCAGGTGCGTAATAAGAAATATCTACCACACGCTTCAAGGTACACAAGCATGATTTGCATAGTGCTGCAAACAACAATTTATAATGAAACACATATAAAAGTATACTACATATAGTAAGCACTGGATAAATATCTTCTTCTATGGTCAGTTGTTTTTATTCAAGCTTAATTACTGTCAGGGAGAAGCAATATAACACATTTGCAGAATAATACATTTGGCTTAATAGCAGATATTCAAAAGTAACTTTAGCTCCCTTGTGTATTTATGTCTGATACCACTACACTAACGGAAAATCAATGCAATGATGCATTTTTGTCCCGATTATCTATAATTTTTCTCTTAATCTCAATTCCCGGTTCAGGATTTAATAAACCTTCCTTTTTTTCTAGTAAAAGTATAAAACATAAAGAGAGCTAAAATCAGGAAAATCCAATCTTTATAACTACAATACTTCATCCTGAGAATAAAAATAAAATAAAATAAAAACTTTAATATTCTTGAATTTAAAAATACACACATTTATAACAATACAAGAAAAATCATATATTTTGGTATTTGTGTAAAAAAAAATACAGAGAAATGAGTTTTTCCATGAAATTTTAGTTCTATCTCTCATGATAGAAATGAGAGGTGACAGGAGAGCATGGTGACGGTCTGAAGATCTCAAGATTAAAGGACCGTTCACACCAAGGACGACAACTATAACAATAACAATAAAGATCTAGTTCTAAAAATCAGTGTAAATATAAGTCCACACACCACAACGATAACATTAACGTCACAGAGGAATGATATTGTTGTAATCACTTTCAGATTTTTTTCCCCCAGCTGATAAACGATAAAAACACTGGCAGCCAATCAGAATCCATCCTGCTTTAAAGCATCCTGCTTGAGCATTTAGAGTGTCAGATTCCAAAACTGCAGTGTGCGCTTTAAATAAACAAAACGATATCGATATCGTGGACGCTAATATAGATGTCATTATCGTTATCCTTTTAGTTATCGTTTTTGGTGTGAATGCTCATTAAGTCTAAGCCTAGGCCTAATTAAAAGTGTTCTCCAATTATTATCACACACAGTGGCAGAAACCTACAGAGCATGATCGGATGTTTCATACATTTATCAGGATCTGATGGCATAGCTGAAACACAACTAAAATTTCCATAATTTAAGAATCATCCAAGAACGCATTCTAATTATGTATAGCAGGCCTGCATGTTTGCAGCGCACAGGCCAAGCAGCCGACCACAAACATACCACCCAAATCCCTCCGCCTGGAGCGAGGACAGCGTTAATCTGCTTGCTGACAGTTCCCAGGATTAATGAGCATCAACAGCTCTGAAACCAGATGATCAGCTGAGCCGTGGTTCGTGTGTCTATTCTGCATGTCAGGGTTGATAAGTTGTGAGACACACTTAAAGGGGATGGTTGATTATGATTTAACTTTTCTAACTTTAGTTAGTGTGTAATGTTGCTGTTTGAGCATAAACAACATCTGCAAAGTTACAACCCTCAAAGTTCAAAGCAAAGCGAGATATTTTCTTTTACAGAAATAGCTTTTTAAGGACTACAACAAACGGCTGATAGAGACTACACCACATTCCTCCCGGGTCAGTGACATCACCAACCCTAGAATTTACATAAACCCCGCCCCCGGAACACAATTTATAGATTATCATGACAGAATATGCTAATTAATGACTAGAAGATACTTAACTCCACATCAGCAACATAAATTCATCAACTAACCTTTCAGAAATGTCTGAAATCTGTTGCTTCTACATGTTGTCACTTCTTCTTGAGTCTCTCCATCATCATCTGACTCCGGTTTGAACATAAAAGGCTAAAAGGTTTTGAAATTTTCAGTGCATGTCTGTGTGAGGTAAAAGGACACAAGCTGTTGAAGCTCCGCCCTCTGTGCCGGAAGCAGCAGCTCATTTGCATTTAAAGGAACAGACACAAAACGGTGTGTTTATGCTCATCCTCAAAAAGTGACAATTTTAACATACTATATTAAAATATCTGTTGGGTATTTTGAGCTAAAACTTCACATACACATTCTGGGGACATCAAAGACTCATTTTACATCTTGTGAATAGGGCTTTATACCACCCCTTTAATATTAGGTGCTAATTTAAGAGCTGCGATTTCTCCATCTGACAGGGAAGCGAAACACAAAATACACAATAACAGCAGACCAAGAATCAGATAAATTTCCTGTTACACAGCATAATGCCAATAAACATGCCACTTCCCTCACAGAACTGCCCATATGGAACCAGCATGAAGTGAAATAAACTGACAGCATCCAGGAAGTCAGCCTCCTGCCCTCGGTCCCTAAGCATCTCAACATCGATCGAGAAACAACAGCCCAGCCATTTATTCTCATTAATTATGGATGCACGGCTTACCTCCAGTTACCATCTCTCTTCATGTCTGCGAAAAAGAATTTGATCAGAGTACGTGTTAATATGCTCAATACCTGTGCTGCAGATGCACAAGAGAAATAGACAACATGTTTGTACAGACAAGGTGAACTCTTTTTAACGCTACTGTTCAAAAAACTGTTTAATATCAAGAACAAAAGTCAACATAAACTCCTGTGTTTGCATGCTAGTTGCATTCAGTGATCACAGCTTGCACTAAACAGGTTATTTTCTAAAATAGTGCATGGATAAATCTTTCAGTATAAGAGTACACTGGAATAAATGTTGTTTCACTCAGAAATTGCAAGTAAAATGTACAAATAATTACAAAGAAATGGCGCAAAACATGTATTTAAACGTGAAATTTTAAAATAGAAAGACTGAACTAGTATTTTCTTGTAAAACATACTCCAATAATGTTTGTTTTATTAACAACTTTGAAAAATACATTTAGGAACATGAATTAAAAAAAGCAAACAGGGTCCATTTTGATTTTGTGTTGAGCTTTGGCCCTGAACGAGTCGATCTTTACAGTGGAATCCAGTGTTTAGAAACAAGCCTTATAATGTGACCTCTTAATTTGAAAGTGGTCTGAATATTCTGTTGGTGGTAGTAAGGTGAGAAGGACACTAAACTCTCAAACCGAGTTAGTGAGACTCCAGCCTGAATGCCTGGGCTTTTTATTATTCAGGAGAAGAGAGGAGAGTGAGATAAAGAAAGAGAAATTGCTTCTCTTTTATTCCCTATTGGGTGGTGCATTACAGTAATGGCTCTGTCTAAATAGCAATAGAGAGGCAGAATGGTGCTCCCATTATCAACACCATGACCAATTCCTCTCTCTCTCTCTCTCTCTCTCTCTCTCTCTCTCTCTCTCTCTCTCTCTCTCTCTCTCTCTCTCTCTCTCTCTCTCTCTCTCTCTCACACACACAGAGGGGAGTAAGAGGCAGTGGTCTTGTGTGATCATTGTAAAGATCGTTCAATAAACGGCGAGTGAAACGCCTACATGAGCAGAGAAACTCTGAAAGTGATCATACAGCCGCAATCAGCACACGGTCTCACATTTGAGACTCTGGCACGACTAATAAACTCATTCATCGCTCTGAGAAGTATGAATCAGAAAATGAGCTTTCTGATGACAATTTAATTGCCTTTCAAGGCAGCAGTTATTTAAAAGAAACTGAACAATTGGGTCATGGTAGTCTGATTTCAGTAACTATACTTTTGGGGAAAGTTTGCTATATATGGATTTTAAGTGCCTCTATTATGCTATTTTAAAGGTTCCTAATTTTGTTTCGGAGTCTCCTACAACAGGTTTACATGCATCAAAGGTAAAAAAAACACTTGAATTTTCTCATAATATACATTGAACATCACCAAATTTTTCAATAATTCTCAAATGACTCGATGGATGAATCAATCTCTCTAAATCCCTCCTTTCCGAGAGCTACTCTGCTCTGATTGGCCAGATGGCCCAGTCTGTTGTGATTGGTCTACCGCTCACAGCGCATGTCGGAAACAAAACGCAGTTACCATTACTGAACTTCAGCTCCATCCGGAGGCTTCCTAAAGCTCAGCGATTGGACACACAGTAAGGTGTTTTTTTCCAATAGTTTTCAATGGGAGCGCCACGTTTTTCAACCGCCAGGAGAGTAACGAGGCGCTGAGCTTCTATTTCACGCTGAAGCACTGAGCGCTCGGCGTTTTATACCGGTCGCTGAGAGTTGAAGAATGTTCAACTTTGGGTAAAACGCAACGCTCATCACTTTTTACCCAGCCGTCCAATCACAGTGGAGGAGGGGCGGGACAAATACCACAACAGGGTTCGACATTCAACATTCTGCTTGTACAACGTCAACAGATGACAACAACAAGCATAATAACGGAACAAAATAATTAAAAACAAGAGCCAGAGCAAATACTTTATATTTATATTGTATCAACATTTTTAGAAACAACACAGAAACAAACTATCTGTGAAATTAGATAGTAGTAACACATCCGCGGATATTCCGTGTCATAGCAAGCAAAGAGTCAACGCACAACATATGCGGGCATTATGCAAATATATTTTCTAGTGATGTAGAACTGTCATGCAGTGAGATTCGAATGAAACACGACTCGTTTAGGTGGTTTAGAGTCGATTCTTTCTTTTTGGAGACAATAACTTTATTTATCATGCATTTTCGACTTTACAACTTTGCAGAACGTTTACATTCACAAACAGCAATATTACACACTGCATGAAAGGGAATATTCGAAAAACCATAATGTGGGCACTATAAAGTTTGTCACACAAGTTCATATAATAGAGTACACATCACCGTCTCAAAGCAACCAAATCCCAAAGATCTTTTCTATTTCTATTTCTTTATTTTACAGAGACTAAAAGAATGATGACTAAATCAAAGCAGGTTCCCTCTTAGATGTGAGCCTCATCCCATGAGAGCTTTTAACCACGCTTCACATGCTTTTTCACATGCGAATTTGGGATAAAACATCTTTGTGTGCACCAAAAGATAGAGAAAACCTTTCTGACTGAACATCACAGAAACTAGATTTTTACATTTTCTGTGCTCTTTTATCACATATAAATGGAGGCTTGCCACAGCAACCGTTGAGACCACGATGCTATAGTGTTTGCTAGTAGTGGTATAATGATACATCGATATTAGTGGTCGACCGATATTGATTTTTTGATGGCCGATGGCGTTATCTTAGAGAGCAGGGTAACTAGTAACTAGTTGATATATTACTAAACTTTAGATGATAACTTATTGATTCTGTAATCATATTACAGTATTTTTCAATAAATAAATTGTTAAAAAATATGAAAAAAGTAAACACTGTAACCAATAGGAGACTCAGTAATCTGGTAAGTTTGCGCACTAGGAATCATATTTTTTCAAATAATAATGTATTACAGAACTGTTAAACAGAGACCATAATTAAAGAAGATGGAGAATGGGAGCGTTGTGTGCTCAGGCTTCCCGCTTTTCAATACACAGAACCTTATCTGTCAATCAATCTATAGGAATTTTTTTTTTTTTTTTTTTTTTTTTTTTACTGTATATTATCTTATATTAGATTCTCTATAAGATACACTAAGAGACTTGTTCGACTGTTATAAGATGTCAAATTCTCTCTGAATTTAGTTTTAACCTCATTTTGTTGTTTATGTCCTAATGGGAATACTAGATTTGCACATTTTAGAGAGCACAGAAGACAGATTTTCTTGACTGTTGTCAATTGGGAAACAGGATTTGCAAATTGCAGAGAGTTCAATTAAATGCTCATGTTATAATTTGCTTGCATTTGTGAGTTAATAAAAATTTAACTGGTATTGTAAAACAGGCAAATAATATTGCTGTATTGAATTATTGATTACATGCCCCTGAGTCAAATCATTATCAAATAGTGGAATGTTTTAAGTTATCTGCAAATATTGTATTTCTGGCTAAGAGAACCGATGTCAGATTGTATTGTGACAAACCCCAGTACCCAATACCCCAGTTGCAATAGTATTGTGGATGGTTGCTAATGCTAGGTGATTATTAGCTGAAATGACAAGAGTCACAAACACCACTAATTATGCAAAATAATAATAATAAATAAAAAAATTCTTTTAAAATGAAAACTTGTTTTAAAGGCACTGTAACCATACACTTGCTTCTAAAAACTGCAATGCTGTATGTGGAGGTCTATGTCTGGCCATTGAATGTGATTTAGGTTACAGTGCTGTAAACACTGCTAGTAGCAGTATACAGGCAGTGGGGATAAAATGTCATGATGGAATAAAGACCGATAAGCTCACACACACACACACACACACACACACACACACACACACACACACACACACACACACACACACACACACACACACACACACACACACACACACACACACACAGTCAATCACTGCAGCAGTGTCATTGTCATTCAACACCCTGCTCTTGTCCTACAGGACTTTTCTCTCATTTGGGCTCAGATAACCAGGGTTTAATGGCATCTAGGCAGACAGCCAGATAGTCAAATGCTGTGTGAGTGGAGACAAATGACAAAAGTTTCAAACAAAAGTCACTGCTTTTGGATTGAAAAGCTCTCATTAACGGTGTGGCAACACAGGATCAGTCATGCATCGAGAGGAATCACTCACGCAAACACAAAGACGCGGGCGCAAAGGTTTCACCAGCAGCAGAGGGGCACACATTTTTAAAATGGCTGTTGAAAGGAAGATAACACTCCCAAAATGCTGCACTATTCAGTTTTCTCTTTAATATTAACAATGTGGAGAGCAAAAAGCTCATAAAATGGACCTAAAATGTTCATGAAACAGGCTCCCTGGTAACAGATCATTTATATTATTTGCAACATTTGTAATTGCATACTACCATACTACTCCTAGTAGACCTGAAGTATGTAATTTCTAGAGGATATTGTGCACAATATGCAAATATGTATGCAGATGTTGGCTGAAAGTATGGAACCAAAGTGCAAGAATTGAGCTTCAAAAGTTAAGATGTTTTACACAAAATTGGAATACAAATGGCAAAAAAAAAAAAAAATTCTGAGATGACCGAAATGCCATTCAGTGAATTAAACATGCAACACGAGACCTCACATGATGCACGTGTCACAGCATTCTGCAACAGTCTCACATACTATTTTAAGATGTACACATCACTGTACAGTGCTCTCTCAAACTTATATGGACACTTAAGTTACTTAAAAATGAATTTCACAGCATTAGATCTGTATCTGCTGGAAATGTCCTTTTTGCTCAGTGTCACTTAATTATCTGGTGTTTTGGTGAAGTCAAGTTCACACAGGCTCATATCCTGGAAACAGTCTCTGCGTTTACAGTGTCTCTTTGGTTACCTTCATTTTCAGGTTTATTTAGTGCTGGTAATGTACACAAGATGATCAGTGTGCATTCATGCACGACAAGATCTGGACAGAAAGGAAAAATCCAAATGAGCCTGTGGAAAATTCTCTGCATCTCCTCATGGTCTGTCATTTCTTTGTTAGTATAATATAACAAATATAGTTACCACCAGCTCTTATAAATCCTTTTTTAATGCACCTATATACTCTGCCAATCTCTTTCATGTGAATGTGCGTGTGTCTGTCAGTGTGTTCTTGAGTCAGTGTGTGTGCGCTCAGTGAACAGGTAAGAGAGGAAGCGGTCACTGTGATTTTGCCAAGCAAGATATGTTCCTAGATCAACATATTTTATTGATCCTGGAACAACATTCCTGTCTGAAAATTTTGTCCTAATCTCATCCCTAGCCCTAAACCTAACCCTACCTATAACTCATCCCTGAAACCAGAGGGAAATGGTAGGTGAATAACACTGATGTCGTCCTTCAAATCTGATCGGTTGATTTGAATGCTGTTCCAGGATCAACAAAGATGAAATCATGTTCACCAGAGGATGCAGTGTGTGTGTGTGTGTGTGTGTGTGTGTGTGTGTGTGTGTGTGTGTGTGCCAGTATGTTGCCAGTAGTGTGCCAACATCAGCCAGTATGTTGTAAATGAGCACAAAGGTAAACAGGGATAATTACAGTTATTTAATTTACAGGAATGCATGAACACCATACAATAAAATTACACCTTTATCAGATGACGATCATCATTTGCTGTGTCACTCACACCATAGGGCAATAATTGTTGTGGTGTATTAATGCACACTGGTCATCTTGTGTACTTTATAGGAGTCCCTTAACTCTAGGAGGTCTTTTTCAATTTGAAAGCTCTCTCTCTCTCTCTCTCTCTCTCTCTCTCTCTCTCTCTCTCTCTCTCTCTCTATAAAAGGCTTGCTGTGGCCCACAGTTGTGCTTTTGGCCTCCAGGACGTGTAGCGTTTCTGCTGATGGATTTTAAGATGGACTCAGTCAGTGTCTCCAGCTGTGTTTGTGTAGATGTTCTCATCCTTCTATTGACAGAAACACTCTCATCCATTAAGACAGCAAAGCTGAGCTCCACAAGTGCCGTTACAGATACAGTCTGTCTGTTCAGTCTACAGTCACTTTATCTACCTGATTATAACATACAATAAACTCCCATTCAACACAGTCAAGCTCCTCGGATTACTTTCTATTCTAGAGTATATTCTGCACTCTTAAAAGCTCTCACAAATGCAAGCAGTTCAATGACTAAGAAGGATGGCCAAAATGATGAAAAAATGCAATCTTTCTAAACATCTATAAGATGCAGGTTTCAAGTTCTTAGAAATGCAATATTTGCATTCATGTTGATTTTTTTTACTTTTTTCTCATCACAAAATCATTTTTAATCATTTTATTCACTGACTTAAAATTGTCACATGGTGTATCCATAAAGTAGTTTATGTACTTCTTGGGAAGAGGTCAGTTAATTCAAGTCACTGACTATAATGCACTACATATAATGAAATTTACAATACATATTTAATTTCAGATTTTCTTCTATTTTAATTTTTTTTTAATGAAATGTCATGTGGTTTAGCTCCCTAAAACGTATTAATTAATAATTCATGACATACAGCATGTACCGTTTACCCTGAAAAAATATATTTGTTATAAACATAAAAGCAAATGTAATTACTCTTTTACTTGATGTTACCACATGAGTCAATCAATTAAAACTATTCTTGAAAATGTTTAGCATGTTTTCAAAACTTTATAAATCCAACAAAACTACATTTAAAAGAACTGAGCACATCTCATAAAAATGAGCATCACATTACAGACCAAAAGCAAAAGTGCCCGGATTTTTCTTTAGCTTCATTCTCACCCTCGTATCACAATATTTGACTTCATTTGTGTCACTCAAATTAATATGCGTGTGAGAGGGAGAGAGGGAGTCTACTGATGGGAGGACCATCACAATTTATCCAGAAAATCCATTCACATCTGCGTCAATTAAAGCGAACACCAATACACGAAAGACAGTTAAAAAATGTGTTGTTGTCTAAGCCCTAAGCTGTCTTTAGACACACACACACACACACACACACACACAGCCTGGAATCTAAACAGAATTAGTGGAATCTTGTTACACAGACCTTTTTAACCCCTCTAGCACTGGAGCGCCACTAATGCATTCATTCAGACAAAGCACTTCTTAATTGAATCTGAACTGATTTGAATAATCAATCTTGTTTGAACCTGCGCTGCTAAAGCGGATCTTCGTCCGGTTCAGCTTGTGTCGTGACTCCCATGAGTCTCTCAGCTCAGGTCAGGCCCGACTCAGGTGCGGGGTCTCCTAATTACTAATCTGACGGATGCTTTTATCCAAAGTGACTTATTGTTCACTTATTTTAAGTTCAATCCCTCTGGAGTAACCTGAGGTTAAGTGTCTGCTCAATGGCTCATGAATCATCCCTTGCAGGATTTGAACCAATAAAGATGCAAGCGAGCACTTCTTTGTTTGCATACAGCAAAAAGCGTAGTGTGCTTGACATCATGGAAGAAGAATCTGCAAGCAAACTATTTAGCCTTTTTTTATCTATTAGTTACATTAATGAAAAGCTGTGCCCATGCATCACTTTTTTTAAGGGAGAGACAAAGGGATCAGGATTAACAGAAAGAAATGGTGAGAGGGAATTTCATTTGCAAGGACTTTACCTCAGCAAACACCGGCGTTAATGTTATATTAGGGAAGAGACACACCAAACCGACGCTAAAGAACTAGCGCTGATGAAAGCCGACTGTGTTGTTGCCTCACGTCGGGGAAAAAAAAGCTTCACTTGAACACACTGAGAGAACTACAGCTGACTTTCAAATGCGTGTGAATGAGACAACTGTCTATTTCTGCAGATATATTCATCTATATTCGTCATTCAAAAAGGGAAACCGACGCTGCCGGCTGCAGATACACAAACCGTAAACAAAGCATTTTTGAATATCAATCCTGCTGATAACTTTCTTTATTCCACTCCGCTCATGTTAATATTAAAATATTCGCTCAGAAACACTCAGGCAAGATGACGTAACATTAGAACAGCCTTCTATCTGTGCCGTTTTGACTTCTTTGCTCGCTGTTTTGCTATTATTCTATTCTTGCTATACTCATTCACTAAGCTAAACAGCCAATCAGAGTTCTACACGCTGAATTGACCCAAAAAAAAACGGATGGCGTCCGACTAGAGCCAACGGTGCAGAACACACCGGAAAAACTAAGTCGGCCGACGCAAAAAAAAAAACGTCCCGAAGGCTTGGTGTGTCCCGGGCTTTCGAAATAGCTCAACAGCAGCTCTGCAACACAGCATCCATCAGAGGATGAGAAGCTCTATAAGTCCCACCGCTGCTGAAACCACATGCTAAAGTTGCACCATATTTGATCTCATAAATAAAACATGGTGGTTTTATACTCTGCGCGTATAGTCCTCAAGACTACGTCCTACGCAAGTCTGTGAGGAGACTCCAGAGGAAATGTGTGAGGGGGGGAAAACAAAAGTCTGTTGAGCAGATCATAATGGTGCTGATGGAGGGACATCACACTGAGAGGAGAGAGAGAGAGACCGTGAGAGCCAGAGAGATTAGAAGAGTGAGAAAACTGGAGCGTTCAGCTGAAAAACATGCTAAAGGCTTTTCTCACCCCTGCATGAGTGCACAGGCCTCCATCAGCGTGAAGAGCAGAGGGCAAATTCAGGAACATTTGCCATACTCCCAATCTACAAGCCTTTCAACATTGCTCATTTAACATCTTCACTGCATCCATAAAGGCCTTTCTTTGAGTCACGAATACTGGTGGGGGATATAATGAATTTTACAGTGCATAAAATCTAAAATTATACCGAGCATTACAATGATTTGAACTCTAACACGTACTGGTGTTCGGCTTCTTGTGCCAAGATAAAAACATTTTAATAGCTTATCTGATTTAAAATGTTAAAAAGTCACAAAAGTGGCAACAGTGTTTTGATGTTTGGTTCTGCAAATCAGTTTAAATTAATTGGTTTAAAACTCAATTCAACAATTTGCTTGAATAAATCACTCAAAAATGTTCACAGAAGTCCCTTCATGGCATTCAACACAAAACCAGTCACAAGTCGCACGGGTATATTTGTGGCAAAAGCCAACAATACATTGTATGGGTCAAAATGATTGATTTTTCTTTTTATGACAAAAATTATTAGGATATTAAGTAAAGATCATGTTCTATGAAGATATCTTGTAAGTTCCCTACCTTAAATATATAAAAAATGTATTTTTGTGAGTGAATGCACCAACATAAATGGACACCTTTAAAGGCAATTTTCTCAATATTTCGATTTTTTTGCATCCTCAGATTCCAGATTTTCTAATAGTTGTATCTCGGCCACATATTGTCCTATCCTAACAAACCATACATAAATGGAAAGCTTATTTATTCAGCTTTCAGAGGATGTACACAGCTCAAAAAAATTAAATAAAAATAAAATAACCCATAAGACTGATTTTGTGGTCCAGGGTCACATAACAAAATATGTGGGAAAATATTGCTGTTTATACTATGGTATATTGGTATATTGGTAAATATAAAAATGACACCATCATTAATCCTTACATTTGTTTAGTTAAAACTACTGTGGATTACAATATTATTTTGATGTATAATGATGACTGTATTTAACAGTAAAAAAAAAAAAAAAAAGTATGTACTTGGCCACAATAGCTGTTTATTCATAATATCTATTCCAGAACGATCAGAATAAAAGACCATAGCCAACAGCTGACTAAACCTTGCTGGAAACCAGAAAGTATATTTATCATTAGCATAATCACAGTATACTTCGTTTCACAGTATATTTAACTAGGTTAGCCTTCCAGAAGATTGGTAGACGTAAATATTTTTCTCAAGGTGCACGACTATAATTCCATTTAAGGTGAGTCCTAGTTTGGGAATGGTAGCGGTAAGTAAATGATTAATGCTTCTGGTATTACTGCCACCATAAAGATCAGCGCCGATAATAAGTGACCAGACTATGGTGTTCTTATTGTTTTTATGGGCCTCAGGGTTCAGGGACTACATGACGTAAGGCCAGTCACTCTCATACTGCTGCACAAACATCTGATCTAAGGCTGGAGTAAACACAGCTATTTGATTTTGCAAAAATGCTTTGGTGAAATCTTTCTCCAGGGACTCTTAACGCTTCAGGACCCAAATCTTTCAATAATGACAGCAACAGATTCAACAAAAATGCTCTCATATTTTTGGACTTGTTAACTTGCACGTTAAAAAGTTGAATGAATGTGACGCGTTCATTAACACGTGCGTGGATCCCTCGAGACAAAAGAAGATCGATGTGAATCTGAAAGATCCTCCCTCGTACGTTTTTGCACAAACAACACGACGGTGATTGCATTCACGCTATTCCTCAAATCCCTGTGATTTCTTCACCTCATTCTTGCCAGGCTTTGCTAAATCCAACAAACAAAAATTCCCTAAAAGAAAATAAGACTTGACAAGCGTTTTTTTTTTTCCCGCAGAGACTGTGATGTAAAATAACAGGCACTTTAGGAATAAAGGTTTTGCTTGTTTTGTAAACAGCATGATATTCCCACTCCTACACACTTCAATTTTAAGATCATATAGATAGATATACGGTAACAGTCTTGAAGGGATGGAAAAGAGATGTGTGTATTTTGAAGTGGGATACTCACTGTCCGCATGGACTGGCACCAGCAGGCAGAGCAGCAGCATGAGGGATGTGGCAAAGGCCTGTTGGGTGTTGTGTGGCACCATGATTTCAGGATGGCGCTCACCGCAGGGGTTCCCTAAACTCCTGCTGGATGACTATACGCTCACGCTACCATTTAGTGAGACCTGACGGGGAAAACAAAGGAGAATGACATCAGAAAGCTGCAAACATTTGAAGCAATTCAAATCCTCAAACATGACATCACTCATTCCAAGACATTACCTCATTATTAGCATTCCAAGAGCATTACATCACATTCACATCATTCAGTATGATCAAATCAAAGCAATGGGAGAATGACATCAGTAAGCATCACGGTAATGTTTCAAACATGACATCATTATTAGCACTCCAAGAGGAAGGTATTTCATATAAAGTTATACATTTTTTGTTTTTGTTTGTTTGTTTGTTTGTTTTTGTGAGGATCAGAGGCAACGATTTAAGTCATTATTTACAGAAATTTTTAAGTAGACAAAACTTCAGAATTCAGAGATGCTGATTCAATAACTGCTCTGATGGATTCAGTTTCATCAGACTGATTCTTCAGAGTGATTCATGTTTGTTTGCATGGTTACACTTTATTTTAAGGTGACGTAGTTACATTGTACTTACTTAGATACATACCGAGCAATATTAATTAACTACATGTACTTACAATGGAGTTAGGGTTTGGTTTAGGGGTTAGTTACTTGTAATTATGCATAATTTACTGTTATTTCTACAGTAAGTACATGTAGTAACATAACTACATCACCTTAAAATAAAGTGTTACCGCTTGTTTTTGTATGTTTTGCGAACTATTCATTAAAATAATCGATTCATGAGAGTAATTCGCTCTGGAATCTACACTGGTTGTGCTGCATATTACAGAATTACTAAACAGAAACGGTTCATGAATTAGTTCAAAATAGTAATTTTTTTCATGAATCAGATCACACTGGTCAATTGTTGTTGTTTTTTTCAATTTAACTCAATAAAAATACATTTATTGTCATTATTAAACACAGGCTGCAAATTCACAACACATGACTTATTTTGCAAAAATATAAAACAAAATAAAATGAATATTAGATGAAAAACTTAAACATAAAAAAAACCGTAAACAAAAACTAGATATGTTGTCTTGTCAACTAAGTGAAAGTACTGAAGTACTAAAATGACTGAAACTTAAAAGCTACCAGAAAGCTACATAGAAAAATATATTTTAAAACTAATAAAAATTACAAATCACAAAATGACTAAAACTTAAGCTAAAATGAAAACAAAAATAAAAGCTTATTCAGTAATAAATTCTATGATGCAAAGAGTATATAAATAATTCTAAAATAGCACTACACAGTGTTTTACTGCACAACATTCAATACAGACTGTATTGATTTATTTTGCTATGGCCATTAGGATACAGCAGTGACAGCACAGATTGAGTCATTTTCATTTTGGCCAGAGCTATTCCTTTAACACAGTGACATCATGCACACAAAGAATGATGTCACTGTGTTAATTTAATAAAGTGGTTTGAAACAGAAGTAAATGAGCTGGAGCCGCAACGAGTCCCGGGAGAGCGTTTCAGCGACCACAGGCACCTCTGGCCTTTGGAGGACACATGCGCTGTGCCAGGTTCACACTGTGAGTGTGTGTCTAGGGGGTTTGTGTGTGTTAATAACCTGTGTGGTGAGGGCTCTCATGTGTCTTTCCAATGAAGCCACCCCATGCACACCCTCACTCACTCATGATTAAGATGATGCATTCATTTATTAACCAGAAGCGCTCATCATGTAATTGGCCGGACCCGAGCTAATTAATCATGTCACACAAAGCAGACATCTGCTATGCAACACTCCCACTCTTCCACAGAGAAAACAATCATGGAAACACCAGAGAGAGACGCCCATAGACCAGCACTAATTACTCCGCCACCACAGCAGGAAAAGCGTGGAGCCGCTGGCGCTCGGCAAACTGCTTCCACCCTCAAACAGCGTTTGATCGAGAGCTGAAGGTGCGCTTCCACATTCCTGCAGGCTGAGCAGACGGAAACGTCTCTCCGTCTCCGAGCGTGCTATTTCTCCCTCTTATTATGGAAATCATGAGTCTGGAACAGAACCGCTGAGCTGACAGACTCACGACACTGCATTAAACTGCGAGCATTTAGGGACATGCACACAGCAAACACACACACACACACACAAGTCTCTGCTTCAGCACACACTGTAATTACAGCACTGCTCCCCGTTCTGCACCCCACCGTCTCTGCCTTTCCAAAGAAAACACAGACTGTGTTTATGAGTGGATGCTACAATTGCGCCAGCCAAGTGTCTCTGGCGTGCCCAACCTGCAGGCTCTCCTGAACATTCCTGCAGGAAGAGCTCGCTGGGAAAACAAAGCGCGGACTGAACGCAGCGTGCATTTCTAAAGACCCCGGTCTCTTCTGCTGAAAGACAAATGATACAAGCAGCCAGCTCGACTCCCCATGATGACAAGCATGTTTAAATGAAGGGTCAAAGGTCAGTTCATTTCTCTCAGGAATCAATCCTCATGTGGACAGGACGTGACTGCACAGGAACTGAAGAGTTCAAAAGCATCGCAGCTTCAGGATGGAGAGACGTCCTCGCTCTGGTCTAAATTCACAAGTTGAATGTGATTGGAATTTAGTCTAACTTGATGAACTAAAATAACTAAACCTAAAATTTTAATAAAAATTAATAAAAACTATATAGA
Source organism: Rutilus rutilus (assembly GCF_951802725.1). NCBI lineage: Eukaryota > Metazoa > Chordata > Actinopteri > Cypriniformes > Leuciscidae > Rutilus > Rutilus rutilus. The sequence goes on along the minus strand of NC_140217.1, from coordinate 3,975,284 downwards.
CCTATTTAATAAAATTAATAAAAATGACAAAAAAAATTTAATTACAAAAACTACTTTAGTTACTAAATTTAAAATATAAATGGAAAATATGAAAATAAAAACTAATTGAAAATATTTAACTTTACAATACACACAAATAACTGATAAAGTAGGCCTACATATATTTTTAACTAAAAAGATGTGGTGCCAATGAATCACTGAATTTTGAACTAATTGAAACAATTCATTTGAACTGAATCACAGAAATGAATCAATCTTACCAACACGAATGGCATTTAGGTTTAGAAACAAAAAGACACTATAATGTTTGTCTTGATGCACTCATACTTTCAAGTTGTGAGACAAGGAGGGAATGTTAAATCAATTACTAATGAAATGCATGGCCTAATAAAATGCGTACAATTATACTTACAATGTTGCTTAATTTTATTTACAGAAAAATAATCACAAATATATTGCACATGTTCAAAATGTCACCTAGATTTTCACCATTAACATAAAAAAACGTCTTTTTTTAAAAATATAATAAAGAGTTTTGGGAGGGTTGTTGCCGGTTGCATAACATAATATATAACATAATTGCACATAAGTGCAGCATGTTCATCTGCCGTAATTCCAGTCCCAACATGTTGTTGCTTATTTGCAGGAGTGTTTGATAGTGTAATATCTCCAAAGAGCACTTGCTTTATCACTCCTGGATTGATGGATAATCTATCATAATCCCAGAGGAGAAATTGGTTGCTAGACATTTCCTGTGCCTCGACAGAAAACCCTTCAACACGGGCCAGAGCAGCGCTAATATCTGAGATACACTTAGAAAATCAATGCTCTTTGAATATTTATAAAGAGCTACACTTAAGTTCATCAGTCTGATGCATGTGTACTTTCCTAAACGGCATTGCCATTTAAAAAAAGACCATTTCTTGCCGGATACTCGATTAAGCAAATAAAATCAGCAAATAAGATAAGAGGGCAGCAGTTCTGAGCACTGCTGTTTATTTAATCACGTCAATATTACAAAGAGTGCCGCTATTATCTATGCATATAATTTTTTAGCCCTGAAAATTATTCTATTATTATTATTCAAATGTCAAGATTCTTGTGAAATTTAAATAAACTTCGCACTTTGCATGTTAGAAGCAAAAGTGGGGTACAATTAAATAAACGGCAAAACTACCACTGCTTTAAAGGAACATCAAACGATGTTTCACAAACACAAACTACATTGGAGAACTTTCGATTTTGGCATAATGGCTCTGTCCAAAACTGAGTAAACCGCCTAACCAGACATCATATGCACACTTCTAGGCTGTTTCCAACAGAAGCCAGTGAATTACGCTGCTTAAGATCTCATTTTGGCCAAAATTAACTCAGCATCACCTGTATCATTTTTGCAGGTATAAGGCAAACCCAGATTCCTCAGATGGTGATTAAAATTTTGAAGGCGATTTTCTCAATGTTTCGATTTTTTTGCACCTCAGATTCCAGATTTTCAAATAGTTGTATCAATATTGTCATATCCTAACAAACTATACATCAATTGAAAACTTATTTATTCAGCTTTAATATGATGCATAAATCTCAATTTCAAAAAATGTACCCATTGTGGTCCAGGGTCACAATTAAGGAATTAGGGGAAATTGCATAGTCACAATGACAATGCCATAGAATAAAAATGTACAATTCCACCCAAATGTTATAAGGTTGAGCTTCATTTTTCATGATTATTACAGCAACATTAGCAGTTCACCAGGGTTCACAGAAGCAAACTCGTTCTTTTCCTCTGGATCTGAGAGGAGCAGAGAGGGAATGATATCTTCTCCCAGCAGACTCTGGGGGTGTGAAGGGGAAAGGAGGAGCACCCTCGAGGGACAGCACTCTCTTATCTCCCCTGTTATCCGCCCACTCCCCATGGGAAGGAGACGCAGAGTGAGTCATATACACCAGCTCGGGATTACAAACAGTGCATCCAAATATCATGAAGGACAAGAAGTGCCAAGACTGGTGGATCTTTAGTTCAGAAGGGGACAGTCTTTCATCAGCAATGCTAATGAGGCATCTGTGTCTCACTTAATTCTGGATATACACTACCAGTTAACACACTTTATTCCTTACTAGGGATGTTAATATCAATAACGTTTAAACAGAAATGTTGTAACTGACTAGTCGACTAGTCTAACCCTCCGTCCCCGAAGACCATCTGTATGCAAATCCATTCGAAATAGTCCAATCCTTTACCGAATGCCACTAAAATAGGTCAGATACATGTGATGTGCTTGCATTATCATTGTATATTAAACGTAAGCGTTCACTTAACCAACGTTAGCCATTGAAGACATTTATTCAGCACAGGACTAATAAGTTCAAACCTAATAGCCTATAATTAACAGATTTTCTCAAATAAAAGTTAGTCAGCAGGTATTGTTGGTACATTGCTCACGTCAAGATACACATGATGGACGGCAAAATCGCAAGTAAAGCTTGACGTGTACCGACGACTATACTTTATTTAAGCTTATTCTCTTTGTTAGGATGTTGATAATAGGATGTTAGGATGTTGATATACTGTACTGTTCAAGTGTCAAGTAAGTTTCATTCATAATGTTTCATAATGTTTCTTTAATTCGATATAAAAATGCATACCGTATTGTCCCTCATAGTCGGTATTATAACAAGCCTATAAGCAAGCTTAATTGTTATATGCTAGTTTGACATGATATAGAAGAAAACAAAATACTCCCTCGCCTTGCTCATCTTCTCAGTGGACATTTCTCTGAACCCGCCGCGAGTGAAGACCAACACATGCAAAATCTGAGGTAAAATGTAATGACTTTTATTTTCCGCTCCAGATATACACTTTTCAAAATAATATATTATTTTTTAAATATAACATTAACATGACGGTTATTTATCGTAGCCTTTGTAAAAACATAGAGCAAAACATTAAATGTGCAAAAAAACAAAAAATAAACGTAAACGACTAGTATTTTATAATCATCTTAGTATATTTGTCAAGAAAATGATGCATGGGTACAATTATTATTGTTATTATTAGCATTAACGTTGTTGTTATTATTATTATTGTTATTAACAACAACAACAACAACCATTTTAATACATTTGTCAAGAAAATTATGCATCAGTACAATTTATGTTTGCTCTCAAAACTAATTTCAAACATTTAAGCAGAGATTTTTAGATCAGAAGGTTTTTTAGATGAGAAATATAAATTCAGTCAAGTGTGTCCAAACTCATCCCTGGTTGTGTATGTGCCATCAAGCTATCCTATACGTCAAGGGTGTGCATGTCTTTGAGGCTCTACTTTCATCTTATAGCTGATGGCATGCACAGACAGACAGGAAGAGGAATCCTCGTTCATGTGGAGTGATCGAGCTCATCACTGGCATCCAGGTGCAACACTCGGCTCCACCGGTCGCCCTGCAGCTACGCAATCCTGCGAGATTTGTGGCTTTCAAGTGCCGTGCGATGTTAGGAGATTTGTGGAGCGGCCGAGGGAGATTTGTGTTGCGGCAGGAATTCGAGGAGACGGAAACGGATCTGAGGCCGTAAATATTGGAGTAAAGGCAGGAATTGGAGGCTCATTGTCTCAACAGAGAAAACTGAGGAAAATGAAGGCGCCTAGAGCGCTTTCACGTTTCCTTTTACTTTTTAACATGAACGCACACAGTAATGCATATGAAATCCAAACACAAGGTTTCAAAATCATAATGCCCTGGAAAAGTCTGTTTACAAAAAAAGCCAGACACAATGTGAGCAGGTATAAGAGCTGGGTGATATACATAACATTTTCACAATATCAATATTCATATTTTACTGGAGATTAAGCAACATAGCAAATATAGTAATTTTAATCATAAACAGTGAATCAGTTCATTCTGTCTCTTTAATGAAAACAGTGTTGAAAAGATGGCTTGACTGCTTTTAACTAGATTTTTTACTGACAAATTAAAGGGTTAGTTCACCCAAAAATTCTGTCATTAATTACTCCTCCCTCATGTTGTTTCAAACCCGTAAGGCTTTCGTTCATCTTCGTAACACAAATGAAGATCTTTTTGATGAAATCTGAGAGCTTTCTGTTCCTCCATTGACTGCTATGCAACTACTACTTTGACGCTTCAAAAAGTTCATAAAGAGATTGTAAAACTAACCCATATGAATTGAGCGGTTTAGTCAAAATTTTCTGAAGAGACACGATCACTTTATATGATGAACAGATTTAATTTAGTCTATTATTCACATATAAAAATTTAAATCAACTCACACATCAGTTGTGGTAAACGGAAGCACAAGCATGTTCGCTTAAAGTGTGCAAACCAATGAGGTTCATTCTCGTGTTACGCATCACATTTGAGCTTCAGCAAGAACCAATGAGGTTCATTCTCGTGTTACGCAGCACGTTTGAGCTTCACAAGAACCAATGAGGTTCACTCTCGTGTTACGCAGAACGTTTGAGCTGCAGCAAGAACCAATGAGGTTCATTCTCGTGTTACGCAGCACGTTTGAGCTTCACAAGAACCAATGAGGTTCACTCTCGTGTTACGCAGAACGTTTGAGCTGCAGCAAGAACCAATGAGGTTCATTCTCGTGTTACGCAGAACGTTTGAGCTGCAGCAAGAACCAATGAGGTTCATTCTCGTGTTACGCAGAACGTTTGAGCTGCAGCAAGAACCAATGAGGTTCATTCTCGTGTTACGCAGAACGTTTGAGCTGCAGCAAGAACCAATGAGGTTCATTCTCGTGTTACGCAGAACGTTTGAGCTGCAGCAAGAACCAATGAGGTTCATTCTCGTGTTACGCAGCACGTTTGAGCTTCACAAGAACCAATGAGGTTCACTCTCGTGTTACGCAGAACGTTTGAGCTGCAGCAAGAACCAATGAGGTTCATTCTCGTGTTACGCAGAACGTTTGAGCTGCAGCAAGAACCAATGAGGTTCATTCTCGTGTTACGCATCACGTTTGAGCTTCACAAGAACCAATGAGGTTCATTCTCGTGTTACGCAGCTCATTTGAGATTCTGCAAGAACCAATGAGGTTCACTCTCGTGTTACGCAGCTCGTTTGAGCTTCAGCAAGAACCAATGAGGTTCACTCTCGTGTTACGCAGCTCGTTTGAGCTTCAGCAAGAACCAATGAGGTTCACTCTCGTGTTACGCAGCTCGTTTGAGCTTCTGCAAGAACCAATGAGGTTCATTCTCGTGTTACACAGCACGTTTGAGCTTCAGCAAGAACCAATGAGGTTAATTCTCGTGTTACGCAGCACGTTTGAGCTTCAGCAAGAACCAATGAGGTTCATTCTCGTGTTACACAGCACGTTTGAGCTTCAGCAAGAACCAATGAGGTTCATTCTCGTGTTACGCATCACGTTTGAGCTTCACAAGAACCAATGAGGTTCATTCTCGTGTTACGCAGCTCATTTGAGATTCTGCAAGAACCAATGAGGTTCACTCTCGTGTTACGCAGCTCGTTTGAGCTTCAGCAAGAACCAATGAGGTTCACTCTCGTGTTACGCAGCTCGTTTGAGCTTCAGCAAGAACCAATGAGGTTCACTCTCGTGTTACGCAGCTCGTTTGAGCTTCTGCAAGAACCAATGAGGTTCATTCTCGTGTTACGCAGCACGTTTGAGCTTCAGCAAGAACCAATGAGGTTAATTCTCGTGTTACGCAGCACGTTTGAGCTTCAGCAAGAACCAATGAGGTTCATTCTCGTGTTACGCAGAACGTTTGAGCTGCAGCAAGAACCAATGAGGTTCATTCTCGTGTTACGCAGCACGTTTGAGCTTCACAAGAACCAATGAGGTTCACTCTCGTGTTACGCAGAACGTTTGAGCTGCAGCAAGAACCAATGAGGTTCATTCTCGTGTTACGCAGAACGTTTGAGCTGCAGCAAGAACCAATGAGGTTCATTCTCGTGTTACGCATCACGTTTGAGCTTCACAAGAACCAATGAGGTTCATTCTCGTGTTACGCAGCTCATTTGAGATTCTGCAAGAACCAATGAGGTTCACTCTCGTGTTACGCAGCTCGTTTGAGCTTCAGCAAGAACCAATGAGGTTCACTCTCGTGTTACGCAGCTCGTTTGAGCTTCAGCAAGAACCAATGAGGTTCACTCTCGTGTTACGCAGCTCGTTTGAGCTTCTGCAAGAACCAATGAGGTTCATTCTCGTGTTACACAGCACGTTTGAGCTTCAGCAAGAACCAATGAGGTTAATTCTCGTGTTACGCAGCACGTTTGAGCTTCAGCAAGAACCAATGAGGTTCATTCTCGTGTTACACAGCACGTTTGAGCTTCAGCAAGAACCAATGAGGTTCATTCTCGTGTTACGCATCACGTTTGAGCTTCACAAGAACCAATGAGGTTCATTCTCGTGTTACGCAGCTCATTTGAGATTCTGCAAGAACCAATGAGGTTCACTCTCGTGTTACGCAGCTCGTTTGAGCTTCAGCAAGAACCAATGAGGTTCACTCTCGTGTTACGCAGCTCGTTTGAGCTTCAGCAAGAACCAATGAGGTTCACTCTCGTGTTACGCAGCTCGTTTGAGCTTCTGCAAGAACCAATGAGGTTCATTCTCGTGTTACGCAGCACGTTTGAGCTTCAGCAAGAACCAATGAGGTTAATTCTCGTGTTACGCAGCACGTTTGAGCTTCAGCAAGAACCAATGAGGTTCATTCTCGTGTTACGCAGCACGTTTGAGCTTCAGCAAGAACCAATGAGGTTCACTCTCGTGTTACGCAGCTCGTTTGAGCTTCTGCAAGAACCAATGAGGTTCATTCTCGTGTTACGCAGCACGTTTGAGCTTCAGCAAGAACCAATGAGGTTAATTCTCGTGTTACGCAGCACGTTTGAGCTTCAGCAAGAACCAATGAGGTTAATTCTCGTGTTACGCAGCTCATTTGAGCTTCAGCAAGAGGTTTGTTCCAACGCATCAAGCAGGTTCGCTTGAACTTCTGTTTATGTTCGCTGATTAATGTTTATATGTGAATAAAAGTCTACATTTTGGGGTGAACTATCCCTTTAAATTGCCTTTGACTGAAATATCCCTTTGACTGAAAAAGCACCCTTTTAAGACACTTCAGGGTAAGTAGCCTATATAAAGATATAAATGGAGTACCACCAAAAGGCTGAAAAATTGTCACGGGTCAGGGTGTCACCAGTTCTTCTCTGCTGTTTGTTATGGTCCTGTCATTTTCTGCAGCCTGTGATTCGAGAAATCAGCGTTTCCTTTCAGCACTGTGTGCACAATCATGAGCTGATCTCTCACACCTGTCGCTCATTCCCTTTACCCTATATATTATATATACCTGCTTGTGATTGTGCTCAGGACTTGTGTCCTCTACTTGTGTCCGCTGATGTGTGTGGGGTACACGGGACCCACCGCACAGAGAGTCATCCATTTTCACTGTGTCACATGGACTGTTTCAAATTATTCCTTAAGTTTTCTAATAAACTTTTCTCACAGTTTGTCACTGCAATGGAGTCCTCCATTTATCTGAGTTCCTGACAAAAATATCAAGATATTCACACAGCCCTGTATAAGGCTCACTGTTCCTCGGCTATCAGTCTGACTCTCAAAAACTCAATCAGACACTCAAAAACTCAACAACTCATCTCTTTACAAGCCATTCACACATAGCACAAAAACCTCTAGATGGCATGAAAAGGCAATACCCACTTAAAAATCAATAACACAAAACATGGAGATAGATCTTGACCTTTGACTGATCCAAATCTGTGGTCTCAATGGTTGTACTGAGGGTGTTGCAGAAGCTTTTAACTTCTCTTTCTGCATACAGAGCCTAGCGTGCTGGATGATAAATTTTTTTATCTTTTACGGACGGAAGCACTGTGGTGTATGGCACTTACGGGATTATGTGGCCAGAGGTGTATCTTGGAAAAAAGGACTTTTATCACCACCCCAGCAACTAATTATTAGTGGCGAGAGAGAGAGAGAGAGAGAAATGTGCATGACTATGTGAGTTAAAGATAAAAAAATCTAACAAGAGAGAAGAGATGAGCCCCTCAGGACACACTATTGCAACATCCTGTGGCGCGGTCATAAAAGATTTACGAAATAACTTTGGCCCCCAGTGCAAAGTATCAACAGCGAAGTTAATGGTGTGATTACACTAATAAGGGAAGGAAAAGAGATGGAACTGTGCTGCATTTAATGACAGGGTGAAAACGCTAGATAAAGAGAATGTAGGAGCGTGTGATAAATGCAGCGGCAGCATGAGATGCAGACCACACAGAGGGATTCGAGAGGAGAAATCCTCCTGTGCTCTGTGATCGAGGTGTAAGTCATCTGCAACTGGGGCTGTTATATTGCATGAGCAGAGCAGCATGAGTGCATTGCAGGTTTATTGCTGATCTTTTATAGCACTGAGTTCAGACAATTACATTACACTTGCAATGCATGAAGAGCATGATGCTTGCAACGCCAAGGACATGGGGTTTGATTCTCAGGGAATGCATGAACTGATTAAATGCAATGTAAGCCACTTTGGATCAAAGTGTTTGCCAAATGCATAAATGAAAATGTCATTTGCATTACATAAAATCTGCAATGTGACACTAAATTTGTTGTTTTATCATTTAAAAACTAACAAGCATAACTGTCTTTTTTGGGCTTAAAAAGTGTTTTCACTATTATCAAAATAAATGCATGCTTTGGTTAATATTTTGTTATTTATGCAATGAAATTGATATATTTCATGGTTAACATGCTGCATGCCCTTGCAATTCACTTAATTCTATAATTACATGCAAAGAACACTGGATATTCAATGAGAGAAAAAAAGCAGTATAAGAATTGATTATATCCTTCAGGAATTGACTGGATATTTAAAAGTTGTTTCTATATGAGTGGATGAGTTGGAAAAAAAAAAACCTCAAGGTTATATCAGGCAAAATGGAAAATAGTTTCTGAGGTGAGTTATTAAATTTTTATTAATGATTAAAAATAGCGTGCAACAATAAATCCCTCCCAATAAGAACAGGAAAATAGATTAAGATAGTAAAAAGACCTCATCTTGATTTCATGTGAACTTTAAGTGTGGCTTAAGAGTGCAAATATTTTTTTAAAGCCATTGTACATGCTCTCCTCTAATGGTATAGTCTAAGGGGCAAGTCAGGACACCACAAAATGAGGTGAAAAGGTGGGAGAAGTGTTTGGAAGAGAAATTGTTCATGGGTCTGTTGACAGTGCTTGGCATGCCGGGCCAGTTTTTGTTTAAAAGGTTTATGAGCAAGGATTTCTGCTCTTTACACTTCTGAGAAGCTGACTCCTTGTCTTAAAGTCAATTGAACACGTATACAAATATGATGTCTTACAAAGTGGATCATGAAATGATTTATGGGCCAAGGTTCTAGAACATGAGCAGGGTTTAAAAATTAATCAGTAATCAATCAAAGGTTAGTGAAGGATGTAGCATAGCGATTGAAGCCTACAAAGAAGAACAGATGACCCAGTAGAGCAGAACATCTCGAGCGATTGGCGTGATTTCAGGAATCGGGGTGCTGGGAAGTCTGAATCACTGAACACGAGCCAGAAAGACCACAGTCTATTCATGCCGTCACATTCCCACAGCATTCCAGGATTCCTGAGTCGGAGTGTTTTATTGCTCTGTACAGACGGATTCTGAAGCCTCCATAAAAATGTCAGAGCTCTAAATGCACTGGAGTTAAAGCTGATCTACAGCCTGATACACAATAATGAGTTAATGATTAGCCATGTGTGATCCAGCGCTTCAGTGCGCCCGGTCAAAAGCGCCCCAGACGCCAGTATGTGATGAACTGCACGTTCCGCCGCCAGGCTCTTCGCAACCGAACCGGCGATTCTGGCAATTACATAAATTACGATCAACTATCCAGATTTATACTAACTCATCCCGCGAGTCTTATTCCAGCACTGCTGATGTTTGCTCCTTAACGGATCATGAGACCAACACAAGACAAATATGACTTTATATATTCAGCTGTGGTTCATGTTTACACTGGAACAGACCAACAGCAACAACAGGAAAGAGTATGCAGTCTTTATAAAACTGGAAAAAGGTTCATTTTTCACCTTAAAAATGTAAATTCTGTCATCGTTTACTCTCCCTCATGTCATTCCAAACAGTACGACTTTCTTAGTATTGAAAAATCTATATCATTCATATGACCTAAATATGATGTATTCATATGACCTAAATATGATGTTTTCAGAAGAAAAGGTTTCATGTTTTGTATTCATAGAGAGGCGTTTACTAAAAGTACGTGCAACTTACAACTGTTATTAGGGTTTTTTTCCTGTGTTGTGGGAAAATATCCTGATCCCTCAAGTCTCTGTGACTCAGGTTTTTCCTTCCTGTGTATCTTTTGCAATTTCTCACCTGTTTTACCGTCCAATAGGTGGAAATCTGATAACACTGCAGGACAAATTGCATTCCAAAGTTTAATATTTATTGTTTGGAGTTTGTTCAAATACTCAACAAGTTTCAATTGCATGCATATTTTTATAATGTGTCTCAGGCTGTGTTTACACCTGGTATTAAGATGCTTTTTGGACGATCGGATGACAATTGGATGACGGCTGGTCTAAACGGTTTGAGCGTGTCCACTTTAAACCACTTCTAGAGGGAGTCAAAAACACATTCGACCGGATTGCTTTCATAGTGAAGACACTCATGTGGTCGAATGTGTTCAAACAGCCACAAAAGACCGTCTACTGAAGTAAAGCCTAAACATTATGGGAAGAGCTCTAGCCGGACAGGATTTTAACTTTGTCGGCTGAAGACTAAAGTTTGTTTTGAAGATGAAAAATGTACCAAGCACGATGTTCTCTCTCCATTCCTGATTTCTAACACACACACTCACAGCGTTCAGCTGGTCTTGCGGCTTCAGAGCAGAAACTAAAGCTGATGCTCTCCATATGTTTTTCTGTCGTCTCCTTTCACGTTCATATGTAAATTGCTTGAGCTTATTTTGTCCATTAGATCGAAAGATCTAAAAAAAAAACACCATACATTAACCCACCCATAGACCCTCCCCTTGAAGAAATCAGGACAGAAGTGGTTGAAAGTGGACAAAAGAGACAGATTAAAACACCAGGTGTAAACGGGAATGTGTCTCCCTCATCTACATGTGATCCGATCGACCAAAACACATCTTAATACTAGGAGTAAACAGGGCCATGTTGTATTGGAAAACCAATGGTCACTGTAATTTAGGGTCAAAATGTTTTGCTGATCATAGAACAACATTCCTGTCCGAAAATTTTCCTAATTCTAATCCTACCCATAACTAATGATACGTGAATAACACAGATCATGTTGAAGCACCTAACCCTGGTTTAAGCCTAAACTTGACATAAACTGTAAACTCGAATCTGATTGGTTGATTGGAATGTTGTTCCAGGATCAAAAAAGATGTTGATCCAGCATCATGTTGTCCTTGGTGAAATCACGTTCACCAAAACAAATGCAATGAGCAAGTACTAACAGTTAATCTCCCCTTCTAGAAAGAATCAGTGTCAAACACATGCTAGAAGGCATTTGTTAAATAACAGATACCTAAAATGATGAAAAAGCATAAAATCTTTAAAAACACACGGTTTTCTGTCACGCAGCAACTGTGGGAGTTGCTCCTAAAGTAGCTGGTTTAAAATTCACACACACTGCTGCTCATTGATTGTTGTGTTTTGATTAATTGGGGTTTCAGAAGCGTCTCATATATGCACCACATGTGATTAAATGCTGAGGGCCAGAGAGAGTTTCCTCGACCAATTAAATAATACCGTCTGCCACTAATCAATACCCTGACACTAACGTTTGGGAATAGGCACTTTGCGCTTGAGAGGCTGTGACAGTGACACCCGTTATGACCTTTTGAGTGAGTGATCACGTGACCTCAGAGGATTTAGCCGTTCGTGTTAGCGCTAGTGTAAACGGCGTGGCCCGTGGGTGACTTGGGTTAATGTTCGGCCTCGGAACACAACAGTAATTAACCTCTCCAGGTATCTGACCTCACAGAGAGCCGGCTATTTGCTCACCTGTCTGACCCTGAATGTTTGACTGTGTGTTCAGGGAGGGTTTGTTGTCGTGACCTGCCCAATACACTTTCATGCTCATATCTGATTCATTAGATGTACAGGATATCAGTCAAATGCATGCTCACGACATACTTTCAGGGGAATAAACACACCACCTGCTTCTCGTTAAAATGCATGAGAACACAAGTGTGCTACATCTATCACCATTAGAGCTGCAAGTGTAGTATAACAGGAGTAAAAGGTGATGGCTGACGGGTTGTCCATGATGTTGTCTCACGCTCAGTTAAAATGCACCTGTATTTCCTCTTATGCACGAGTGCGTTTACAGAGAGAAAGAGAGAGCTAAAGTGTTTCTATCTGCCAGCTGGGTTATAATAGTAAAGCAGTTCTGCTGGATGTGATGCGACTCGTGGGAGGAAAAGGGGAGCAGCTTTACGAGTCCCTCGAGCACATAAATCTGTCTATTATAACAATGTGGTCAGTGGCCATAGCAGGTCCCTCCTCAGAGAGATGGGCACCCCGGAGAGAGCTCTCAGCTTTAATAGAGAAGACAGCAGGGGGGAGAAATATTTTCTCTTATTTTCAAAACTATTAAAACCTTGAAAGTCATCAAAGGCCCAAGCTGTTCAAAACCACAAGCAGCTAAATGAAAATTCCAAAGCAACATTGCATGCATATTTCACAGAGAATGCCATACAATAATTAATTTCTTACAAGTAAAAATGCCAATTTCATATAGGCCCTACTTATATTTTATAATCAGGGCTCAACAATATAGAAATGTTCTATGTTCTCTAACTGGCGAACATCGATGTGACAGAAATGGCTCGTTATAGTCTTAAAAGCATAGGTAAAAACATAAACAAACCAATGACTAATATTTTGCATCGTGTTTATCAATCATGGAATCACATATTGCTGTAAACTTTCCAGCTGGCTGCAATTTCTCTTTAAAAAGAAAATAAAAAAATATAGTACATAAAATTTAATCTAATTATTATTTTTTTTTAAAGAAACATTTAATGAAAAAGTTATTTTAATATTGTAATATATGAATATAAATATTGTTAGTACACTACCGTTTAAAAGTTTGGCATTAGTAAGATTTCTTTAATTTATTTATTTTTATTCTGCAAGGATGCATTAAATTGATCAAAAGAGATTTTGCATCACTGTTTCCCCAGAAATAACTGTTTTCAACATTGATAATAATTAGAAATGTTTCTTGAGCAAATCAGCAAATTAGAATGATTTCTGAAGGATCATGTGACACTGAAGACTGGAGTAATGGTGAAAATTCAGCTTTGATCACAGGAATAAATTACATTTGAAAATATATTAAAAGAGAAAACTTTAAATTGCAATAATATTTCATACAATTACTGTTTTTACTGTATTTTTGATCAAATAAATACAGCCAAAAAAAAAAACATTCCAAAATCTTACCAACCCCAAACATTTGAATGGGAGTATAACTAAAATATATTACTTAAAAAAAAAAAAATCTCTGTCTCTTCGCTGTTGGTAGTGCAATCACAGATTCTCACTGAAAAGGAATGACTTGTGATTTTTTTTGCTGCTACAAATCACTGTCGTAGTGAACGTCCCCTTAGAAAGCATCTGTGCAGAGAGAAGAAAGCAGAGCGGCTCACTTGGTTTTGTAAAAGAGCTTTTTCCTCTGTATCTTTCCTTGTCGCCTTCACTTCTTTAAGCAGTGCTATAGGCAGCGATCTCAACGCTCTGCATCATGGCTACACACAGTTATCTCTCCTCAAAGCACTTAGGCCTTGAATTGGAATTAATTACTAGGACGGCTCTCGCGCTCACATTAACATCTCACTGTTGACAAGAGCGTTAATGTGAGCATGTGTGTTCTGATGAGAGTGTCACTGTAATCAAGATCTATAGCATCTCTCTCTCTCTCTCTCTCTCTCTCTCTCTCTCTCTCTCTCTCTCTCTCTCTCTCTCTCTCTCTCTCTCTCTCTCTCTCATGCATGTGTGCACTAGTTGCTGTGGGAAAATCAAACAAAATACATAATTCAAGACTGACAGAGGCGAAATGCTGTTGATGCACATTGTTGTCTGCACTAGAGGGAGTTTTGTTACCGAGCTGTGTGTGTGTGTGTGTGTGTGTGTGATTTGATGTTGAGGGTCTGTCTCTGTAAGATATACTGGCAGCTCTCGCTTTTCCGAGAGTGAAATGAATGTTAAATAACTTGAGAACGAGAGAGAGATACTAAAAAGTTAGTCAATTAAAGAAGCGCTCAGGGATGCGGTTAACATGCCTCAGTGAGTTATCACTGTACTAAATGAGAGGGCGCCTTATCATATGAGCAGAGGAGAGAAAGAGAGAGCGAAGGGGGAAATATTTAATTCTGAAAAATGGTTCATTAGTAATCCGATTGAAAGATAACATGTTCTTCTGCCTTGGCAGCCAGAACTTATTGCGTGTTTCTTGGAATAGAGAGAAGTTAGAAGAACAGTAAAAACAATGTCATACAAGCAAGGTCATGAATAAAACTACATTTTGTGCTTGCCTGTGCAAAACCCTCTGAGCAAACTATCTCAGACAAATTACTGACGACAATGTTAATGAACAAAGGGTTTCTGTGATTTCAATGATGACGAGTTGTGCAAGAAAATGTGCATTGATAATGAAATTATTGTAATTAACACCGTTCACGAAACTATAGAAGAACAAAATAACACAGCAAGATGCACTGATAGTGTTTTAGATAGACGAAAGAAGAAAAATCTAGAAAGAATAAGAGCGTCTCTAATTGTCCGATCATGGTGAATAATGTTGAATAATGCTGATGTGGGGGTTTGCGCAAATGAACACCGGTAAAATGAAGCACATTTCTATCCGGCTAAATAACTCACCCTAATACATCCTATACATACCATAACATAATATTACTTCTATCTGCAAAAAATGCAAATGAACAGGTGAACTTGAACTAATTTGCTAGTTCGAATGTCTAAGTCAAGTCAAGTCACCTTTATTTATATAGGCCTATAGCGCTTTTTACAATACAGATTGTATCAAAGCAGCTTCACAGTGATAACATGAAAATAATACAACAAAGTTTGTTTCTAGAAGAAAATTGCGTCATACTCCAGTTTGGTGAGTGTTTGCTACTGTATGTGTTTGCTATGCTCTATTGTTTGTTTTAGAAGACTTCTATGCAGTTGCTTACCTTGCTAGTTTGCATGATATTCCAGAATAATTCTAAATATGGCCAGAAAAGCTTATATAATAACTCTCCTCAATAAGCCAAACTCTTTAAGGTAATCTTATCAAGAATACCCCTAAGTATATTTATTTGAAGCTGAGCTTGACCTTTGAAGTGAAGCTGGTTGAGTCTTACTGGTAAAGCTAATTAAAGGGGAACTTGGCAACTATTTCAACTTAATAAATCCGTTTAGAAATCATTTGGATGGTTAAATAACCTGTTCTGGTGCGAATGGTGACTTTCCCCGCACCCCCCAGCGTTCCCCAGCGGAAAACCAACCTTGCAACATGGGGACTAATGTCCCGGTAAGTTGGAAATAGGAAGTCTCGTGAGAAGCAAGAACAAGCAAGAAACACAAACTGCTTTACGGCAATTCAACATAAACACGCATATGATACTGTGTATGATGTATTACCCACCTCGGTAGACATAGCTCCACACGATAAAGTTGGCCGGCTCCCATAATAACAAATGCGCATGAGGAGTGGTAGAAAGGGGGAGGAGGGTGCCGCAAGTGAGATTCTTTTACTACAGTGTTGTGAAATATACGGCCCACAGCTGTAGGGGGAGCTCGTTGAGAAAACGCGAAGAAATGGCTAGAGTTGCCATGTTCCCGTTTAAGGAACTAGAGAACATGCATACGAAACAACATGGCGACCAACTATGCTGCTTTTTTTTTTTTTAGCAGGGGCAACAAATGTTGACTGCAGTGTTTCAGGAGTACACAAATCTTTTAAAGGACTCAGTTAGAAGACAACGGCTCCTCCTAGCCTGTTTGTCGTCTCTGGCCGCTCCGGCTGGTCCATTCAGCGAGCGGATTATCCCAGAGAGGAGGAGGAGGAGGAGGAGGAGGAGGAGCAGGTCGATAACATGCTGAAGAGCAACACAGCGCCGCTCTGATGAGCCTTTCAACGTGGGAATGCAGCTCTAATCCCTGAATTAGTGTAGTGTAAGGAGAAAAAGAGATGGAACTGAGCAAGGTTGGGTCATTCAGAAGATGAACGGACGCGAGTCATCATGGATGTGGAGAAAAATGTGAGTGCTGAGCCCATACAGAGAGAAGCATGTGATGTGAAAAACAAAAAACGTAAGCACTGTCAAAGATAATTGATCAAAACAGTATGTGTAAAGTATGTTTCTTTAGCAAACAAATAGCCAAGAAAATAGCAGAATTCCTCATTTTTATTGCTCAAGAGACTTTCTAAGTTATGTTTCCTTTAAGCATTAACTTGATCTCAGCTGGTTCTTCCAAAATTCAAATAAAAAGTCACAAGAGTCAATATTCATACAGTACGTGTATAGAGCTACAACTTGAATGTGGATAGCAGCTCAGATCATTTGACTTCGGGATAATAAGAAATGGTTGAGTTCATATTGAGTTCATAAGACACTGAATCTCTAGAAGAGAGTCATGTGAGATTCAGGTTTATTTCACAAGAAAAACATCTGAGAAGTTAGAGGCTTAACCCTATAAAGCCTACAGTATCAGTGTCCTGCTGGACAAACCTGTTGCACACACAATCTACTACATGCCTTCTACCCTCTGACTCGTAAACTTTTTTAGCAAGAAAATGGACTTTTAGTATAATTGTAAAAATTATGTATAGTAGCCTATATGTAAAATCTTTAAAGAAAGAAACTCATACAGGTTTGGAACAACTTGAGGGCAAGTAAATGACAGAATTTTAATTTTTAGGTGATTTATCCCTTTAAGGAAACATCTTATTGCATAAACACATTTACATTCTCTCTATGTCCTACCTCTATCAAGACAGCCTTGTATCTTGAGCCCTATTCGGACGGGATTAGCTTTACAAGGGTAGATGGAGTAATGTAATTTTACCACAGGACGTCTGTAATATTAATGGCCAATTCGCATGGGATAAGAGATCTCAGTGAAACTAGCAGCAGTGGGGGGTGGGGGGGGGGGGGTGAGGGGGTAGGGGGGTGGGGGGGTGGGTAATGTTAACTCGATTTGCGCATCACTCCTGTCCTCATGTGTGTATTACGTTGCTTCCTGATATCACGTGCGCAAACACATAATCTATATTTATAAAACAGTTATGTCCGGTCGAACGATGTATTAACTTCAGATTGGATTGTGTTGGTAAAAGGCACTTATTTAACGCTAAAAGATGTTTTGTGCCTCTTACAAGTGCTTTCGATCTTCTTTCTGATCTGAATGGTGTGTGTGGAAAACACTTGAGTTTTGCCACAGACTCGTCCCAGCGTCTAGAACGCAACTGAATGCTTTTTCAAGCGTCTCCATACTTGAAAAACCACAGAAAACTATTTAAACAGGAAATGACGAAATATTTACGTACATATTTACAGCGGGTCTATTCGCACGGGATTAGTATCACCTGAGGTCATTTTTCCAGACCTTTTTACTGAAGGTAAAAGTCGCTGTAATCTTTACTGACATTGTCCATGATGATCACTGAGATGCACATTCGGACGGGACTAAAATCACAGAGAAGCTCTGGTAATAATACTTTACCCCACCTCTCCATGTTAAACTAGTCCCGTCCGAATAGGGCTTTATACAGTATTTGAAAACAGGTAACAATCATATGAGCAGTTAATCAATGCCACCAGACAGATAAACACTGATCTACTTTCCAGGAGAACCCTCGGCTGTGTCTCGACAGGATCTGCCCTTCAAATACGGGAGTGTGGTTTCAGTCTGACAGTATTGATCACTAAATTTATCATTCATTCGATTACGGATCTGGTTCCGACATCAACATCCTGATCACTGAACACTGATAAAAACTAAACTAAAATCACAGTGCCTGGAATTTAATTAAATATGGAGAAAATATAAAATCCTTCAGAACTAATTTGACACCTGAGATGAATCAGCCTGACGGAGTCAAAAACAGACGGGTTGTGTATGGTTATGATTTGAATAATCCAACCTTTTACAGGGACACACGTTCATTATTCCCCATGCAGTGATACGCGACTGTTTGAGCTTCTCTCACTTCTCCATTTCAAAAACAAGGAAAGAGGATTATGGCATGAATAAAGGCTTTGTTATCTGTCACTGTATCAGCAGAACTAATTAAAGGGTTCAGGAGTAACTAAACACGGTTCGTAACACCTGCGACGCAAATATTTTATGAATATTTTACTTGATTTGCTTGAAGTTTGATGCCCTATTTAATCATTTGAACACAGAAAAAAAAATCACTTTGTATATTTGAAAATGTTTAGACATTTATCAGTCAAATAACAAGAAAATCAAGGACCGTTTTACTTTCATTTTCTGCTAGTCATTTTCGATAGGATCTCCAGACTGTAAATTATATTCTTAATATGTATGTTGCAGCAAAAAAAAGAACCTAACATCTTTAGAACAAGATAAATTTACATGAGAAGCAAAACTGCATAAACATATTTCATCTTGTGAAGACAAAGATAATTCAAACATGTTGAAGAAGATAATCCAAACAGAGAAACAAGAAAAAAACGTTGAGGTTTAAAAACAATGACCGACAAACAAGGACTGAAACATATAAAGGGGTATAACTGGGTAACAAGAGGCTAACAAGGAACAGGTGAAGGTGATTAGTTGCCATGGTGATTAACAAGGATACCTATATAAACTAAGGTAAACGAACTAAACCACAGAAACTGAACAAAGAATATCAAAATAAAAGTCCAAGAACACTAAACACAGGGAATCATGAGAGAAACAAGTGAGGACAAGTTTGAATATCTTATGAGGTTTTGCTTATCGTGTAAATCTTGTTTTAAAGCTGTGCAGTGCCATACTCCAACACAGAATATATCCACCTCAATCTGTGTGAAACATTATATAAGAACTTTAAATGCATTGCTAAATAAGTGAAATTTCACAGTGTGAAACTGTTTCAAATTTTTTTTCCACACAGTTGTGTGTTCATTAAAAGTAGGAGGGAAGCAGTCAGAGATGCCGTTATTCAGCGTGTGTCGATGAGGAAAGCAGTGGGGTGATAGTCCCAGCGTGTGGCCCATTGTTTAATCTGAATCCACCGCTGTGTGTATGTGAAAGGAAAGCAGGGGTCCAACAGCGGCTAGGAAGACATCTAATGATGGAAAGAAAAAGGACTTATCTGAAAACCGATTTGGATGTGCCGGTGGTCAGCCAGTGGAGGATGAGTCAGAGAATGAATATGGATAAGAATCGTATTATTTCCTCAAGTGCTTTTGACGGGTACAGACAAGCCTGTAAATGTAGAACATGACTGCCTAATAAATAACTCGCTGCTCTGTATTTGCAGCCAGTCGTTCATGCAAACAAACCTAGAGGTGGAAAACAAGCTGTAGATCATTCCATGTCACTTTCTGTTACAACAGCTGAGGACTTAAAATCTTTCGCAAATGCAATAAATCCAGTGAAAATTTTGCATGCTCCCAGGGTGTGTCAAAAAAGGTCATGTAACACAAAGAGGCCATGACATGGATATGAATGACACCTTCCATGTGGAGAAAAGAGCTTTCAGAGCAGTGGGACACCTGTTGTAAAACCAAAGCATCTTAACCCATTATGCTGTACGTTTCATTGTACGACGTTTTAAAGAGTTACAGACTGGGTTTCCCATTATCTACAAACGGCATTCATACACCTTTCTTGTCCTCTAATCCTTGAGTTTTGGGCTTTATAGTGAACGGAGAACACACAGAGACGGTCTCTAAGCAACGCTGCTGTCAGAATCCTTTCCGAAGATACTCAAGGACGAGTGCAGACTTGTGTCAGAGCAGCAGAGGATACACAAACACACACACACACACACACACACACACACACACACATACACAGACACAGACACAAACAAACAGCAGGAATCAAGAGTCCCTCTGGTTCTCCAGCGCAGACGGCTCTGTGACACGGTATACAATGAAAGTTTAAAAAAAAACATTAAAATGCACAACATTTAGAAACGTTGGCAAAGAGTATTTGTGTTTCTTTATATTGCAACTACATTTGCAACTCCACAGGGAAATAGCAGCACTCACAAGACTCCCAAAGACTAGGGTTAAAGTTTCAGGTAAGTTTAGTTTATAGTCTTTGGTTCAGTGGGAATTGAATGCCACATCAGAGCAGCATTGCTGTTGTCATGATACTCCTGAGAATACAAAACGCAACACCATCTTTGCAATGTAAACTAGACTATAAATGGTTGAACAGAAGCAAGAAAGCTACAGTATAAGACCAATCACAATTTATTAGTCATACAGTATTCAAATATTTTGAATGCGGAGCATTCTATCGTCAATGCAAAT
Source organism: Rutilus rutilus (assembly GCF_951802725.1). NCBI lineage: Eukaryota > Metazoa > Chordata > Actinopteri > Cypriniformes > Leuciscidae > Rutilus > Rutilus rutilus. The sequence continues at coordinate 3,954,729 of NC_140217.1, read as the reverse complement.
AATGGTAGATTTACATACAGTAAATCTAAAATCTGAGTAGGTAGTTGGCATCAAAGACTTTCAGAAAGCTGACATGCTATACTTAATCTAAAGCCATTTTAATTATTTTATAATTAGGATGTCATGCTAATTGGGGCTTACATGAATTTGTACGTTTAATGCACGTCACACTGCAGGACTATTTTAAATGAAATACGTGAAGGGGAAAAGCTGATTAAAAAGAGTGGAAAAACTTGATGACCAGACAAGACCTAAAATATACACTTTCCCTTAAACATTCATATGCATTTAACCTACAGTACGATCTTCATGTTCTTAATATAAAAATGTTAGCGTACACATCATGAGCCATCCACCACCGCATACAATTTACAAAAACAAAAAATAGATCTAATTATCTACAAAGTCTGAATGGAGTCTGTACACTAAGCGGTTGAAGCTGAATTAATTGGAAAGTTGAATGCTCAGGGTTGATCTGAATGTTTGAGGAATAACGCTACAGTGGTGCTTTGCGAGCTCTGTAATTACAACAGATGTATCATATTTCATAAGAGGGAAAAGTACAGAGCTGCTCACCAATCAAAGTTCTCAGGTCAGAGAAGATCAAAGTTTGCAGATTCACACATCTGCTTTTGAAGTTTTCAAAAGAAGGACAGATGGTTGATTTTCAAGATTGTATCAACGCTTTTAAAGCAACAAACTGAAAATAGCAGCCCAGAATAATGCTGTTAAATGCGTGCCGTCTTTCGCTCGGCACACTGCGGCTGCGATAACAGAAATAACAGAGAGGCAGTTTCAGTGGATGGCACTGTAAATCACAACGAGCTGAAATTCAGTGCTAATTAAAATGGGCTTATTTTCAACTCCTCTTTAGAGGTTCATGATGGAGGGACTTTGAATTCTCCATCAAAGAGAGCAATAAACAGCAAATGCAGTCTTTATAAGCCAAACAAATTACTGTCGCCACTGCTCACAGTGGTTTCATTCACATCCAAGTGAGATGAAACGTTCAGAGGAAACCCCCTGGACTCTGTATCTGCTATGTGTCCATCCTCCAATGACATGTAGGGGAGGTGTTCATGAAACAATACACTATTCTTCATTTAGATTTTTTTTGTTTAATCCAAAACAACTCAGAATCCCATGGTGCAATCTGAGGTCAAGTGCCTTGAACACAGGGTTGAGTTGCTGTTTGGTTCGTTAAACATTGTTGATGTTTATAGGTTCTTCGTATCACCGTAATGGATATAAATATAGATCGAAAACAGGACAATTGAAGCATCAGGGGTTCTTTGAATCACCTGAATGTAGATGATTTGCTAAAAAAAAACATGGGAATTTAAGTTCTTAAAAAGCACCAGTGTGTAAAATGGTCTCTTTGTAAGCTTTATAGTTAAAGGAGAACTAATTTACTCGTCCTCATGTTGTTCCCAATCTGAATGCATTCATTTCTTCTTTGAACCTTTTTGAAATGAATAAAAACAACTCTATGGACATTTACAAAATGGGAAGAATAACAGAATTTGTTATTTATGAACTGGAATAATTTACACTGCAATGGAAAAAATTAGTTAAACGAAACCCAAAACCCCAAAATGAAACCTCTGTCATCATTTACTCACCCTCAGGTTGATCCAAACCTGCCCAAAACTGCCCAAAACATGAGAATTCTTCATTTTAAGCTTCAAGCTAGTGTATAAGCGTAACGTTTAACGCGGCTCACACTGTCAGGTGCTTTTACAGATGTGTGTGCTGTTTAATGTGTGAGATATGATTCCTCAGCGCAAAACATTTATTTTACGGTTATATCCTTATCTGTAAATGTTACAAATTCATGCAAGTATTTCCATTTTGCATGAAGGCTTGTCCTGACTGTCTGTGTTAAACTCGAAAATTAACTGAACAAGAGCCGGAGGGAGACAATTAATATTCAGCGCAAAAATATTCATTTTGCTGAAATATCTGTTGTTGGATGTTAAATTTAGGTTTAAAAGTCTTTATGCAATTCAATTATTTTATGAGAGTAGTAACTGTAAAGGGACAGCATGTAATTAAATATATATGTAAGACGTTTCTTACATTTACAGGATACAGAAATGACAGTAAGACTGAATGTGTTTGTTCCTGCAGAACCTCCCTCAATGAGTTTGTGTTTTAAGAGATTTAAACTGTCCCTTTGCTTTATAACTCATATAATGTATAGCATATATATAGATATATTCACTATATATGTTTTCATAGCATTCAATATGTTCGTTTGAAGAACAGCATTGGCCAGGATGTGGAATAGTGTGTTTTGTCAATAAAAAGAGAAAAGAAAATTGAACTTTTCTCCGATTAATCAAAGAAATAATCGGTCAACTAATTGATTATCATAATACTCATTAGTTGCTCATTAGTTAAAAATGTTGGTAACCAAACAGTTAATGTGCACCACTGTATTTTTTTTTTTTTTCATACTATGGAAGTCAAAGCGGCCCATCAACTGTCTGGTTAGCCACATTCTTCAAAATATCTTCTTTTACCCATAGGCCTGATTTTATTTTCACAAATCAATGCTTATGATGTACAGAAACATCACTCTCTTAAGGCCAGACACGGCAGGCAAAAACATTCATTTCATTCATTTTTCATGCAGTGGGCAGTTTTGAGATTTTGGGCTAGTTTACTCCTTCAATATGTGTTCTTTCAAGCTGCTATAAAGAAAACGTTGAAAATATACATTTAAGATGTTTATTTTATTGCATTTTGTTTACTTGCGGCAGTAAGTTTCTCCCGAATTTACCAAGAAGTTAGCATTCCAACGCGACATGCCGAGTCTGACATGACCGGTATCGTTGTAAAGCTCTGAGTCTCCTGCACAACGCTATGTAACCCAAATATGGGCATTTCCTTTCTATCAGTAACCAATCGTGAATGTCCAAAGGGAGATTTAAAGCTCATGACGGGGTTTTGTCGGCAACTTTGTGTGCATGATACGCCAATGTTAATTAATTGAGTTACTGCAGCTGTAGGCCTTATATGCCTGCAATGTTACTAATCAGTTTTCATGAGCTTGAAATATTATATATTATTATTACTACGGCCCTGAGCATTTATTCTGTTTTTGAGCAATTTTTTCCAATAGAAATGTATTAAATTCCCCTATTTAAATCTTTAAATGCCGTTTTCTCAAAATGTTTTTTTTTTTTGTCATTCTCCAGTACAAACATCTCAGCCTATGTAGCTCCTATGTACACCAAACTTTCCAGTTATACACTTAGCAGTATTCTGAAGATATTTGCAGAGGGATTTGTTAATAAATCATTCCTGGCCTGATTTATGTGACATTTTAATAAAAACAATATGGCGAAAATCCGATTTCTTAAGGCTATGGACAATATATTTTTATTTCCTAGGTAATGAAAGCTTATATCCTGAAATCCCTCAGAATTGTTTTTTTTTTTTCATCTTGTGTGTAAATGTTCAGATCTATTTACCGAAAATATATGCAAAATCACGCATATTTAATGAGATAATGCCTAATTTGCATAATTAAACATACAAATTTCAAAAATTTGTAATACATTATATATATATATATATATATATATATATATAATGTGTGTAAGTAATCAACTGAGGAAGTTTCATGGTGATATCTATTATTTAAAAAATGTACCCTATTCAACTGTAGTGTCTCGCCTTAATACATGTTTTTTTGCATATTTAGGATTAATACTTTTCAGAGATATATGGTAAACTCAGTATCTGAAATACAAGTGATAAATGTTTATCAAATGTTGAATCTTAGAAAAAAAAGAAGCAAAAAAAAAACATTTTCAAAAATATCTTCATTTGTGTTCCACAGAAGAAAAAGTTTCCCTTTAAGAGAGAATGCAACAATCATTTAATCCTCATGCGCAAGAGCACCATGACAAGTCAAACAACAAAGATCCACACAGCAAACAACACTGCATTAGCGACAAACCCCCAATTCAAACTCCTGTGCAGCTCGACTGACACGGGACATGATGAACGTCCCCATATACACACACACAAACACTTGAATGAATCGTAAAACACACCGCTTAACTGGGCCGGTCGAACCTCTGGAGGGATGAGAAAGGTCACAGATTGTGATCAAAAGGCCAGCGAGGTCAAGATCCCTATCTATTGCTTTTATTGTTCCATCTGGGGGACTAAACAAAGCCACAAACTGCCTCTCCGTACTGATGTCCTCGTGTTGTCCCACCTCTCTCCAATGTCTCCTTCTCAGTTATTATGAACGAGAGCAGCGTGTTGGTGGTCCATGTAGCAACATGCAAGCCACTGAGAAAGAGCAAAAAGTGAGGAAGCAAGTGAGAGAGAGACCGATATGCTGGCGGCGACTGAATAGATGGCATTGCAGCAGGGCAGGACTGTGGGATTAGACGAGACAATGGTATGCTTGAAAGACGTAAGCCTCTCTGTGTGAAATAGAATCACTCCCTGGGGACAAGACTGCCTTCCCCGCTGAATAAAGTGAGACAGACAGCCTAGTTCCCGCTGACTCCTCTCCAAAAAGACACTTTTGATAACACCATTCAATCACGGCAGAGGAAAAGTTCCCCAGCTCAATCTATACGGCCCTGTTTCATTACATATATAAGTAAAATTCACTTTAAAGAAGGGGTCTCAAACTACTGGCCCGTGAGATTGTTTCATACGTTAGCCGTTTATTCGGCCCACAAATCATATTTCACTTTCTGCATTTTGATTTCACCTTTCACCTGTTATCCCGTAGTTTTCTTAAAGATTGTTATAATGTGGTCTCATATATATTTATTCACATGACTAATTACAGGCCTCACACAAATTAAAACGTGCAACTGTAGCCTAGGTGATAACAACAAACAAGCCTGCGGGTTCGCTTCTGTCAAAAAAATAAATAAAGTTGGTTACGTGTATAACCTGTGTGCCAGATTGTTCATTCATTCATTATTTACTATAGCAAATGCCACATTTATACATATATGGACTATAAAAGGTGCAATGTATAGGGACAGAAAACAAATTTCAGCTTTTGTCTACTGGACAAGTGCGGTAAGGTTAAATGTGATATACTATTATTATCTCTTCTATTATAATCAACAAAGTGGTCTACACAAAATGCCTCTATAATTATATAATCAAAATTAATGATTGTATTTGTTGTAACTGTTCAACTGGTCGCTGATGAAGAACATCATCTGGCAAGTGGCAATTTGATTTTGAGACCCCTGCTTTTAAGAAAAACTTTAACCACCCTGTGAATAATGAACATACACACACACACACACACACACACACACACACACACACACACACACACACACACACACACACACACACACACACACACACACACACACACACATTCTTGTACATCAATCTTTATGAGGACATTCATTGACACAATGCAATCTCTAGCCGCTTACCCTAACCTTACCCATCACAACTAAGTGCCTAACCCGAACCCTTACCCTAAACCGACCCTTAACCTCATTATAACCTTATCCCTAAAACCAAGTCTTGACCCTCAAACAGGCCTTTAAAGGCTCTCAGAAAGTGAGGACTGGCCAAAATGTCCTCACTTTACTCTCTTTGTCCTCTGTCCTCCAGTGGTCTAAAACTCAAACTGGTCCTCACAAAGATAGCTGTACAAGTACACACACACACATATATATGACGTAAATTAATCCATACTGTAGGTCACTAATCAAACACATTTGTGACACTGATCAGGTGAAGTTGTCAGATTTCAAAACGCCCTTTGGCACTTTCTCAAATCATGCTGGAGAACATGATCATCAGGTTTTGTCCATGCCAACTTGTTTGCAGTGATTTTGTATTAAAATATAAAACGACCTTATCAAATTAGATAAATAAAATGCAACATAAAAGCACTTTCACTAAGTGGGACTTTTGGACCCCACTGAAGTTAACAAGTTCATAATTCTTGCAGTATTACAAACTGCACCAGTTCACACACTCTCTGTAAAATATTTCCAGGAAACACAGGGTGTAGTTTTTCAATATCCCCATAATTCAATCTAAATTATACATTCAACCAGAGTAATTAAAAAAAAATCTTACATAACACCCTCAGAAAACGTAGCGTCTGAGGTGGATATTATGCTCAAGTAGAATGAACAGAGATTTGCATGTAAGACAGAAAATCAGTCGCCACAGGACAGCTGTGATTCTGCTAATGTTTCTCTTAAGCCCCTCAGTGTGTTTGTGTACAACAGCTAAGGAAGGTGCACAGAGGAGATGAGAGACACTGCACCACTAATAAGATCCTCATTTAAGTGCAAATGATGGAATATTATTATGAAACATAAAGGTTGAGCCAAGCAGGTCATGCACACTACCACTATTATTACTGGCAGAAATCCAATGCATGTGCACCACTTACCCGTGCGAAGAAAACCATCCAAAAGGAAATCAGATTATGAGTTTAGGAAAATCCCTGTAAAAACTAGAGGATCCAAACCCCAGTCCTGAAGAGGAAGGCAACTGCAAGTGTACAGCAAGTGTCTAATCCATGTATCAGGCACTGCGCAGGCGGCGTTACTCTGTGTGAGCTCTTAGCTGGGACAGAAGCATGAGTGTCTCTGGGGACAGACGCACGCTTTCTGAGACTGTGTGAACAAGACTAATTCAGGCACAAGCGAAATCCGTCAGGTGTTGAATTACAACAAGGGCTGTGGGAGGGTCTCCTTCCCCCTGGCCAATCAGAGAAGAGGTCTATGGTTGGATTTTGCACAGGTAAATGAGGCGGCCCCTCCTGCTCTTCGCTGGCAGCAGACCAACAGGTAACTGAGGGAAGTGGGGACACTGAAACGGGTTGGCTTGTTTTTTATAAAGTAGGTAGACAGACAGACTGGCTGGTAGAAAAGCTGTTGTTGAGATAAAGAACTCTTTAAGTAGAACATGCTGACTGATTCTGAACACTGCCAGAGTTGTTCGTCTGCCCTGCGAGCTGTCGTGAAGATAACGCTAATAAAACCAACAAAAGGATGTCAAATGTAACACAATGTGTGGCTTAGACTTGGAAAAATACACTTAAACATCCACATTTTAGCACTGACACAAATAAGATTCATGATTAACAAGCACAGATGAAATTTTAAATCCCCAGCAGGTAAATGTGCCACTAATGTGTGTAAAGGAATACATTTCCTTTTATTCTGATTTAATATATCAGCTAAACAGCTGGAAAATGCTTTTGCGCGGTAGCAAATAGATGCTAGATTGCACATTCGGAGTCATTATTTAAAAATGTGACAACTCCACTGCTTTCAATTGAGACCACTAGATGTTTTTTTCTACAGAAACAGATCTTCTCACAGTTACCAAATGATGTTATATAATCTTCACAATGAAGAACATTTTTTTAAACAATACAATAAAACTGTATTTTATTTTGTGAAAAAGAAGTCCTCACATAAGCAATTAGAGAAAACTTATTTTTAAAACCAAACACATTTTCTGCTTCAACGCACATAATGAACACTAAGAAATGTTTTGTTTGGTATTAATGCAATTAAAGAATAGTTGGAGCAAGTTAGCATGACAGTATGCAATTGTGTGTGTGTGCCCCAATCACACTTGAAATAGTATCAAGTATTAAAGAGGATTTTTTTTTCACACAAATGTGTAGCTCTGTTCATTTATTTCAAAAGCTCACCACTTGAGCACTTACATTTCTCAATAATGTACAATGGCAGCATTTTAAGTCTGCATCTCACAGCTCTAACGCACAAACCCATGAACAGTAGGCGCGTTTCCATTAAAGATTTGCGCAAAACTTTTACGATTTTTTCTAAATATCGACAAAAAAACTATTGCGAAATGACGGCGTTTCCATTAACCGATGTTATGCGACTAAAACGCAATTTTTTCCTCTCGCGATAAGTCATTCCAAAAATCATGGCAACGGACGTTGGTAAGTTTATATATATATATATATATATATCACAGCCACGTACTGCACTAGACATTATTATTATTAATGGAAGGAAACGTAGGTGTGTTATCCAAGCATTAATGGCAAGGAAAGACCCTTATACTGTGAGCGGCACATATGAGGTGTTTCTGGGTTTTTCTCACTCATTTCTGCTCCGAGGTCTTGATTGTGGCATTTCTTTGATTGTCCAAACACACTGCGCCTTCTAAGTCAGGTGACTGTAAATGCGCAAAAACTGTTTCCATTGCAGTTTTGCGAAATATTTATTTTTCGAATTGCCTGAAAAACCACCTCCTAAATGGGAGTTTTTGCGAAATTGACGTGTTTCCATTGAGCGTATTTTCAATTTTCAATTTCAATTTGTGCAATTTGAAGGGTAATGGAAACCCGGCTAGTGTTGGGCATGTTACTTAAAAAAAGTAATTAGTCATAGTTACTAGTAACTTCTCACAAATAGTAACTGAGTTAGTAACTGAGTTACATCATTATAAAAGTAACTAATTACCAGGAAAATAAACTATTGCGTTACTTTACTTTTTTTTATTTTTTTTTATGTCAAATAACTTGGATGTCCCCAATAATATGTTAAATGAATGAAATGGACACCAAATAGAATAAATTATTATTATAAAATATTGTACACTAATCTACACTATTTTAATTTTGCTGTGGGACAATGTGAGAGATTCAATTCAATTCAATATATTATTGTAAATATTATCATTACTATAGTGGAACAATAAAACACAATAGATGGTTTAGAACTTTTAATATTTATTGCACAGGCCACAACTGGCTGACAAATAAGTCTAAAAATAAATTATGCTTCTGAAGAAATGTACCAAAAAGGAATAAATAATAATAATAAAAATATACATACACTCTTTGTAGTGTAAATTAAAATGATAAAACTGTCACTCAACTTCACAACTGGCAGACCGACTGTAGTCTACTTGAAGTATTTTCTTCCTAACAAAAGTAAACAGTTTAACAAGAAGTGCTCTCAATATAATACTGAACAATGAACAAACAAAAAAATAAATAATAATAATAGAATATAATATTTTGGGGTTTTATTTTTATAACCTACAGAGAACGTCATCATCAGAGGTTATTTAAGCCAAATTCTAAGCGTGTTTGCCGCACGTGTTCACAACCGGTCAAACAAAGATGTTTTCTGGAAACGTTCCCTGCAGTTTATTCTTGTTCCCAGAACGTTCCCTGTTATTTTTAGATTTTATTTTAATAACCTAAACAGAACCTTCCCTGAACGTTCCCTGCAGGTCATTTTTAGATTTATAAACAAACTATAAATGCTCGGCACTGTCGAACGTGCTCTCGGACACACTCTTCGCACTGTTGAGCGCACTCGCGGCGTTCGCTTCACTATTGTCCAGTCCGGCGCCTCATAAACACACACACACACCAGATTAAAACTTTGCAGGTCCTATGGCGGAGAGAGAGCCTACTCGGATGAAAACCGCTTCAGTGAGCTCAATTATAGTAATGCCGCATTTTTTTGTCAGTAACGGTAATGGCGTTGTAAAGGGGGAAACAGTCATTTGTTTGATTACTCGTTACTGAAAAAGATAACGCCGTTAGTGACGCCGTTTATTTATAACACCGTTATTCCCATCACTGCCCCTGAACCACCTCTCAAACATACATGTTTCCCTAGAGAAACCAATTACTCCTGAACATGACTGCTGGGTATATTCTAAATACAGTGCTTGGACTATTAATTAATGTGTTTTGACTAAGAAAAATGAGGCAGAATTAAATTATAGATCTATAATTTTTCATTTAACTTCAGGTTGATGGAAGGGCTCTTCAAAGCAGGAAAGCTGAAGAATAAATAACCTACAGAAAAAAACAAGACCGCATCACCCTCAAAAGCACAGATTTCTGGTCTCTGCATGCATTCAGTTTTCATTTAAGCAAGCTTCTGGGCTAAAATTTTTCCAAATAAAGGGACGTATAATATCTGAATGAAATGTTACTAAATAAAGATAAAGCGTTAATCCGTTTTCACCAGCTGCCACCCACCGTTCAGCAGTACAGTGAGCAATGAGCATGTGGCTGAATCTGTGCGTGCAGATCCAAAATGAACACTCGCCAAGTAAAGTCTGGCTTCGTTGAGTCGGCCGGAAACTTTTTAGGAAGTGCGTGGTTTATACAGTATATATATACTGTATAAAATAAAGCAAAGTATATTGATAGTCTGACTATTGCCACTGCTGATCACACCAAAGTAACGCGAACTTCAGCGACTGTCGTGGTAGGAAACAAACAAGCCATAGTGATATTTTCATAGTTTTATTTATGTATTTACTTTTTTGCAAGAGGTTGCATTTCACTGACAGACTGCATATGATGCTGTAAGTGTTAAAAAGTGTCTGGGCTATTTGCTGCCAACAATAGAAATGTAGATTTAGAAATGTTACAAAGTGACATGTATCTATTTTTTAAAAGATTACTATTTCATTTAAGAAGGAAATAACAGTTCCATTAGCAGTAAAAACATATATTTAACATTTTAAAAATGTATTTTCTTATATTACCCGGCAGGTGTGGCAAAAAAAAGCAACCTTTTGTGTTTGTGTGCTTGTGAGTGTCACTTGCGTAACATCACTTAGACTGCTGTAAACTCAATCTATGAAACGAGACTCTACAGTTTCAGGGCAGTGCATTGAATCACAAACACACACACACTCACACAAACGACGAGAATAGGCACAAGTAACATAATGCACAAACCGAAACTGAAGCCACGACTCTTGGGTTTTTGAATAGTCCTGTCACTATGTCACGTAATTCTACAAATTCACAGGCTCGAGTTTCACTTCAAACCTCACACATGCCCACATGAGTCCAAGGAAGATGTTTGTGACACTGCTCTCATCTTCTCTTCATTCTTTCTTTCTTCCTTCAAGCTTTCAATCTAAAAGAATGTCATCTGAGAGGACAATAGCACATGCTCTTAGCAAAATGTGATTCAATGCACATGCTTAGGAGAAAATGAGGCAACTGAGATACAGCTGCCTCTTTCCATTCAAGCATGGTTGGCATCTACTGGAAAATGGTGATATTTCCTTCCAGCACATCAGACTTATATAAAGCTACTTTACTGTGGGTTAATTAGCTTAATAATTGGTAATGTGGGTCTCATGTCATGTAATGTGCATGTGAGCAAGTCTTGCTTGGAATAATGTGGCAATGAATCACACCAGAAGAACAAGCCAGGAAATCTCACACATGCAAGTCCTGTGACGGCAGTTCTGCAGCGGAGAAACGTCTCTGGCTATAATCCACCAGTTTTCATGCTTGCTAAATTCTGACAGACTCTTTTTCGAATTAGAAAATTAATGCTGTTTCATTCTCTTGATCCTTGAGTGTCTTCTCCGTAATCCTCGCACTGAGAAGGATTGCGCTCATGAGAATGACCCAAACCAGGGAGTAATCTGGTTGTCTAAATTGGCAGTCATATCAAAGTGACAAATACATCAACAAATCCTGCCGAACGGTCCTCTGGGGCCGCGAGACAATTGTGTTTACCAACACTTGAGATATTACATAACTTCTCCTCTGTTATTCTAGGGCGTAACGATCAGCGAATGCAACCCTGACACAAATGTAGGAACTTAGATTCAAGTGTGAAAATCTAAGTGCAAAAACTTGCAAAACTTGTTTTTTCAGTGTGTAGCCCAAAATGTTTTCATCTTTTTCAACCTAACACCGTTTCCTAACCAGACACGATGCGATAAGATTCCAGCGACACGACGCGTCTGCGAGATGCGTCGAAATCAAACCCACAGCCAATCAGAACAGCGTGTGGGCGGAGTCTCGCGGCACCAGAGAGTAATCTTGATGGCACTCGCTAGAAAATGGATAAGTAGCTACATAATCAAATGCATAAATATTACACCATTTAAACATTATTAACTAAAACAATATTTGTCAGATAAATACACTTGTTTGTTCACAGTTCGTTCTTGTTTCCATTTGTTTAATTTCAAGATTCATTGTTGCTTTTACAGCTACAAAGCTGGAGCACTAAATGATATTCAGTCACATTACACGCTTTTAACATTAAATAAAGCACATAAACAGTACCTGAGATTATCATTGTCACACTTTGTGTTTGTTGTTCCAGCGCGACGTCGCAGAAAAATAGAAACAGTTTCTAAAATAAAATCGTCGCGTGTCGCCGTCGCGGCTGGTTAGGACAAAAACTCTGATCAACATGGAAAAGATACCTTTTATTGCGCGGCGCGTCGCATGTAGTTAGGACACGGTGTAACAGTATTAAAATAGTATCAGTATCAGAAAACAGATCCTAGCATGATTATTGTTTATATGATTATATAACAAGAATAGATGTGGTCAATATGTCAGCAAACACATTCACTGTAATGCTCTGCGAGGTTAGCTTGCAAAAATATGATTGTCAGAGAACTCATTTATTTGCCCTAGGATTTCTGGAAAATGAAAGCACAGCGAATGTTGAACGCAGAGTCACAGACGGCTTATGCCATTTCCACAGTGATCAGCTGCAAGAAATTTCAGTTTAACATACAGAATGTAAAAGCACAGGCCCTCAGTGACATAAACAAAAGGGATCTTGTCTCTGCAAGATATAGGGTGACAGTGGGGTGAGTTCACATCTGTTCTGATATACCGCTCTGCTCCCCAGGGCCAGAGGCTGGAGCAGACAGACACAGTGGCATGAATTCATAATGTTAATCAATGTGAAGGACGGCACACCCCACTGTGTCAGAGCAACAGATTCGCTTGATTTATGCCCATGTAGAGCACGGAGAGGAAGTGCCATTAGCCGACACACAATGCATTACGATTTCCCTGGTCCTAATTACATACTCTCTCTCTCATCCAGCACACACTGGGGTAATTACAGAGCTGCTGGTCATCCGGTGTGCTGTCTGTGCTCTGACACACTTGTTCAGTCACATGACACTTGTCTTAGGATGAGCGATCTGAGCCTGATCACCTCTGGCATCTGTGATTGACAAAATAGCACTGCTTTCTTCATTTATGAAAGTGCACATCTTAGTGGAAGTATTAAGGTAACCAGTTTGAGATCCTATAATCTATCTAAGGATTTTTGAAAGTCATCACATTTGAACACAGAACGCAGACATAGAATCATGTTTGATTGCTGTTTATATTCTACACTCATATTTCACACCCCAAAGAAAACATCTGTCATGACTTGCAAATTTTCTAGCAACTTTTAATTTCATGCCGGGTTCAGACTACATAATATCAACCTGATTTTGGCACAATCCATTTAACGTAAGGTTTCGTGGTGGTGCTTTGTAATGATCTGTAAACCGCATCTGTGACTCGACAGAAAGACTAGCATGTTTAATTTTGCTTTTCTCTGTCCAATAGGAGCACAAAAGCTCTTTATACATGTAATGTACATGTGTTGGAACGTGTATTCAGTGTGGCAAGTCATAAAAGGAAACAGGTAGACTTGACTATAATCTAATAATTACATATAAACCCAAAGTATCATTTAAATACAACCACAACCTCAAACCACAGTCCTCAAAGACACACAGAAATCTTCACAAACCTCCAAAACAAGGTTAAAACAGCCACAGAGAGATGATGTGGTTCGTTCGAAAAGGCATAATGCACAACAGTGAGCTACTTGCATATGTAGGAGTTTGGAGCGCATACTGAGTTTGCCATGAAAACAATAGCTGATTTATTAATGCAGACCCAGGAAAGTTGGCAGCATGGAGGATTCATTTACAACATTAACCATTCATTTCTATGATATCTGTAAACTCAAAAAGTCAGGAAAATAAAGAAAAAGCTGTGATTTTTTTTCAATAATAGATGCACAGGCCTGCATCTCCTTAAGACAAGCGTCATCATGGACAACACATATATGAGACTATTTGTGAAACCAGGGCTTGACATTCACTTTTTTGCTCACCAGCCACTGTGTCACGTTGTGTCAGTGTTTGTTTGTATGTTCATAGTCACATGTCTTCCTTCTTTCTATTTTCCCGCCACTCATTTGTTTCCTTGACAACCTTTATCAGTTCATCTGTGTCACCTGTGTTAGTTCATCATCATCATCTATGTCACCTGGTTTCTGTTCATCAGTGTTCATCAGTGTTTGTAATTGTTTCCTACTGTTCAGTCTGTCATTGTCCATTCTCAGTCTTATTTAGTGTGTGTATACATTCTGCCTGTCTGTACTTGTTGGAATTATATTGTAAGTAAAAGTTTGTATTGGAGCTTTTGACTTTTCGTCTTCTACCTGCACCACACCGTGACACACTGTGGCTAGTGGTTTTCCAAAGTTACTAGCCATTCAGCATTTTCACTGGCGGAGAGCCGCTTCTAGGAAGCTTCTGAAACGCGCCGCGTCGCGGCCGGTGTAAACACAAGCATTGACTAGAATGGGCGCGATCAGCTCCGGTAGCCGTGTTGCAGCCGTAATGCGCCGCAGACGTGTGCGGTGTAAATGAGGGGTAAGACCTGACGCACGGATCCATTATACTGTTACACATGAGATTTCTTTCTCAACTATTTACAGTCACTTAAAACAACTGACTGTGTTTACGTGAATACTCACCAAGACCGGCATTTGACATTCTTTTGTGTATTTGACTGTTTAAGCACAAAAAGCAACGAAAAAGAGCTCAATTTAGTACTGAGAGGCGGCTTTATGTGTTGCACTTTGGGTGTGAGCAAAAAATCTGCAGAAAATAGTAAAAATTATGCGCAATACGCACAATAACACGGTGAAATTCAAGCCCTGTAACAGCAACAATATTCATCCGGAGCAAATGAAACGAGTGAGTGAGGGGAGGCGGGTTTGTGTGTAACTCGCTGTCAGAGAGAGAGAGAGAAAGTGCAGTCGGTATCGTGTATCTATTCTGTGGAAAATGAGCATTGGAAACTTTCCATATATTTCAGAATCGATACAGTATGCATCAAAAAATCTATATTTTTGATAACACTACATTGCACTTAGTTACCTTTTTAAAAGAAAAAAATTTATATTATATATAAAATTCAACCTGCCAAAGTTAATAGTAGGAGTGACTGCGTTAAATCTGCTGAAATCCACCCGCATTTGGCGGGGGTTAATGTCAAGCCCTGTGTGTAACTAAATTATAATTAAAACTGTTTAAACTACAATACAAAAAATGATTTTAGTATACTAAACTGAATTTACTGTTTTTATCCAATTGATTTGTCCAGTGTATTTGAACTGACAAATGAATGTGTCTACACTGCAAAACATGCTTTTCTTACTTAGTATTTTTTTTTTTTTTTTTTGTCCAAATATTTAAAAAAATATCTTAAAACAAGATGCATTTACTAAAGTATATAATATCATAATATCTTATTTAATTTTACTTATCTAGTAAATGCATCTTGATTTAAGAATTTGTAGATATTTGGACTGGAAACCAGACAAAAATACTAAGAAAAGCATTTTTTGCAAAGTAAACCTTTTTGGAGTAAGTAAAACTCCAAGAAGCATGCAAAAAAATAATAAAAATGTATTGAGTCGAGATTTCCTCATGGTGTAGTTTGTCTAAACCAGGTGTGAAGCTGCTCACACAATCCCTGGTGCAGTGATAATACAACAGCAGAATCTGTTGAGTAGTCAGTCCTTTTTCTTCCAAAACCCATTAATTCATGCTAATTCACATGTTCTTCACTTCCAGGCAGTGCAGAGGAAGATTATAAGCTGTGATAGTGGAGAAGAACCCCGCAGCATCCAGACTGCACACTATAGGTGGCCCGTGAGCACCACGAAGCTCGGGTTTCAGGCCCACTCATTCCCAGCCTGCATGCACAGGCCTGTCCTTAAAGCTCTCCTTATGTACACCACTGGAGGGAATGAGGGTCTATTGATGTCAGCTTACAGAGATACCACTCATCAGGGTGGTGAAGAGTCATGTCCGCCTCTTGTTTTATATTTCAAGTGAAAGGAATTGAAAAACACAGCTATATTTTTCTAAGGGGGCCACCTCTGGAGGGTGAGTAAAGAGAAAGGCATTACAGTGAGGATGTGTGGTGTCATAACACAGAAAAGGTGGTGGTGGTTCACATTTTGCACTGGCAACACAATAGAGCCCAGGTAGGCGGACCCATAAAAAGTGGAAAGACACAAAGCTCCCCTATCAGCACTGTGCCCTTGAGCAAGACACTTAATCAAGATGGCTCCAGGGGGACTGAAGCAGCACGTTGTGCACTGTACATTGCTTTAGATAAAACTTAAATGACAAGCAACCAAAAAAAAAAAAAAAAAAAAGGCCACCTGGAACACATGTCCCATACTTCAGCATTAGGCATTAATAGATACAGAACTCTCTGAAAAACTGAGCACTTTTACTGGTTGTAAAATAGACTGTTTGGAAATCTGATTGGATAATACAGATTCAGGGTCAGTGTAAAATGGCAGAAATATAACGCTTCTAAAAAGTTTGAGTTCGGTAAGATTTGTAAATGTTTTTTTAAAAGAAGTCATTTATGTTCACCAGGGCTACATCTGTTTGATCAAAAATACAGTAAAAACAGTAAAAAATGTCCCCGTTAATTTACAGTAAACTACAGACAGCTAGATTTACCTGTAATTTTACAGTGGACCAGCTGTAATCTGAAACAAAAGTTTATTACTGTAAAAATGTCCCCGTTAATTTACAGTAAACTACAGGTGAAGTATTATTTCAATTTAAAATAACTGTTTTTTTTTTATTTTAATATATTTTAAAATGTAATTTATTCCAGTGATCAAAGCTGAATTTTAATGTAGATATTTTGATATTTCGATTAGATTTTGATGCGTCTAGCCACTTACACTCAAGAGGTAGTTTACGGTTTTGCAATTTCATTCATTGCAAGTGAATTAATACAGAACTTCGATTATGTGAGGTCAGGCCCTCAAAGGTGTGGGCAAAATTGCCTATTTTACAGCTTGTTGAGGGGAGGTGAGCACTTTCTTTTCTAAGTGACCAGACTTGTAATCATATGGCAATTGACCAAAGGGTAAAAAAAAAAAAAAAAAAATCTCTCTGACACACACTGAAAGACAGACCCATAATAGACCAAAATATCACAAAGACTTGAGGGTGAACATAGAACACCCTTGAAACTACTGTACCAAAAAATGACTTTGTAACTACTATCTTTTAAATTGCCCTGGCAATCACCCACAACACCCTAGTTTTGCACAGGTAAACCCCGCTCACATTTACTTCAGACAGACAATACAACAAAACTTCATATTACTACTAATAAACGTAATTGTTTGAAGATTGCTGTTTCCTCATGTTATAAAACCAAGGATCCATGCATTTTACAACAGTTAACAGGTTTTTAAGAAACACCTTTATCAACTTTATCATCTCTTTAGACTAGGGATGGGGAAAACTAAACATTTTCTCGACCGACCACCGAGCCTCATTAGCCGGTTGAAACCGGTTAACCGATTAGTTTAAAATATGCTACGCTATTTGAAATAACAGCCATTTCGAGCTGCGCCTGCAATTTCGCAACTCTGTCGCATCTCTTTGCCACTCTGCCTCCCGCTCACACACACACACACTGCCGCCCTTCCACTCACGTCACTTTTTTTAAATCCCCTACAGCGCGAAACATGAGTCCCGCAAACGCGGCGCCGAGGAGCTTGCATGTAATCGGAGGACAAATGGCTCCTTTGTTTCGAAATGGTTTGGGTACAAGGTGATCGCGTTGAAAATAAAGGCGTTTGTCTAGCGTTAGAAGCTCATTTGAAACATTGCCGCGGCTCATTTAAGAAAATGTTTAGTTTGAGGTAGTGCTAACAATAATAAAGAAAGATGATGATCATCATAACCTTACATCATAGATGATGTGCTACTACTGTATCACACAAGTTGCAACTTACATCTGTGTCATTCTTTTTGGTGAAATGGTCCCACACACTACTTTTCTTTGCACGCTTCATCCTGTCGTCTGCCCTGGCTCTAACCTCGCGTGTATTAGCCTGTAGCCTTTACTTTTCGCAAACCTTGTGAGCACGCGAACCCAAACGCTGTGACCTCGCGCCAAATTTTTTATTGGTTTATTAAGTACAAGCAGGCGAGTTATGAAAAATTGAGTGTGAGGGATTTGTTCACTTCACACAAAAAGATCTTGGAATGAGATGGCTAACTGTAGTAGCGTTTAGGCCACTGTCTATAATAGCCTAATTTAGAGATCACTTTTCTTTCTTTTTTTTTACCGACTACCGACAACTTTGATTGGTTAACGTTGATACGGTCAACCATCGGTCAAACGGTCATCAGTTAACATCCCTACTTTAGACACAAAGAAACTTTGTCACTTTCGTCTTATGGCCTTTTCCCATTCACAAACACTCACTCACACACACATAGGGTTTTCATGTTTTATGTAGGGATATGTGCATTGACTAATTTGACAGTCGTTTAAATGGAAGTTTTGTAACCGACTAGTCTAAAAGTAAGAAACCCTCTAAAGACTTGTGTGTATATATGCAAGTAGCTCACTGTTGTGCATTATGCCTTTTCGAGCGAACCACATCATCTCTCTGTGGCTGTTTTAACCTTGTTTTGGAGGTTTGTGAAGATTTCTGTGTGTCTTTGATGACTGTGGCTTGAGGTTGTGGTTGTATTTAAGTGATACTTTGGCTTTATATGTAATTATTATATTATAGTCAGTCTACCAGTTTCCTTTTGACTTGCCACATTGTATACACGTTCCAACATTTCTGTGCACTCCGTGACTGACACAGAGAAAAACGCATCTGAGGCAAATAAAAAGATTAGGCCCTAACTCTTAAGGTATAACTTTTCCAAGTGTTTTATTTTAATGTGCTATTTAAAATACATGTAACAAAGTTCAAGGTGCAGGTAAGAAGGGGGAAGTTTTTAAATAAATAAAATGAAAGTAAACTTAACGCAACTTAAATATCCCAGGCCTGGTCTTCTCTCATCTTCCACTGTCGTCACTCCTCCTCTTATCTTTCAAAGCTCCTGGGACTCCAGACTGGTGCAGCGTTCATTAATGTTAATTAACACTTGCGCCACCGGCCTCACTCTCTTCACAGTAAGATTAAAACGACAGTAATTTGAAAGATACAATCTAGTGTATTTCTTCCCAGAGTAATCGACTATTGTTTTTAGCGTCCACTAGTAGCAGCTGTACCGTTTAGTCGACTAGTCTTGCACTTTCCATGTTTTATGGGGACACTCCATAGATATAAAGATTTTTATATTGTACATTCTATCCACTAACCCTATCTCTAAACCATAGCCATCACAGAAAACATTGTAGTATGATTTATAAGCTGTTTTCCTCATGGGGACAAAAAATGTCCCCACAAAGGCAACAAAGGGTATACCTGAACCACACACGGACACACACACACACACACACACACACACACACAGTGTCAGAATCTCTAAACGCATGCTCTGCAACTCAATCAGACCCTCATTTCATTATTTGCTATTCACATAACAATGTCAGAGTTTACATAGACTCGCACACCTGTCTAAGCTGAAAGGTCGACAGGGTTTTTGATCCTGTAATGTTGACACAGTTGGAGCTGTCAGCAGATCCGTCTACCTTGAATGCCACCAGAGCGAGACTGAGAGCGAGACAACGTTAATGCATGATTCAGTATTTTTTACTGAATATCTCAGTTAAGCATAAAATTCAGAGTCTGTTAAAGATCTTAAGCTAATCACTGCAAAAAGGATCTCTCGTTTATATGGAGCTGAATGGATTTCATGATGCATTTGAACTGTATAACTCAAAGCACCTGTGCTAGGTGGGCGTTTGTGTATGTTTATAAGGTTTTTCAATGTGCACTGTCAAGTTTATTTCCAGATGAACATGTTTGTGGCATCACTGTAGAGGTATGAAAGGATGAGATATTCTTGTTGTTAAATACAGGGTCACTACTCAAGCAACTGAGATTTTCTGTTGATCACAGTGAGCAGATTGATTTCATAATCATACTAAAACAAAATGATCCACATGCTCATCCAGCTAGTTCTGGCGCTTCAACCAAATAATAAAGCATTTATAAAATATGCATTCTGGAAAGTCTGGAAAGTCTTACAAAATAACTTCTTCCCTCGTTGGCTGTCATTACGTAGTAAAAGAAGATCCATTTTGAATGTATAAGCATAGTTATAATCTTTTTAAAAGAGGAACACAAACCATCTCAGCTGTAGTCCCATAGGAATGAAATACCACAAAGGAGAGCTCAATTGTTCCTTTCAGAAAACAAAGATATTTCATAGGGAGACTTGGTTACTTGGTCCCATAAGACCTCATGAGTCTCATCTAGAATTTCAGATGAAATTGTAACAAATTGTAAAAATCCTCCTATGGAAGTAAAAGTAAATGCTTAAATGAAATGAGAGTAATAAAAGAGCAACCAATATCACTTTTCCTGCGCGCCAGAACAACTCCACATAAAATGTTCACTCTCATTTGCCATGAACTACTGTAGCTTGTAATGTGAATAATCTGAGAGTCATTTTCTCCCGGTTAATTCAACTCTCTTCCCCAGGACAGCAGCAGGGAATCTCTGCTTTAGAGTCAAGACACGGTGCACAAACCCACAGACAATTAACCAGGCCACTTCAATCTCTTCTATTGTCTTTCAAGGGCTGCCCTCAATTATATACACTGAGAAAACTGTGATTATATTCTGTGTGGAGAGATAAAGTTTCTTCTTTGCGGACGGTCTGGGCTTTATTACGTGCTGCAAGCTGCAAGGATTTGTTCACAATTGACCAGGGTGAGATTTCAATCGCGGAGGACCAGGAAACACATATTTTCCTCATTTCCATCCACCATTTACTGATCAGATAAATGGAATTACACATTCAATATGCATATTTCCAATGATATAATATGTATCAGGCCCAGGCAATTATAGATAATCTTTAAACTGTAATTTGTATGGATTACTACATCCATCATACACACTGAGTCATTAAAATGCATTTGATCTCATGTATTTGTCTAATCTTTGTTGTGTGTGGCCTCAAACACTGACCTTGGGCTGTCGAGGACTGTGCTGTATGTCAGTGGCTCGGGTGATGGTGTGTTTTTTGGTTTTGGCGTTGTCATGATAGCATTTGATTTAATTCTTCGGCAGGCTGAGTGGCTCATTAGTGATCCTTAAACAAATCACTAGCCCCAGTATTAAACTGTGCGACCCACACCTTCTGTGCCACTAACAGCTAGCAAACACTACATTGAAGAGCCAAGAATAACAAAGACTTTTTGCCAACAAGCAATGACTTGGCAACTACTCAGAAAACCCTAGGAAATGGTTATTGACTTACATGAGTGTTTAATTGGTCAATGCTGATATCTAGAGAGGGCATAATGACCAATAATGCATATATGACACACTACTGTTCAAAAGCTTGGAGTCTGGTGTTTGGAGAATTTTTTTAATGTTTTTGAAAGAAATCTCTTCTGCTCACCAAGGCTGCATTTATTTGATCAAACATACTGTAAAATTAAATATTATTACAATTTAAAATGTTAAAATGTAATTTATTCCTGTGATCAAATCTGAATTTTCAGCATCATTACTCCAGTCTTCAGTGTCACATGATCCTTCAGAAATCATTCTAATATGATAATTTGATGCTCAAGAAACATTTATGATTATTATCAGTGTTAAAAAGAGTTGTGTTGCTTTCTGTGGAAACCATAGTAAAAAAATAAAAAAAAATCTGGATTTTTTTATTAATAGAAAGTTCAAAAGAAAAGCATTTATTTGAAATAGATTTTTTTTTTTTTTTTTACATTATAAATGTCTTTACTGTCACTTTTGATCCATTTCATGGATCCTTGAATAAAAGTATTAATTTCTTAAAAAACAAAATGTATTAACCCTTTAGAACCTGAAGCTAAAATAGGTGTTTTTCACATATTTTGTGATATATTACATTACATACATATTTTGTCTTTCAACAAATTACAGTTATTGACCATTATTGTGTGTGGTGAGTTTGTAAATAGAATTTAAATAGACAAAAAAAAAAAAAAAAAACGAGAATAAATTTACAGATTTTTAATAAAAAAAATAAAATAAAAAAATCATGAATGAAAGAAACTAACACTTTAAAGTTGAAAAATGAACTATAATACATACAAGTCTTTTGTGACATTGGGTTGCACAGTTTTCATTTAGGACACTTTTTTTCATACACGCACACATATAAATGCATGCATTCACATGCACTCACTACTTGCTAGTGAAAGAGTAACGGCCATCCGCTTCCCAAGTTTCATTAAAAATCATCCCAATCCCCTCTTCTGCTGTCTAACACTTCTTTCGCCATGTATTTGTTCGTTTCTTTTATTATTTTATGCAATCCAAAACACTCTCACCTGCCACGCTTCGTATTTCTCTGTTCAAATCCTTCCATCCCGCGCTGCTGTCATTTGCAGATGGAAAGCATGAAATTACCGTAATAAGCCGTATATCGCCGAAAAGTGCATGTTGTCTACTGTCAGGGGCAATTTGAATGGTTTTGATAGTGCAAACGGTTGAAGAGTTACGGTCAAATGAATACAGCTTGCTGGTATGTGTCGGCGACGACACAGCCGGTTCTAAAGGGTTAACCCCAAACTTTTGAGCAGAACTGTAAGTTAATAAAGGTTACAATTACTGCAAATGAGAGCAAAACACACACACAAAATTGTATCACAATAGTTACTCAACTTTATGAAAGCCACCCACAACAACCTTGGTGAGTTTTACAACTTGCATTTGTTTTTCATTTATTTTATTTTTTTTATTTATTACAAATTGCTTTGTTTATATCGAGTGTGAGGAATGACGTGGTCTTCCATCTGTATGCTGGTTATCCCTTACTCTTAGAGACGTGTGTGTTGTAGTGATGCCACCCACAACTCAAGCATCCCTTACATATATGCTCCTCTGGGGTAGGAAAATTAACTTTACACCTCGAGTCTGCTTGACTAATGGCCTGTCAACACTCTCACTGCGATCAAATAACACGTCTCTGCAACAATAACACAAGGGCTGTCATTATAACAGACCCGGAGCAGACTAAGCAAGTGAATAAGAGAATGAGGACAGGGTGTGGACAGGACTGAGGGAAGTGGGACAGGGACAGACTCGAAGTCTTCCCTCAGTCTAGCGGAGGGCATGTAGGAAACCTATCATCTAATGTGTCAAACTGTGGCGAGCCCTCCGGCAAACAGCACGGACAATTAGCTGTAATAACAGGCCTCACACGCCTTGCCCAATCTTCTGATCGGTCCAAAACCGACGCAATGCATTTCACTTCTGATTTTGGGGTCTTACTCATCTGGCTGGAGCCACAGGGACAATGTGCACTTAACAGCAACACACATGTACAGACATACACACACACGAATATACACACAGCTTTCACATCCCAGAGAACAATATTATCGCACAGAGGTTGCTCTTGCATAGCTCTTGACTTAATTCAGATGCAGATAATTCTTCAGACTTTATAAGCGGACATTGGTGATATACAGAAATGTCAGATTATTTGGTTTTGGAAGAACATGATGAGAGTTCTTATTGAAATCTCAAACATTCAATTGCAGACTTTGGGATCTTGGAATATATATTGATATATTGGAATATTAGCGGAGCTTGAGAAATTGCGAGTTCGTTTTACAAGAAAATACTATTTTCAGCTTTCACATAAATGAAATGTTACTTGCCATTTCTTTGTAATTTGTAAAATTTACTAACAATTTCTGTTTCAAAAATTGTTTCAAAGTAAATCCTGCAACAATTTATTTTTGTTTGGTTAGACGAGGCATTACTGGGGTTTTGTTCTTTTGAGAAAAACTGAGAAACAATCAAGGCACTGAAGAGATTTTATTTGTAATTTTAATGTCCAAAATTTTAGATTACTTACACCAAATATGTTTTCTACAATGACTATGCATCTATAATATGGCTTAGATTACCACTGACAATAATTTTTGATGACGCCAGTAATGTGAGGCCGTAGTACAACAGCACGACTGCCAGTTCTATCTATACAAGAGGTTAACATGAAATAGCGACAAAGAATGGCCATGATTCAGATTTCCTATTTTATCTGAAATTAACTTTATAAAAACGGATTTCTTTGTGTGCGTGTGTGGTGGAGGACTTTGCTCTCTGCTTGAAGGAGCTTCTCTCCTCCAGTTTATCCTGAGGGCGGCTCAGTGCAGATCCATCTCTCACATTAATAATGTCCTGACGTGAGGACAGCCAAGAACAGCCACGTTACACCAGCACTGCATTACAGCACAGAGAGGAGATCAGCACACGACTCATTACACGCTCCCTATCACCACCTAACTAAACACTGCATGCACAGGTGAGCACATGCATGGGGTCCATGTCCTTTAACAAAGACACCTGTGCCTGTTCACAATCTTGAGGAACAAAGGAAGTTTGACATGTTGCAGAATTAGAGGAGATATGTCCCCGTCTCCCGATTGTTGCACAATACCGATCTAAATTTTCTCAATATGCAGTAGGCCTATAACATTACAATATTTCATGGATGCATGCCAAGACAATCAGTCTATAGCCTACATGACAACACACACACTTAATTTTTTACAATCCGATATGCTATAGTATTCGTAGAGCAACACTGACATAGGAGGTTGCATTGGCTAACGTTGTTTGGATGCATGTTGTTTTATAACAAGGAGAGGCAAAGTTGTGCATTACAATGCAGACATGACAATGATTGGCACCAATCTGGCACACTTACAAGAGCAATCAACCGAATAAATGCCAGGTATAGCCTATCGGAGACTGGCACGCAATCAGTGCACTTGCAAATGAGAGCCTGCAGTATGATCGATCGTGACAGTATCAGCCTGCATTTTGTTCGCAGATTTAGTCGCACAAACAGCGCACGCGGCTCGTGACAGAACGGAGACTGGCTGAATGACACTTTAATTTAAGTAGAAAATCTCAAATGAAGATCGTGGAGCTCCAGCTTACTTGTCTGTGTTTTCAGATCACCCGCGCTTCTTCAGCAGTGTAGAAAGAGCGCGCCCGCATGGTTGCCAGATACTATTGAAAAGACCGGGTAGAAAACGTGCTCTTTTAACAGAAAAGATCTGACTGGGGTTTTAAAATATTGAAATCTGGCAACCGTAAGTATGAACGCTCGTAAAAACAGTCTGTAATGTGTTGTCTCCTCCTTTATTCGACAAAAATAAGTGGTTTTGGTCAAGTTGTTATTTTTTTAAACACATTTCAGTCTGTTTTTTTTTTTGTCAACGATATTGCATGTGTTGATATAGTCACAGTTATCGTTTAATGACGTGGGTGTCGTCTCTCATCGTCTCGTCTTAGTCAGGGGGATAAAGGTTGTTAATGTACATTTTTTGTCTTAGTTTTCGGTAACGAAATTAACACTGCTGACACTAAAATATTTTATTTTTTACATTTTCGTACAAAATTTGAGACCCCCTTCAAATTTAGCTTTTGAGGCTTTCAGGGGGTCTCATGGGTTAATCGGGGGGCCCGTATTTCGCACCCTGGTTTTAATACCCTCCCAGGACCTGATCTCCAGCAAAACCTCATGGTCTGTGTCCATCAGTCTCAAGAGGCTGGATGATCTGCATTATACCCCGATTGAATGTCATGCTCAGGTTCCTTCAGACCCGAGGGCAGAGTCTGATTCCTATAGAGTGGTGCTCTGCAGAAAGATGTTTCTCATTTCATGCTTCATGTGAACAGACCGGTGTGTGTTCAACATGCTGCTCACAGAATCAGATCCAGTCCAGCAGCTTGCTAACTGTTGAATATATAAATGTCCAAGCATTTTCTTAAAGGAATAGTTCACCCAAAAATGAAAATGATGTCCTTATTTGCCCACTCATCATGATGTTGTGTTTTTAATAAAAACAACCATGGTTTGAGTGCTTTAATCTTAAATGTTTGTCTGGTATTAAAACAAGGATGTCCCTGACTTTCTTAAATCTCAATGAGAGTAAAGGGGGTCGCACAGCGGACGAGAAGCGCAGCACCACGTCTTTAAAATTCGAACAAATTATTCTCTATGAGTGTACACACAACGGCTATTCGGCGTCTGTCCGCGGCGCCCAGCGCTTACATAGTTTTATATAAAATTTACATTATATTTGTCTCAAATCGTCGTTACTGACTTCACCCTGTGCTGCAATATACATTTAGTTTTACATTCATTTACAGAAATCAGCTGCTTGAATGAAAATTGTTGATGTTATCGGATTTCCAGGTGAGATTCTCAATTCCTTCAGTTAACGGACGCTCTGAGGTAAAGTGTTCAGACTGCAGACTCAGCAACGATTGTATTTAATTGTACAGTACAATCATAACATAGTACAGACATTATCTTAATTTCATAAAATCCTTAAACATAACTATATTGCTGGCCATAAACTGAGAAAGTGCGCGCCCGGTGTGTGATACCTCGAGTTGTCCTAGTAATGCAGTAGTTATCTCTATGCTCTCTATGCACTGGCTGCCAATCTGCTTTGGAATAGTTTAAATTTTTACTTCTTGTTTGTTTTTGTTTTCTTATCTTTATGACCTTTTAAGGTCATTGGATCAGAAACTTTTACTGGTCCCTAGATCCAAGCTGAAGAAAAGGATTGACCGGGCTTTTGTCATAGCCGGCCCTAAATTGTAAAACAATCTATCAAAATAATCTCGACAGAATCACTTTTTAAAGCAAAACTAAAATCTCTTTGAGAGACGGGCTTATAGTCTCTGAGTCAAATGGGGCTAGTCTAAGCATCACTTATGTGTGTTTGTGTTGTGTTTTACATTGTGTCATACTGTTGTACGTATTCTAGTTTTTTTTTTTTTATGATATTGTTCAGCACAATGATCAGCTTCAGTTGTATTGTCGTGCTTGATAAATAATTGAGATTACTGACAGATTTTCCATTCTGTCATCATTTACTCACCCTTATAGCCGCTTTTCCACCGAAATTACCCGGAACAATTTGTCCCAGGAACTTTTTTCCCAGGAACCTTTTTTGCCCCAGACCGGTTGCTTTCTGCGTTTACACCGCGGTCTAAAGTACCGGGAAGGTAAACTGCGCGCAACTGCTCCTCCCAGTCTGCGACGGACAGTAATCAGTTTTGAGCGCCACATTTATAAGTATGGAGGAGATTCAAACTGTGCTGCAGTTATTGGTTTACTAACGAGGTAGGCTAATTAACATAACAAAATAGACGAGCACTGATACTAAAGCGTGTTCAGAAAGCTCGTGTGCGTATAAAATTAGACAAGGTACGTTGTGAGATGACTGGGACGAACGCGCAAAAATTTCCTTTTGCGCAAATACTCTTAAAAAAGCCTGAACCCCGTCTATCAATCATAAATAGTGACAGTCTTGTAAATAGTTGTTTGTTACCAACCTCAATGCGCTATTTCAATCCTGTTATAGTAAATTTGTAACATGGTTTGCCTTGCAATAGATGACAATGTGTAAACATAATGACTTAATATTAAAAGCTGTGGCAGAAAAGAGACGAGCACTGATAAAGCGTGTTCAGAGCTCGTAATGCTAACGTTAGATATAAAATTGTATGTTATCAGCTATTGCGGACATTGGCCGTGAGATGGCTGTGACGAACGCGCAGAAAGTTTCCTCTTCCACAAATACCCAAATAATAAAGCCTGAAACTCGTCGCCAGTCCCCCAGTTTTTTTTATTAAATTCCATATTTGCAGACAGACAACTTTACTGCATGAAGCCACTTTTTAAAAGGGAGGTTAAAAATAAAGAAAATGCTGCGTGGAGTCATCCAACCAAAATGCGGCGTGAACACAACCAATCAGCTTGTGCAGCGCACAAGTCCCACCCCTGAAAGTTCCTGAACTTTGAAAAAGTACTACCTCGTGAGCAGGGACTATCGGAGGGGGAAATATTTACCCGGAACTTCATTTAGACCCTGGTTCCTGCGGTGTAAACACATCGAGTACCAGCCCAAAGTTCCTAGTTCCTGGGGAAAGTTCCTGCGGTGGAAACGCGGCTTATGTCATTTAGAACCCATAATACTTTACTTCAAAACAAAGATATGTTTAATATGTACTGACAGAGACTGACAGATATATTGTAAAAACAAGCAGGAAATTGAGATAAAGGGTGAGTGGGATCAAAAACATTGCCTACACATGTGCACCAACCACGCAAACAGATCACACACACACACACACACACAACGCACCTGCACCACCCACTCGGCCATGTATCTGACAATCAAACTTTCTGCTCTGGTTAAAAAAAAAAAAAAAAAAAAAAAAAAGGATAGGAAAGGAAAGGAAAGGAAAATGGAGGATGATTTAAAAATAATAATAATTATATAAAAAAATATATATATTTTTTTAAATAATAATTTTTAAAACCAACAATTACAAAAATATAATTATAATTTTTTTTAATTACACATATATATATGTTACATTTAATAAAAAAAGGCCTATATAATATATATATATTTAATATTTTTTATTAAATGTAATTAAAAAACTTGTTACATAAAAATGTAGATTAGTCTAATTTGAATCTGAAAAATAAGACTCGTCCTTGGCAAACTAGTTGTCAGAGTAGTCCTTAAGACACAGTTTTAATATAGTGGCTGTGTTCATGCAACTCACCACAGATCTACTTCTCAGTCAGACTCCATAATTATTCAATGGAAATGTGTCCTGGAACAGTTGTGTCACCTACAGTATACATCCACAGATTCTGAAAAGCATGAATTTGTGCATATACCACGTTCACACTTTTACAGTTTTAGGGCCCTATTTTAACGATCTAAGCACATGGTCTAAAGCGCACGGCGCAAGTTCACTTAGGGAGTGTCCGAATCCACTTTTACTAGTTTGACGACGGGAAAAATGGTCTGTGCACCCGGCGCATGGTTTAAAAGGGCTGTCCCTATTCTCTTAATGAGTAATGGGTGTGTTTTGGGCGTAACGAGCAAAAAAAACAATCAGAGTCTCATCTCCCATTCCCTTTAAAAACCAGTTGCACTCGTGCCATGGCGGAACTTGCAAACGGAAAGACTGAGCGCTTCTCTAAGGAGGAAACGGATCTGCTCGTGCGCGAGGTTAAAGGTTAAAGCACAAGCAGATCATCTACAGGACAAGCCGGATTTCACCATATCTTTATGTATATGTTATAATCTTTTACATTGTATTCCTTTTATTTTTAATATTTGGCTAGTTTGTGTGTGTCCCTGTGTGTGTAATAAGCAGAGTGTGTGTGTGTGTGTGTGTGTATTAAGCAGAGTGGACCTGTCTATAGGCGCATATTACTAACGCGCTCATTAAATAACAAAACAAATACTGCCCCCTTGACTTTAGACCAGGTTTCAGGTATGTGTATGTATGTATGTATATCAGGTACGTAAAAAAGTATGTGTCCTGCTTTAGCTAAACCAATATAATATATAAAAACAAATTATTTAAGCATAAAGCTAGTGTTTTCTCACAGGCCAGATAAGACTTAGTATTCAGTATGTTTGACACTCCTGTGTGTACACGCTCTAAACTGTTGCTGACACATGGGAAAGCTTCTACACACTCAGTACCACAAAGTGAAACACACAGTTGGATGTCGCCCTTCAGTCCAAGGGCTTCTGATCAACAGAGAAAGAGCCTGATCAAGGCCAAAGCAGCCGGCATCAGATTCATGTGGGTGTAAAGTCAGCCGAGGCTCTTACGAAGGCTGCTGTATCTGTAATGCACCTGTAAACTGCATTTCTGACAAGAGTTCTGTCATTAAATAAATCATTTTGTAGATTTAACAAATGGGGGATGGCGACGTGGTGTCGTGAGATACGGTCCATCTGTCTCATGGACCGATGGGGGTCTTAATGTGCTCGTAAGCCCCCGGAGTCGCTCAATCACGTTCCCTCTCCACACAGGGGAAATACTCCCAGTCAACCAGCAGGAGAATAGCGAGCTTACGCAATCCCAGCATCCCCTTCCTCCAGCTGTCCTCCAAAGATGTCGTATGTTTCACCACCCTGTGCTTTATTCTCGCCCCAAAAATACACACATTGCAGGAATCTCAAAGCTTTTCCTTTTAATGAAACATGGCACGCAAACTCAGAACAGAGAAGACAAGTGAAGTTTTGCCTTGAATTGCCTTGATTCAAAAGAACATTTTAGTGATAGCAATTGAATTTACCTCATGTCTGTCAGTTTTGAGGTCATCTAAAATGCTAGAGCACTTCTAAAAGTTGACAAAACAAACTTTTAACAGATATACACATTTAGAATTTACAGTTTGTCTCTTCCTGGAAAATGGACCAAAAATATTGATGACATCTTACATGCATGGCTGAATACAAATTTATGATAAAATTGTACAAGAAAATCTCTCTGCTATCTGAGAGAATGATACATCCTTCTCTAATTATAAATACCACCAACCACATATCTAAGTTTGCAGGAAACAGACCGAGATACAAAGTCATATGCTGATAATTTGATAACTGACCAATTGGTCATGTCCATGGGTTTAGAAACATGCGGGGGACACGGACACATGTCCCCCTCTCTTTTAGTAACATTTGACAGACATGAGGTAAATTCAGTTGCTATCACTAAAATGTTCTTTTGAATCAAGTGGTTGATAACGTAGCTGATAATGTACCTTGATTTTTTAGCTGTTAAGATTGTTGTAGCAAATACAGTGTTTGCATCAAATATAACTTCTTTGGGTCTTTAAAGATATAGTTCACCCAAAAATTTAAGTTTTGTGATCATTTACTTGCGCTTCTTTTGACGACCTTGAGGACCTGATATTGTAAAGATTTTTTTCAATTGCACTGAAAATTGGATTAGAATTTACTTTGAAACAATTTTCACTCAAAAATTGCTAGTAAAGAAACTTAAATGTGAAATTTTAAGTAAAAAAAGACAAATAGTGTTTTCTTGTATAACATACTACAGTTTTTATCAAAAAAGAGGAAATATAAGCATTATGGAGCGCTAAAACACTGTTATGAAATGTTACATTCAATACTCGAAGCTGGAGGGCGCTCATTCAAAGAAAATCCAAAACCGATTTATAGAAATAATAACTAACTGTATGACTTATAATTAGAACTAATTCCTTTTATGGACAAAGGCATCCAGCTATAGCTGAATAAAAAGCAGAACCATTTTGATTGAATTAACGTGAAGGCAATAAACACAAAATATATGGTTTACGTATGTGTTTCAAGCCATCTCTTGGTATTTTCACAACAATAAAGTATATGAATAATGTTCTAATTGACATAAACTTTATTACAGTATAGAAACTATGCAATACATTGTTTTTTTGCCTGTGATTAAAAAGCCTCATCAAGTGTCAAAGAGGCTTGAACAAACAATTTTTTTTTTTTTTTTACATAAATCCATGATGACTTAATGCAGAAGTGTTTGTAATACAAACCAATCCTAAAATTGTCCTTAGGAAAATAGAATTTGACAAATATGTATTTGACTTCTTAGCTACTAAAATAAACCTTGAGTTAATAGAACAGTCTGCCTCCCTCGCTTCTGAAATGCTGTCTACACCACTGATCACGTCAACAAACTCCCACTGATGACATTGAGTCTCATCACGCTCAGACATCAGCTCCTATACTGCAGTATATACTGTATGCTGTCTAATGCTGTTTAAAAATAGTACTTGAATGAAACAGAATACATTTTGACTTCTGTCACATTACCTCAATACATTGCATGTGTATTTCAGTTATATTTTTATTCAATTTTGTGTTAAATCATGTTTAGCATGTGGCAGTCTGATCAACTAATGAGTTAAGCAAAATTTTACTAACATCATACTGTAAGTTATAATGGAAGTAAAGCAAGGTCAAGTAAGTTATGCACATTTGATTGTGCTCTGTTGTATACTGCACTTCTGGGCAAAATGTAGTAGGTCATCAGTTATTCCATGCGTACAGTATTTATAAAATGTTTACACTATACACTGCAGAAACAGAAGAATGGCAGTATGCGATTCTGAACAAGCCCTTTTATACCACCTGAATTTTGTGTTTCATGAGGAAATAACATCAACGAAAAAGAAAACTAAGAAGTCGAACCAATTAATTAGGCTTTTAAAAAATGTGTGTGCAATCAGTTGATATTAAGATAAAATAATCTTTAGCTGACAAACATGAAATGATTAGGAACATGCAGTGCCACACCGTGACCCCGTTAAGGACAAGTGAAATGTTAACGCTTATCTAAATTGCCCCTCATCAGCCACTATTATAAACACGCTCATTAAAATACTTAGTTTTGGAAAAGTAGATGCAGTGTTAAAGTTTTGTTTGAATTGTCTTTGACTATTTGTATGCTTTCCATGTCCTGTCATTGCTTTTATGTGGGCTATCATCAGCAGGTGCGAGTCTGAGAGGTGATGAAATTCAGGAAGGCACGAGGAAACTCCAGTGCAAAATAAAATATGACTGCACATGTGGCGGCGGACAGCATTACCCTCTCATTTCTCCACACATCAACCAGCATGTCATGGAAGAATCCCAGGAAACATAAACGAACAGACATTGCAGTGAGTATGAGAACGAGAGAATTATCCTGGCCACAGAACCTTCTGGCACTTGAGGAAAGGCACTGATTGTTTATGATTTCTTATCTTATGCTTAATAAAACGTCAATTTTCTTACTGCACCAAAACAGCCTCAGGAGAGATCATGGCCAGAGTTTGCCAAGCGACACGCTAACTCATTAACAGCGGGAATCAAGCGGACATTTCTGTGCTTTCATCTCAAGGCACGCACCACTTCTCTTAGATGAAACACTACTGTGCATGACTATTCAGCAAAGAACAAATTAAATCAAAGTTTTAACAGCTGTTAAGGTTAACTTTAAGTAGTCAACTGATGCTCTCTTGGAGATGTCTACTGGCCATTTTATGGTTTTGTTTACCAGGATGTTTCATTAATAAAAAGAATCACTGTGAGGCATTGCAAACAAGTGAAGGAGAACACTGAAGCCCCATGGCTTTGGAGACTCAACGGAGATAATCTTAAAAGCAGATTAAAAGAAATATAACATTCAGCCGTCCTTCATTCTGTTCAAAGGCCGAGAGGCAAACTGTGTCCAGCGCGCACTGATGTGTTAAAAATGAAGTAAAGAGAGAATATGGGCTGTCCTGTGGTCATGCTGCTGGCATCGGTGACTAAATCTCTCTCTCAAAGACAAACGTCACAAAGGCAAGCAAAGCCTTACATCAACACTTTTCCCACATAGTGAATCTTCATGACTTTTCCAGGACCTTTCCAATGATTCTAGATAAGGATTTTTTTATTTTCTGAAATATTTTAGAAATGGCTGGATCTGTACTGTATATCAGGTACCAAATTATTTTTTTATTTTTTTTGCTGGGTTGTTTCAACCCATTTTTGGGTCAAATATGGACAAACCCAACCATTGGTTAACATTTTTTAAATTAGCCTAAATATTAAACCCAATGGTTGTGTTTGTCCATATTTGACCTAAACATGGGTTGAAATAACCCAGCATTTTTCTAGTGTAGATTCATCTCTTCCTCTTTACTACATCACAAAATAAATATGAATGAACATCAGAAGGTATATTGAAGGATATTTGCTCAATCGGTGTTTCAACCACAGAAAAAAAATGTCAATAAAACAACTTGAGACAATATGTCATGTAACAGAAGATTTACCTCATTCAGTGTCATGAAAGCCGTTCAATGTCCAACTTGTTAGTTGGCTAGAAAAAAACAACTCATAACTAATTCATTATATTTTTACTTGACCTCACAGAGATGTCTTATTTAATGCATGTTTGATTAAATATGTCATGCAAACAAGTTTTCATGGCAGCCACCGTGTAATTGTTTATTTCAGCAATGAAGCATAAGTATACAACTGTTATGAAAGTTGAGATAAATGTGCAATTTAAATGTTTGTAAACACTTGATAAACACTGAAAAAACACTATTATAATATACAAATAAATAACAATTACATTTAATAGTTTGTACTTTTAATTGCCTGTTCATTTTAACCTTTAATATTATAGTAAAGAAGCAAGTGATAGGGTTCCCTGTATAGATTACAACATTAGTTGGGAAAGATTTTTTTCCTGAATAAAAATTGACATGTACTGTACCTTATATCCAAATCAAATCAAGAGCTTGTGAATCTGAATTGAATAATGAAATCTGTGCAAATACCCAGCCCCTCTAGAGCCATAAAGACCCTCAACGGACATATGCATATCCACACAAAAATGATATATAGCTACTATTTTTCTTCTTTTTTTATTTTTAGATTAGCTCATACAGCAAAATGACTCTAAATCAATGCCCTCAAAAAAAATTGTTAAACGGCATAATGTTTAATGATGCTGCTATGAAAAAAATGATCCTGGCATAATGCTAGAGTCAATTAACATGAACACATGAGAGGTTTCTTTTAACCTGTCAACTGATTCAAACAACCAAGGACTTTCTGCCAAACCACTGAAGCACTCAGACCTGAACTCATGAATGCCATGGTATAACGGCACTTCTCTTCCTTTTTCTTCTTGTCTCTTGTTTTCTTCTCTCGTGTTGTATTGCACATTGAGTTACAGGAATGCACACATCACTGGCCCTCACAGACACTCAGGATATGAACCAGTGGGGGGCAGCAGCACATGGACCGACATGATACATGTGGTGACAAATGTTTGTTTGCACTTCTAAACAAAACATTTATGTGATATTATAACATTTGGTACAAAATGCATGACAAGAGGACCCAAATGAGGAACGCTGCAAAGTGCAAAACCACTCTTCTCACTAGACTGGAGCCTGCTCTTGATAACAGAAGCAGTCCCGTCAGCTTACAGGCACACCGCCCACAGCGGTGGCAGATTGCAGTGAAGCTGAGAGGGGCCAGACCCAGCAGGACACTTCCCCTCGCGGGCAAGGAGTGGAAAACTCAGCCTAAAGCATGTCTGTGATTGGTACGACACTTAAACACTGACAGGACATGACTTTGGATGCTTGAAATTATGACCT
Organism: Rutilus rutilus; assembly: GCF_951802725.1. Taxonomy (NCBI): domain Eukaryota; kingdom Metazoa; phylum Chordata; class Actinopteri; order Cypriniformes; family Leuciscidae; genus Rutilus; species Rutilus rutilus. The sequence goes on along the minus strand of NC_140217.1, from coordinate 3,919,641 downwards.
GTGGATAGATAATGACATCTTTACAGAGGTGATGGTGTATAACTGATGTTTTTGGTGAAGTGAGCCAGAGGGTGTCATGTTATACATGCCTGTCCAATCAGAGATGAAATATGACATCTCTCTCCTCTCCTCAATGACTAAATAGATCAGAATTGTAGTAGGTGCAAGTATTTTCTATCAAGCTGGTATCAACCAAACTATTACGAATGCTCTGACATTTTTGTCAAGTATCACCAATTTTTATAAAGAAAAAAAATCTCGAGCTTGTTGCTCGAAGTAAATCTCAGGGAGAGGAGACATATTGGCTTGTAGTTTATGCAAAGTAGAAGCACAGTGTGCACAACAACAACACAAGCAACAAATATCAAAAGACTGGAGCTGGGATATATTGCTGGTCTGAGGTTGTGTCCTAAATTGTCCTGTATTTTACTGGTCAGACATTAATGACAGTCTATGGGATTTCACCTGAATAGCAATGTGAAATGCAAAAACAATTGCTATGTTGAGTGATGAACATCATTTATTGGTTTCCAAGAAACAAAACCAAGAGGCTTTAGAGGTACATTCACACATTGGCTTTTGTTCAAATCAACTTACAGCACAAACAATTTGATTTATGCATTCAAATTTTATTTGATTGTGGGAATAGCACCATGCTTCATGCTTCGAGCTACAGGAACTCAACTAGTAGTTACTTTCAAATGCAATTACATTTTAGATGTGTGCAGTTGGCAGATGCTTTCATCCGAAGCAATTTGCACTGCATTCAAGCTACACATTTGATCAGTTTATGCATTCTCTGGGAATCGAAGATACATGACCTTGGCATTGCTTGAGATTCAGGAGTAACTAAGTGCTTTAAAACTGCAATAATTTCATTTTTAATTGGAGCACCGTTTCATTAGCCAAGACAAAAATGGATTAAAGTCTGTGTGTTGCAAATGTGTTTATTCTCGATCAATATAGGATGGTTTAAACTGTCAAGGCCCAAGAGAATCTGCCGTTTATCAAAGTTAGCCTTCATTTAGGCTCTCTCTGGTGCGTCTCCGATGACAATGATCGGTTTCAGTGTCACACTACAATTTACTTTAAGCTGAAGTCAGTATTTACAGAGATGGCCCAAAAGGATCCACTCACACAGAGGCATTAACAGGACTCAGTCAGTAAACTACTATGGGCTTCTTACTATTGGAAAATTGGCTATCAAAATCTGCAAAAGTTAACATTCAATAATAAAATCAAAAAGCTGGGCATTTCAAGATCAACTTGGATGCAAATGTAAATACACAATAGTGGATAGTGTCGATCTATGAAATGATTCTCCTGAAAACGCAGCACAGTCCTGAGCGTTTTCTCTCTGATAATATGATTTGTTCCGCAATGTGAGGTAAATAATTAATACAAAGGCTCAGTCATCCAGTAAACAGGATCTTCGTGTCCATGTCTATTGTGAGGTAAATGTTTTCCTCCCCTTGAGACATGCTGTAAAGTGGAAGGGAAATACGATCCTGTCCAGCCAGCTGTGCAGGAGATCGATCAAATACATTGAACACAGTTTCTAAGCACTGACAAGCAGAGAGAGAGAAAGAGAAGGACCAGAGAGCTGGAGTGATGTTTCCATTCACAACGTGCTGATCACTGCCACCAAAGCTCCTTTACTATTGTTCTCCCATCGCATGCCTGCAAGATCCAGTGTTAATTGTAGGGATGGGCATTTTTCAACAATATTGTATTTGAATATTTGGGCTCATAAAAATCGAATATTTGAATATTTTAAATGACGTTTAACAAGAAAGACGTTATTTTTTATTCATCATGAACTCCCGTGCGGCTGTGCGCATTTTACTTTTGGTTTCAAATTAGCGCCAATTCGGGAGCGGAAATTGCTTGAATGGTTCATTATTAGTCTTAATGAAAAACACAACAACAAAACAGTACAATGACAAACTCGCCTAAACAGGCGTTTTTACATTTCGCTCTGAAACCAAATCTCCCGCCGTCAGTCAAAACGAGCGAAGTGAGGTGAAATCTGACTCCTGCTGCTGATATGTGCTGCGAGTCTCATTCGGCTCATGCGGAATTGAGCAGACACGTTCAGTTTTTAATTGTAGTGTCTGTTCTCTGACTGAACTCAATTATTTTTATAACTATAAAAAATCTAAACGACGGGTGGGGGCGGTGTCATTTCGGTGGGCAAGTGATGGAACCGGTGTTGTGGCTGAACACCGGCAACACCGACTATCGCAGCAAGCCTTATACAATCGAGTCAGCATATGATCATCGTGTTTATATTGTTTCACATAACACAAAACAATAATATCCACATGCTCACTGTGCTGCGCTGACAGACGTTGCAGAGACAAAAAGATAATGGTGTGCTATGCAAAGTTTCTAACAGCACTTTGTGTTTTCTGTTCTTAAACCAGGGGGGCAGGGTTTCATAAAATATTGAAGCTTCCATCACCTGCTGTTAGCATTCCAGTGACTCCCATTCATTTTGGCGTCACTTTGACAGCGAATAACTTTACATCTGAGGCGTTTAAAGACTCCATTCGTCCATTATTTATTTCTAAAGAAACACGAAAATGTATAAAAGGCTCCATTACCTTGTATCTTACGTTATGGCCCCGTAGATGCATCGATAACGATTGCGTCATAACCACATGACTCTGTCGCACAGTAGAGAAATTACCGTATGGACAGGAGGAGAAGCTCACGCGCAATCGGGGGGACGTGGAGGCAAAATGACAAAGTAATTAATCAGAATACTTAGCAAAAGTTTCTCCTGCTCCTAGCTCATGGACAGCTCCTACTCACACTCTCCGTCTCTGCAAGTTTCGGAAGGGAATGATTCAGATTTCTCTTGGCACAGCTACTAGAAGACAGACGGGTTGCTCACATCACATCTACGTCGTCAAGCTCAGTTTGAGTCTGCGCAGTACGCTCGACCATCAGGAAGTGAGAGCTTCTAATTGACTTCACTTTTCTCCGTTGAAACCTATGGGGTCGCTGTGTCCAGTTTATATACTATGTCTTAAACCTGTCTCCCTCGACGAAACTTAAAGGAAGCACATGTCTTCATCACTTTGCTATCTGATAAGGTATCATCTCGGCTCACTCTGGGTACAGCTGCGCTTTGTTGTGAATAAAGTGATGGACAGCTGTCTGTCCTCATTCGAGTGGTGTTTGGATTTCAAGCGATTTCTCATTGTGGTGGTGATATTATAACTCGGTTTCATTGATTAATTTGATCAAAAGTAATTCCATTTTGTAAGATCATTTAGTAAGATCGTTTTCATCGAAGTAATTCCAAACTTCGCGAGGCAGACGACGACATTATGTAATCAAATACAATAAACTTGTTAAACACGCTCCACAGCGCCACCCAGTGCATTAAATTGTAACTACGAGTTTTAGTGGTAGGTATTTATCCATAGACTGTAAATGGATTTAATGCATTAAAGGGATAGTTCGCTCAAAAATGGTATTTAACCCATGATTTACTCACCCTCAAGCCGTTCGAGATGTATATGTCAATCTACCGAACACATTTTCAGTTATTTTAGAAAATGTCTTAGATCTTTCAGTGTTTATAATGTGAAGCTATGGGGTCCACATCGTTCAAGTCCCAAAATGTGCATGCATCCTTCACAAAAGTAATCTATCCGGCTCCAGGGGGATAAACAAAGGCCTTCTGAGGGTAATCCGTGCGGTTTTGTCGTAAAAATATACATATTTAAAACTTTATAAACGAAAATAACTGGATTCCGGAAGCGGTCGGACGCGCGTTCACGGAGATGGATGCTGGCGTATGACGTAGGACGTAGCGTAGGAAACGTCGTGACGTAGAACGAACGTAGAGTTTTGGAGGAGGTGGACCCCATAGCTTCACATTATAACCACTGAAAGATCTAAGACATTTTCTAAAATAACTGAAAATGTGTTCGTCTGAAAAAAGATTGACATATGCATCTTGAACGGCTTGAGGGTGAGTAAATCATGGGTTAAATATCATTTTTGGGCGAACTATCCCTTTAACGGCCAGCCTAGCAATGCAGTAAAATTCGAATAGTATTTTTATTTTTCGAATAATAATAACAGATTGAATATTCGACTATTCCTGCACACCCCTAGTTAATTGTTCTCCATGGTGCATGAAACAACTGTGTTCCCAAAACCACTAAACAGCATCAAAACAGCAGATGCATGCAATTTATTTTCTAGAAAGCTTAACTATTATGGTTTTCACTTTTGAGAAGTTCTGAATCACTCCTAAACTTTGAGAATTTTAACTCCATCCCATGTCATTTTTAAGGTCTAGCAAATGTTCTTGTTTTCCTGCTCAAGGAAAACATCTTTAACAAAGCTCTTGACAAAATGCAAGGTAAAAGAACCAAAAAGTCATTCATCCTTGTCCTAGGTTTGTTAAAGCAACGCTTCCTGCTGACCGCTTGCAAACAACATCTCTCTTGTCATAAATTTACCGAGGCTTTTTTCCTTCCCACGTCTCCCAGAATTTATATCTGAAATAAACTTGAACTGTGGCCATGAAAATGCTTATATCCCTCTGGTAACACGACTAACTATTTGCAGCATCATGGCCAATAAATCACGCGCCGTACGGCCTGTCCTGGCCGAAGCGTTTTCAGACCCATTTACTCCTGATAATGCCTGCAGTTGGCCGAGTCTCAGAGGGGGAGGCAGACAGGTGAGCTCATGAATCATTCGCTTCTTTCATCAATGCTCACCTGCGGAGCAGGTTTAGGGTTCTGCAGAACATGAGGGGATAAAGGGGTTGAGGAGGGGGGCGACCTCATTTCTCAGAGCCGACAAACTCACATTAATTAAAACATAACCAGGCTAAGTGCATGGTGGGATTTGGTTACTAAATAGCACAATTGGTTCATTAACACACCCTGCTTCTATCTATCCATCATGAGTGTGAGATAGCTACATCAGATCATTCAAGTGTTTGCATGAGTCTCGAAATGATCAATTACTGCTTTCTATCGGATTATGACATCAAAACATAAACAGACATGAACACAATGCATGCATACATCATCATTTTGACATGAGAATTTGACTTTGATGCATCTATTTGTGAGCTCCACAGCTCTTTATCCTGAAAAAGAAATGTCGCAGGATAAGCATATCGCAACGGCTTGCAATAACTGGGGTCATGAACAAAAGACAAAGAGAAAATCGCTCACTGCTCTTGGCTAAATAACTTTTGTAGCTTTAATAAGAATCAGTATATATTTAATTCATACAGTGAAAACTAAGCAGTGTTTTATTTTTACATTTGATTATTCAGTTTCTGTTGTTAAATAAACCTAATGTAGGCCTTCCTGAAACCCTAAACCCCATGGTTTACACTGATGTTAAAATAACACTTATGCTACAGCTGTTCACTTTCAGAAGTTGTAGGGATGTTCTCTCGTCACAAAAAGAATGTGAAACACATACAGTATGTAGGTTATATCATTTTAAATATATTTTAAAGAAAATTTAAGTTTATTTTACACACTTTAAAGGAACACTCCACCTTTTTTTCATATTAAACTATGTTATTCCCTTAACTAAGACGAGTTGATACATACCTCTCTCGTCTCAATGCGTGCAATCAATCGCTCTGGCGCGCGGCGACACTTTGATAGCACTTAGCTTAGCCCAGTTCATTCATTAGGATCCAAACAGAGATGAAGTTAGAAGCGACCAAACACCTCCACGACCAAGTATGGTGACACAAAATAAAACGTGGCACTTTTCTAAGCGGGTAAAAAGGATAATATACTATTATACTACTATAATGTATGGCGGAATAGCACTTGGGAGCACTTCGACTCAGCGCAGTAAAAAGTCACGTTGGTTCTAATGACAGAAGTGAGAGGGAGAGGGGGAGAGGATTTTTCAGGATTTTTCTTCAATATCGTGCAACTCTATGTCATATGAACTGACTTAAGAGGGAAAACATTTATTTTAACAATATTTTTTTAAGCTTTCAGGAAGTCTGAAATTGTTGTTTACTTAACAGTTCACATAGTTATTGGAAAGGATATAAAAGCTACAGTAAGCACTGTAAATTGATGATTTAAGATGATCACATCTAAAGAAACAATGACTTCATCAGTCCCCGTGCTTCACAGATAGCCTTGGGCACTTCAGATTTGAGCACAAAAGGCATTCCTGCTGACAGATATGATGGAATATTTTATTAACCAGCGGTGGCTTGATATATATTCACTCCTGAGTTTCAATCCCAAGAGCGTGTCAAGGCCAGAGATGGACCACTTTGTCCTGTGGCCTATTATAGCAGTCACAATCTAACACCTATCTATCCACCATCTGGAAGAGGCTCCATAAAACTCCCATAAAAAGACAGAGTGGCTGGTCACTTGCAGATCGCCTTCGAAGGACACGGCTCATAAAACACACACGCTCATATTCTCGAATCGGTCAGAGTACCTACAAATATGAACAGTCAGAACATCAAACCGGAGTTGTGCTCCACTCCATCCTAATTTGAGACATGTCAGAGCCTCTTTGAAACTCAACTGATGGATTAATGACTGTAATGAAAGTCATCCGACACTCATTTGGCCTCAGACAATCTAATCAACAGCCCTGGGATTCAGGATTAAAAGATGATCCATCTAAGAATCGCTCTCTTAAAGAAAACACATTTAGGGAACTGTCAACACAGATACATGACATTGCTGTATTCGATAGGCCTAAAGATATTTGGTTGCTGTTAAACTGAAAGCTTGTGACACACAAGTGTGTCTTTAACAGATACTACAGAGGAGGCGACATCTGTGCGGTTAGTGGCAGTTATGTGCTATCAGTATATGTTCACACATTTAGGATCCTTCCAAGCGCCAAAATGCATTAGTTGATCTATGAGGTGATATACTGTACACACACAATACAGTACAATACAGTTTGATTGGTCACAGCCTTTGACATCGATAAAAAGTTCATAAGTCTATGCATGATTATATGGTTAGATACATTTTATTATAAAACGGATAGTTCCGGTCCTTGATTCTGATTGGTTGAGCCGCGTTCGAAGCCGTTGTAAATTACTCAACAAACACACACCTGTGACCGCATTACATTAGTGTTACTGCGCAACTGCCGTTTGTGATTCTTTGTTACTGCATGTGTTGCTTGGCAACCTCTTTGAAACTACATTGCTTGGCGGAGGAATACATGTGTTATAACGTTATATTTTTTGTTTTTGTTATGAATAAAATAAATATTAAAATGAATATTTTTATGGAGTAACCGTTTTATAAAAGCAATAAGCCCCTTGAAGCCGTGTTTTACAGTGAATTTAGAACAGCTAAGGGGGTTTTAGGCACTCCGCGTCGTAGCTAACAACGCCCCTTAGCTGTTCTAAATTCACTGTAAAACACGGCTTCAAGGGGCTTATTGCTTTATTAAATGCATTTAGAACTGTTTTTTCCTGCTGCTTTCCTTCCTGCTCCCTATCAGAACAGACCAGCAACTTCTATAATTAGGCGTTATTACTAGGGCTGGGTATTTTTCACAAATTTGGTGTTTTTTCAGTACCACCGCTCCCTATACACAGATTAGCCTACGAGTGATCACGGAAGCGAAAGTATAAAGCCAGTGCGCAGTCAAAAGCGATTTAAATAAGTAAAATGTTTTGTAGGAGTTTTGTCTTTTCATCACTGAGCTATAGAACAAAAAGACGCCTGTACTACTGTGCCAACAGCCTTGTTAGCACACCTGCCTTTAGTCTAAAACAGATTTTTTTTTTTTACCAGATTCTCTCTACCGCACATGCACTGAAAAGTTGTGCAAAAGTGAGAGAGAATGTAGGGAAAGTGTTATTCATTAAAGGAAACAGCAGAGAGGATATATGTCTGCATTGAGGCACTGTGGGAGATGTTCAGTAGGGCCTGACAGAAGAGAGTTCTTCACCAGTCAAGTCTTTCTCATGACAACAAATGATATGCAGAGCAGCTCTCACACTGCAGACAGAAGACATGCTTCTCTGCCTATACTGTTTCTACAAAGTATTAAACAAGGCTGAAGACAGACAGACAGACAGACAGACAGACAGACAGATAAATAGACAGATAGACAGACAGACAGACAGACAGATAGATAGATAGATAGATAGATAGATAGATAGATAGATAGATAGATAGATAGATAGATAGATAGATAGATAGATAGATAGATAGATAGATAGATAGATAGGCTGAAGACAGACAGACAGACAGACAGATAGATAGATAGATAGATAGATAGATAGATAGATAGATAGATAGATAGATAGATAGATAGATAGATAGATAGATAGATAGATAGATAGGCTGAAGACAGACAGACAGACAGACAGATAGATAGATAGATAGATAGATAGATAGATAGATAGATAGATAGATAGACAGACAGACAGACAGACAGACAGACAGACAGGCTGAAGACAGACAGACAGACAGACAGACAGATAGATAGATAGATAGATAGATAGATAGATAGATAGATAGATAGATAGATAGATAGATAGATAGATAGATAGATAGGCTGAAGACAGACAGACAGATAGATAGGCTGAAGACAGACAGACAGACAGACAGACAGATAGATAGATAGATAGATAGATAGATAGATAGATAGATAGATAGATAGATAGATAGATAGATAGATAGATAGATAGATAGATAGGCTGAAGACAGACAGACAGATAGATAGGCTGAAGACAGATAGATAGATAGATAGATAGATAGATAGATAGATAGATAGATAGATAGATAGATAGATAGATAGATAGATAGATAGATAGATAGATAGATAGATAGACAGACAGGCTGAAGACAGACAGACAGATAGATAGATAGATAGATAGATAGATAGATAGATAGATAGATAGATAGATAGATAGATAGATAGACAGACAGACAGGCTGAAGACAGACAGACAGACAGACAGACAGATAGATAGATAGATAGATAGATAGATAGATAGATAGATAGATAGATAGATAGATAGATAGATAGATAGATAGTAGGGCTGGGTAAAAAATATAGATTTCTCGATTTTAATCGATTCTCATTTTTACGAACCGATATCGATTCTTAAATCCCGAGAATCGATTAGTCATCCTGTTTTCAGTTGATTAATGAATGGAACATTGTAGAGCGCATCCCATCCAATAAATCGCAATAATCTTTGTGCTTTGTTACTATTGATATTCAACAAAGTCTCAGATTTCAAATTACGTCCATTTTCTTACGAAATTCCAAACCATAAATACCATTTTGGCGCTGTGGCGTGAGATCGCTCTGGCTCAGCTCAAGAGAAGCAGCAGCACGTGATCTTCTCTTCCGCCTTAATAATACCAGTTACAGCACGAAATAAACATGAATGAGCATCTGAAAGTGTGTTAAAAGATAGAGTACAACTTATCGAAATCCATATCATGTCACATGGAATCGCTCAAACAGTGTTTCAACCGTGGAAAGATGTCATTAAAATGGCTTGTAAACAATGTCATGTAACGTCACATTTACCTCAGAAAAACCATATCCAGTGACCATAAACTTGTTAGTCAGCTTGAAAAATTAACTCTAGAGAGGAGCATTTTGCTAAATATATGCACCATATTACTATTCATTATAATTTTTAATGTTCTTCAATATTTAATGCATGTTTGAATAAATCTAGCAAGTTTTTATGACAGCCACCATTTAAATGTTTACATTTCATATAACTTTATTATTATAAAAATAAATAAAAGTGTAATTTAAGTTTTTATACAAATCAGTTCATTTTTACCTTCAATATTATAGTAGGCTAATGAAGCCTAGTAGGCTACAACTGACTCCCATAGTTTACAGCATTAGTTAAGAGATTTGTTAACAGATTTGAAATTGTATTGTATGTATGTATTGTACCTGATATCCAAAATAAGACAGATAGATAGATAGATAGATAGATAGATAGATAGATAGATAGATAGATAGATAGATAGATAGATAGATAGATAGATAGATAGATAGATAGATAGATAGATAGATAGATAGATAGATAGATTTTTCTTCTAACAGACTCTAAATGTTACTCGTACTGATGCATGTTTAGGGCCTTCACAGTCTTTAATAGATGCACAGACAAGGGTGAGAAACAGACAACTTCATCACGGGCTGCCCTAAAAGCTAATGAATAAGTCTGGTCTGAAAGTGATACATGCAAAAGGAGTTTGTGTTGTTTGGCTCATTGCTTTCCTTTCTGTTAGTTCTGATTTCTCATTTACCTTTTTCTCAAGTAATTTACACATGCCTGTCTTGATAAATTGCTGAATATGAAGCCATTTCAAACAAAGACATTATGGTCGTGAAATTATACTGAACAAAAGTAGTGTACACTATCGTAAACTGTATTTCCATCCAACCGTATATTAATGTACTTTTACTCATAGGCAGATCAGATGTTTTCTTACAAATAATATACTTGTGAATATCTTGGAATTTGCTGATAACAGCAGATGTTTCAAAACAATAGTGTGTAAGCTAACAAATGCCAACTGGGTACACAAGACATGCTTTACTTTTGAAAACCAATGAAAAATTATTCTGTAGTCTTCGTGTATACCTTAAAAGATATTTTGTGCTATACATCTTGGACAGAATTTGCTAACTAATTGCAGAGCTTTAATGAAACTAAACAGGTCCATTTGTCCACACAGACTAACTAAATCCCATTTACAACCACTTCAGGCATGAGGAGTAATGCAAAGCACAATTCAAGTCTTGTTAAACGTTTTCCAGTAAAAAAAAATAAGGTAACACTTTATTTTACAGTGTCCTAGTTACATATGTTACATTTACTTACCAAAGAAATAACAGTAAATGATGCATAATTACATGCAACTAACTCAACCAAATCCTAATCCTACCCTAACCCTATAAGTACATGTAGTTACTTAATATTATTCAGTACTTCAATATATAATTACACTGTAACAATGACACATTAAAATAAAGTGTAACCTAAAATAATAACAAAACTGATAAGACATTTGTATCCCAGATTACAGTGTTAAAGCTTATTACTCACAGCTTACTAATGTCCAGAGTTGTGTTTTATCAAAACCAGTTTGTTTCCTGTGTATTTTCTGTTATAATGTACTGGCCTCTACCCAGCGTGCCAAACTGTCTGTATGTTTAGTATTAGAAGGTGTGAGAACTGCAAGCGGTCTATCATATATTTTTTACACTTGAACAGTATGGGCCCTATTTTAACGGTCTGAAACGCAAGTATCAAGCGCGAAACGCAAGTAACTTTGTGGGCGGATCTCGGGCGCTGTTGCTATTATACCGGCGGGATAAATGACTCTTGCGCCTGACGCAAATCTAAAATGGGTTGGTCTGAAGTAGCTTCATTATTCATAGGTGTGGTTTGGGCGTAACGTGAAATAAACCAATCAGAGCGACATCTTACATTCCCTTTAAGAGCAGGAGCGCTTGTTCTATAGCGGATTCCTATTATAACGGCGGATTTGCCAGGCGCACGCCAGGAGCGGTTCACAGCCGAGGAGAGCAACGTTCTCATATGGGCCGTAAAACACAGAGAAGTGACGTTGGGGATGGAGAAACACACCCACATTAACTTCGGTTAAACAGGCGTATGATAATTTGGGTAAATGTGTAAGCTAGATGTATGCTTTTATAATAATCTATCTATCTATCTATCTATCTATCTATCTATCTATCTATCTATCTATCTATCGTAATAATGTATGATTTGCAAAAATGAAAACTGCTGCTTCTGTGTAGATGAGAGAATCAAAGTGTATGCGCGTTGTGCACACGCTACATTGATTATGGCCAAGCATGCGCCCTTAAAATAGCATATGAATAACATGCGCAACGCGCCACTGACTTTAAACTAGTTTTTTTCGGTTAGTGGCGGAATTGTTTGCTAAACCTGCAAAATAGCATGAGGGAACGTTTGCGCCGGAACATGCCTCCTCTTTGCGCTGAACCGCCCCCGGGAGCGCAAGTGTATTTCTTAGTTAACCGACGTGCGTCTGTGGAGGGAAAAGTCCGCTGTGCGCGGGTGCAAAATAGGAATGATACATGCGTCGGTGTACAAAGTCAATTGCGCTGGGTGCAAGATAGGGCCCTATATGTGTCTTAAGTCTTAAGCCTGTGGAGCTTCAGAAAATGTAAGAGTTGTCCTTGCTGTCAGCATTAAAATGTTGCTGTAATGCTGTCAGTGCAGCAATGCATGTGTCAGAGTTTATTAACATGTTAAAAGCAGAACTTTAACAAGGACAAAAACAGTTCTGGCTAATGCGATGGAATGTGTTCAAGAGAAAATCTTGGGTGACTAGTCAAATGAAGCTGGTGCATTGCCACTATAGATGCAAATGATTTTAGTAGTTTATATTTTGCACTTTGGGGTTTGGGTTAGAATTAGGATGTAAATGTGACGCCCTCCTCATGCAAATTAGATTTTATGACAATTAAGGCTGCAACGATTCATCGAGTTACTCGATTTACTCGATTACAAAAATTCCTCGAGGCAAAAACTCTGCCTCGAAGCCTCGTTAAATTCCTATGACGCGCACTATAAGCGCAGGGATCTGATTTCACACGGACCGTTGTTCAGTGTTCAGGAAGCACATAGCGCGTGATACATTTTGAATTTAGTTGGCGCTATGGCGGAGAGTAAAGATGTCCATAAAGTTTGGGATCGCTTCCTTCCAGCGTCGCTGAAACAAGGTAACAATATTTCCAATATTTCCGCCCGTGCCGAAACCTATACATTGATGTTCGCTGATTTTAATCCCATACTGTATTTGTAGTGATGTCGTGATGCGGTTTGACTAGATATGATGTTTAGCTTTGATGTTTTAAAGTAGTAAATGTATTCATGTTCAACATCAAGAGAGTACAGCCTAAAAAAGAACCCCTTCACACACACACACACACACACACACACACACACACACACACACACACACACACACACACTCGTCTCTCTCACGCGCCAGTCAGACCAGTTGCGGCAATGCGTCACATATGCTCAAACTTATATGTAGCCACGCAACAATAATTTCAGCATGCATTCACTGTATACACCGGGACGTGATGGAGGAACAAATATTGCATTGCAGTCTTTGCGAGACCTTGTTTGTCACGTCTGCCAAAGTTACAGACAAAAAATAAAAAACTCCCCAGCCTGCTTCTCTAAATCCACTCGTACTTTTGGGGAAGACATAATCGGCTACCAAAGTAATTGAGCATAGAACATTTTCAATTAACAAAAAAATATAATACTACAAAACGTGCTAATATACTTCAACTAGCCTAAGTGAGAAACAAAATGCTGTTCTTTTTAACATATTTGCAATAAAACATTCCCCTTTTTAAAGCTACACTTAATTTTTTATAAATTGTATACATTGTGTACCTGTTTGGCTTGATATTTTATATTCATTTAATTTATTTTTGTTCTCCGGTGGGTAATTTGCAGAAGGTGCAATCCTTTTTTTGTAATGTTGTATTAAGAAGACAAAACTAAGGCCAAATGGCCTTTACTATTTAAGTTTGTATTCATAGTTTTACATGTTATAGCCTACATGTTTTACAGTAAGTTGACTTAACTGTATTGTTATATAATTGTTGGCACTGGCACTTATAAACACTAAATGGGTAAAAAGTACAATAAATAGGCTTAGTTTTGGAGCCAAATGTTGGAGTTGGAATAAATAGCTCTGTTTTTTTTTTGTTTGTTTTTTGAGAAATAAAAGCCAAATGCTTGATCATTTTACAGCCACATCATTTTCGTTATGCATTATTTGTTTTGGTTGTTTAAAAATACACAATTTTTTTTATCCGATTACTCGATTAATCGATCGATAAAGTGCTAGATTAATCGACTACAAAAAGAATCGATAGCTGCAGCCCTAATGACAATCAAGTTACAAGTACCAATGGAGGTATAATCAAATAAGTACGATGGAATGGAAGCACAATCAAGTAACATTCAAGTAAAAATTCTCAAAATCTACATTTATGCACCCAAATTAAAAAAGATTAAGCATATAAACACTTGAATCTGACTATTTTCTTATTCAAAATTAAAAATACCTCGTGCACATTGTGATGGTCTGGTACTTTAAGACCCATGTTTAGGGTTTCCCCGAGCCTTGCATTCGTATGGAGAGTGACAGAAAGCGAATATATGCTGTGCTATTCTCCTCTGCTCTCATGTCATGTGAATCATTTATAACGCACTATAGGTTACGAAATGTGCAGTGACTTGGTGCATATGTTTACATTCGTTTGACGTCATACAAAAGTGCAAATGTCTTATGTTTTACAAACTGGTCTGTGGACTGAATAATTACTGACTATTTGCTAAATCAGCTCTTCTGACATAAATGTCAGCTTCTTTTTAGAGATGTAATCCAGGTAAAAACTACAATTATACCTGTGGTAGCTTCATTATAGCGGTGGCTTTCTCCGTTTCTGAACGTGGCGGTTCTGGAGTTTAGTTTGGAATACATGTGAGGAACGTGAATCGGATTGCAACGTTTAGGGTTCATCATATATACAAAACGTTCAGAATGTGAAATCGGATTGGATTTATTGACCTAATGGCTCAAGATAATGATGCCACGGCCCAGCTGAATGGCCCATATATTACAGATTGATTTACTTGTTACAGATTGCGGTCCTCTGCTTGTTTTGTAGCAGCATGTGACTATTGTGTCTGTCTATAAGTCCCACTGATTGAGTCTGGCCTTTGATCTATGCTGGGATGAAACAAAAGGACTGCCTTCCAGACTCAAAAAAGCAAAAGCAAGGGTAATTGAAAACCCTAGCTGCTCTGTTATAGTGCACTAGATGGAATGAATGTGAACACCACGACTGGTCTGCAGATTGGTCAATCTACACACTTTACGACGCGCTAAGGGTCTTCTAGTCCTTTCCTCGTGAACAGTTATTCCATATGATGCGGTTTACAAGCTCATGACATGTGAAAAGCAAAACGATTCTCAGGAAATACAGCGCGTGAGATGTGTACGCCACCAGCCCCTATCACTCATGTTTTCAATCTGCACGAACACTGACCTCACGATATGTCATCCAAGTCGTATTTCAGACAACTTCGTTACTAGAGAGATAGATGTTCAATGCGCAGCTGCACTTGCCATTACTGTGAGGTGGTTTACCGGCTGCATCACTGTGTCGTGGTGTGGAGAAACTGCGGTACATCATAAAATAAAGGTGGAGGGGGGAACTACCTCTCTCCACATATGTTTACACTCCCACTCATTACGGAAATTACACATCATTTATCAGCATGGAGAGCCTAAAAGAGCATGGGCAGAGCTGCTAAAAGAGAGAAAGAGCAAGAGAGAGATGCTGTCTGGATAGAGTACAAGAGCAGCTCTCCAACATCTAATTAGCAGAATCTGTGTTTTCTCTGCATTTGTACATGAGGGAGGCCTCCACATCTCCACCCAGAGTTGGAAATCATCAGCTTAGGCCAGAGGTTCAAAACGGATACAGATGTTCAGGCCTGGTGCGCATCAATGATAAACACTACTCAAAAAAGGCCTAAATAAAAATAAATTAGAGACAACCAACGCTGGATTGGTAGAACAAGTTTACTTTTTGTGAAGTAAACTGGAAACATCATTGTAAATAGATTTTTAAATTTCACATTTGGCAGACTTTTATCCAAAGCGATATTCACATTTACATTCTTATCAGTTCTTGCTTTCCCTGGGAATCAAACCCATGACCATGGCGTTGCAAGCGCCAACGCTCTACTGTTTGAGCTACAGGAAAAAATGTATACATTAACATTTAAATGATATTTTTTAATAGGCTAACTATGACTGCATTAAGATACATCAACAAGAGCCATTTAGGGGTCAAATCTGGTAGAAATATAGCTTGTAACAACTGGACAGTTTAATCTTTCATAACATAATCGTAACAATAAAGGCAATTGATTGCGTTTTAAAATGGATATCTGCTTATGATGAGACATCCCCTCCTCTTTTATAATAGCATTAGTATGTTTACAGTATTATGATGTTAGAGCAAAACCTCGAAGCCACTGGAGAAAAATCCTTATATCAGAAAAAAAAAGATTTAGATAGCATAATTTCTGCCATTATGTCATGAATATATATTTCTCTCTCTCTCTCTCTCTCTCTCTCTCTCTCTCTCTCTCTCTCTCTACAAGAATAAACCTGCATCTTTCATATTGCTTTTACTATCTATTATAAGCAAGTTTATTATAGCCTATATGTACATTTGTCAATAGAATACAGGATATCAAAAGTGCGTATTAAAAAAAAAAAGGCACATGTATTGAATCACACTACTACAAATCTCTAAATAAAAGGGAAAATTATAAATGCCATCTCTGCAAACCTATCCCTCCATCCTGATCATTTCTTTTCAGCAAAACGGGGGATTAAACTAGTTTAGCGCATGTAGACCATAATTAGTTATCGTCTATTTATTATTTTGACATGGTAACGTCTACAGTTTCTACAGACACGATGGTTTTATAGTCTAGCCTATCTCACAGCAGGAGATTGGGGTTGATAAGCATGCCCCTCCGATTATCAGTCCACTGAAACTAGTATTAACATAATCACCATACTTCAAAAACTGTCTGTCTTTGACATGAAACATATTGTCCTTTGCGAAGTGAACAGAAGATCATGTGATTCGAGACGGAGAGATGGACCTGCCCATGACTCAGTGCTGCAGCTCCTCCAGTTTCTCTCATCCAGACTAACGTTACACAAACTGACAGCTCATCACATAACCAACAAACCATGGCAACACTTTACATCATGAGGAACACGTTTTACACTTTCATATAATTAGCTATAAGAGCAATCCGAATAAGTATAATGTACAGTAAATCAGAATAATACTCACGCAATCACACGTACTTCATTTGTATTACGTACTTACACACGGTAATAAGCAGCTTCAAGACACTCTAAAAAATGCTGGGTTATTTTAACCCATGTTTGGGTCAAATATGGACAAACCCAACCTTTGGTTTAAATTTTTAAATTACGTACATTTTTAAACCCAACGGTTGGGTTTGTCCATATTATACGCATCATATAGGTCACAATTCAACGTCTCCGAGCAGATTTGAACCTTTTCTTTTTTTTTTCTTTTTTTTTTTATACATAATAAATATATCAAAATCTTAAAGTTAAAGATCTGACAAGTGCCACCAAGTGCTGATATCTGATCACGAGAAGAGCTTATATACAAAACCAAACTGACAAGCCATAAGGCTGCAGGTCTCAAACTATAGATATTAATATCTGTTAATATTAATCGAACGTCATCTCTAAATAAAAAAGAGAAATTAGGTTCCAATGAATGTCACCTGACAACTGACAGGTCGAACAACAACTGGGCTTCCCAAATAAAATAAAAAAACATTACAACACATTTGACCGGTAACAGAAATGCTTTTAAAAAGCTCAACTTACTCTTCAGTGCCTCATTGGTTAGTGTCGTTTTTTCTATTTTCTCTTGTCGTTGGCATCAGCCGAGACTATTTTCTCCTCAGAAGTGAAACAGGATAAAATCCTCCTCAGTTCAGCAGCCCCTGACTCAAATCCCGATTTTTCTTCTTCGCAGACACCTTGCGCGTGCACAGAGAAGAACATTCAAGTATAATATATCCTCCAAGAACGTGTTCTGCCTGTAAAAATGTCCCTTTTCATAGAATAATAAGAGTATTTTCGGGACCGGCTTTCATAGTGGAGCTCTCTTCTCCTCGCGCACTGTGCGGACAGGTTTCGCGCTCCCCTCGCGAGCTCTAGATTTGCGCTCAGTCTGTCGCGCGCTCACACACTCACACACACACGCGCGCGCGCGCACTGATGCGCTTCATTCTCCACACCGGACACCGTAAGCGTCCTGTACAGTATACGTGTGTGTGTGGGCGTTTTTCATGTTTTACATCGTTTTCTAGGGCACCCCAAGAAACTGTGTCATCATTGCCACCTGATAAAAAAAGAGCGATGTCAAGAGAAACTGCTTTGTGCGCGGTGTTTGTTGGCATGTCCTCGTTTTCAGAAAAAAATATGGACCCCTCACAGATTTCGTGTTTGCTAAAATATTGTGTTTTTGGTCTCTGTGTTGCTTTCTGGCACATATCGCTTGATGGCTTATGTTGGAACGGTTTTCACTGGGGGAGAAGAAAAATATGGAAAAGCAATATAGACACGCTAAATGTATAATTCAGGGATTGACAAACTTTTTTTGCTCAACAGCCATTGTGGCTAGTGGGTTTCCAAAGTTAGTCAGCATTTTCACTTGTCAAAAATTAGTTTTTGGGAAATTATGTTTTATTAGGGGTGTGACGATACACTTAGCTCACGAGACAATACATGATCTTTGGTTCATGAGAACGAGATGATATTATAATTTTTAAGAAATCTTCAATGACGAAATGTATGAATGGAAAAAATAGTATTTTATTCAGCTGAAAGTCAGAAAATGCAAAACAATGAAGGTACATTTTAAAATAACTAATTTAGGGCTGTCACTAATGATTAGGCCTATGTTGGTAATGAAGTAATCAGTTGATTATTTTGATGATTAATCAATCAGATATTATATATATATATATATATATATATATATATATATATATGTTTTGTAGTAATAAATATAGACCTAAGTGAACAATAGCCTTTAAAATACACTTAAAAATAATTAAAATACTTGCAATACACTTAAAATACCTAAATAATAACAATGAGGCATCAGAAGCAACAATAATTATTTCAAATAAATCAAGTATCAAAAGCAAGTAATCATTTGCTTTTATTGAACAATACTGTTAAAATACATAATGTAAACACAATCAACTTATGTACATTACGTTTTATAACAAACGCCCGCATAGGGCGACAACAGCCTGGTGATTGTTGTTGTTACACTTTACAACATCATCAAATGTCCATTTAATATTTAATATTTGGCCAATTCTTTACGATAGAAATGCTACAGCCATTGCAATTTCAAAATAAAACTTTAAACTTTTATTTTGAAATCGTGATGAACAACAATTTGCATATATTAAGAAACATATTGATGTATTCTCTGTATTCTCTTATATCTGGTCAAATGGCACACTCATCTTCTCTTCTCCACAAAGTAAGTAACAGAGATATGGAATTTATGATCCATATTGTTAGATTTAATATATATATATATATATATACAGTCATGTTCAAAATTGATGGCACCCCTGATAAATACGATAAAAAAATGGCTGTAAAAAATAAATCGGCATTGTTTATCCTTTTGATCTTTCCTTCAAAAAATTTGCAAAAATCTAACCTTTCATTGAAGTAAAAGAATTGGAATTGGGGGGTAAATCACATTATGAAATAAATGTTTTTCTCCAAAACACGCTGGCCATAATTGTTGGCACCCCTAGAATTTTTTATGAGTAGGGCTGGGTATCGTTTAAAAAATTTCGATACCAATACCGATACCGATACCTTGATTTCGATACCGGTTCCTGATCGATACTTTTTTCGATACCAATTTTATGAAATCCATTTTAACAAGATTACATAACACATTACCTCAGAAAAACTTTGGTTTTATTTTTTCAGTTTGACTCATGCTCCTTAGTCAGTGCACAAAGGAACAAAAAAAGCACAAAGGAACAAAATATTCCTTATACATATACATAAGGTACAACATTTTTTTTTTATAAAGAGCTCATGCTCACCAAAGCTGAATTTATTTCATCAAAAATACAGTAAAACTTGTAATATTGTGGAATAGTATTACAATTTAAAATCTTATTTGAATATATTTCAAAATGTAATTTATTCCTGTGTTGTCAAAGCTGAAATATGAAAACAGTTTTTGGAAGGTCATTTTTGATCACTTTAATGCATGCTTACTGAAAAAAATTTCTGACCAACACGTTTTTGAACGGCAGTGTACATTCAGTAGGTCATTATTGCAATATAAACACAGTCAGAGTGATCAACAAGGTATCTCTTCATTTTCCAGTCGAAGACGCAGCAACTTTCTGCTCTTATGTTTACTCCGTGCACTGTCAAGGGCTTCGTCATATCTGTCGCGGTACCGTCTTTGCAGCCATTATTTTACCACAAATACTGCATCGCACGCTGTTGGCATCGAGCCTGGAGAAATGTAGCCACACTTTTGATCGACTTTTCCACATCTTTAGGGTATTGTGAGTGTGTGTGCTTGCGTGTCATTGAGTATGTGCGCGAGTTTGTGTGTGTGTGCTCGCGTCCATAGGCTCGCGTCTCATGAGAATGTGCGTGGACAGTTTGTGTGCGCGCGCGCGTCTCATAAGAGTATGTGCGGAGAGTTCCGCGCGTCTCGTGTGTGTAGAGTTTGCGTGTATGTGCGTGAGCGAATTTAGGCGTGTCGTTGTGCATTTCATATGTATTTGTTTGAGCACTGACGTTGACGAGTTAACCCCTTAGGTATCGAAATCTGGTACCGAAAAACAAGTCATTTTTCGATACTCGATAGTATCGAGGCAATTCGGTCGGTACCTAAACAGTATCGAACTCGGTACCCAGCCCTATTTATGAGAAAAATATCTCTGAAGTATATTCCCATTAATATTTACATTTTTAAGTAACCAGGGTGACTAGGAACATGAAATTGTCCAGCTATGACCTTGTCTCACAGGAGTTTAAATATGAGGAAACACAAAGTCCAAATTCCCTTAATCATCCATCACAATGAGTAAAACCAAAGAATATAGTTCTGATGTGCAGCAAAAGATTGTTGAGCTTCACAAAATAGAAAGTGGCTGTAAGAAAATATCTAAAGAATTGAAAATCCCCATTATGACCATCAGGGTAATAATTAAGAAGTTATAATCAACTAAAGATGTTACGAATCTGCCAGGAAGAGGACGTGTGTCTATATTGTCTTAATGAGGAAAGTTTGAGTGGCCAAAGACTCTTCAAGGATCACAGATGGAGAATTGCAGAGATTAGTTGAGTCTTGGGGGTCAGAAAGCCTAAACAAATTTGATCAAACAACCCCTACATCCCCACATGTTGTTTGGGAGGGTTTCAAGAAAAATCCTCCTCGCTCCTCCAGAAATAAACTCCAGTATATTCAGTGGTCAGACACGACTGGAACTTCAAAAGGGACTGGATTCTGTGGTCAGATGAAACAAAAAAAGGGCTTTTTGGCAGCAAACCCAGCAGATGTGTTCGGTGCAAACAGGGATGAAGAGTCCCCCATGCCTACGGTTAAATATACTGCTGGATCTTATATGTTGTGGGCCTATTTATTTGCTGGAGGTCCTGGACATCTTGTTCAGATACATGGTATTATGGATTCTAGCAAATACAAACAGATAAAAAATCTAAACCTGACGGCCTCTGCTAGAAATCTTATAATGGGCCGTGGTTGGATCTTCCATCAGGACAACGGTCCAAAACAAACATCAAAATCAACACAAAAATGGGTAACTGAGCACAAAATGAAGCTTCTGCCATGACCGTCCCAGTCCCCTAAACTGAACCCTGTAGAAAATGAGTGGGGTGAACTGAAGAGAAGAAGCACCAACATGAACTTGTGAATCTGAAGGATCTGGAGAGATTCTGTATGAAGGAATGATCGCTGATTTCTTGTCAGGTGTTCTCCAAACTCATCAGGCATTATAGGAGAAGACTCAGATCTGTTATCTTGGCAAAAGGAGGTTGCAGAAAGTATTTAATAACAGGGTGCCAACAATTATGGCCAGCGTGTTTTGGAGAAAAACATTTATTTCATAATGTGATTTACCCCCCACTTTCAGTTCTTTTACTTCAATGAAAGGTTAGATTTTTGTGAATTTTTTGAATGAAAGATCAAAAGGATAAACAATGCAGATTTATTTTTTACAGCCATTTTTTTATCATATTTATCAGGGGTACCATCAATTTTGACCATGACTGTGTATATATATATATACAGTGAGGAAAATAAGTATTTGAACACCCTGCTATTTTGCAAGTTCTCCCACTTAGAAATCATGGAGGGGTCTGAAATTGTCATCGTAGGTGCATGTCCACTGTGAGAGACATAATCTAAAAAAAAAAATCCAGAAATCACAATGTATGATTTTTTAACTATTTATTTGTATGATACAGCTGCAAATAAGTATTTGAACACCTGAGAAAATCAATGTTAATATTTGGTACAGTAGCCTTTGTTTGCAATTACAGAGGTCAAACGTTTCCTGTAGTTTTTCACCAGGTTTGCACACACTGCAGGAGGGATTTTGGCCCACTCCTCCACACAGATCTTCTCTAGATCAGTCAGGTTTCTGGGCTGTCGCTGAGAAACACAGAGTTTGAGCTCCCTCCAAAGATTCTCTATTGGGTTTAGGTCTGGAGACTGGCTAGGCCACGCCAGAACCTTGATATGCTTCTTACAGAGCCACTCCTTGGTTATCCTGGCTGTGTGCTTCGGGTCATTGTCATGTTGGAAGACCCAGCCTCGACCCATCTTCAATGCTCTAACTGAGGGAAGGAGGTTGTTCCACAAAATCTCGCAATACATGGCCCCGGTCATCCTCTCCTTAATACAGTGCAGTCGCCCTGTCCCATGTGCAGAAAAACACCCCCAAAGCATGATGCTACCACCCCCATGCTTCACAGTAGGGATGGTGTTCTTGGGATGGTACTCATCATTCTTCTTCCTCCAAACACGTTTAGTGGAATTATGACCAAAAAGTTCTATTTTGGTCTCATCTGACCACATGACTTTCTCCCATGACTCCTCTGGATCATCCAAATGGTCATTGGCAAACTTAAGATGGGCCTTGACATGTGCTGGTTTAAGCAGGGGAACCTTCCGTGCCATGCATGATTTCAAACCATGACGTCTTAGTGTATTACCAACAGTAACCTTGGAAACGGTGGTCCCAGCTCTTTTCAGGTCATTGACCAGCTCCTCCCATGTAGTTCTGGGCTGATTTCTCACCTTTCTTAGGATCATTGAGACCCCACGAGGTGAGATCTTGCATGGAGCCCCAGTCCGAGGGAGATTGACAGTCATGTTTAGCTTCTTCCATTTTCTAATGATTGCTCCAACAGTGGACCTTTTTTCACCAAGCTGCTTGGCAATTTCCCCGTAGCCCTTTCCAGCCTTGTGAAGGTGTACAATTTTGTCTCTAGTGTCTTTGGACAGCTCTTTGGTCTTGGCCATGTTAGTAGTTGGATTCTTACTGATTGTATGGGGTGGACAGGTGTCTTTATGCAGCTAACAACCTCAAACAGGTGCATCTAATTTAGGATAATAAATGGAGTGGAGGTGGACATTTTAAAGGCAGACTAACAGGTCTTTGATGGTCAGAATTCTAGCTGATAGACAGGTGTTTAAATACTTATTTGCAGCTGTATCATACAAATAAATAGATAAAAAATCATATATTGTGATTTCTGGATTTTTTTTTTTGATTATGTCTCTCACAGTGGACATGCACCTACGATGACAATTTCAGACCCCTCCATGATTTCCAAGTGGGAGAACTTGCAAAATAGCAGGGTGTTCAAATACTTATTTTCCTCACTGTATATATATATATATATATATATATATATATATATATATATATATATATATATATATATATATATATATATATACACAGTCATATATATATATATATATATATATATATATATATATATATATATATATATATATTACTTTAGGCCTAAACATACCCAGTCACAAAAACATTAAAGCTATCCCATGATTTTATATCACTTTTTCCTTTTAACATGATAAAGGGCTCATACTGTCCATTTTTGCTCATTTTGGCCTTCATGAACATAATAATGCTGTCACATATCATAACCTCATCATTAATCTGCAGAGAGAATACACACATAATGAAGGACGTAAAGACATATAGTCAAGTCAAGTCAAGTCAAGTATATTTGTATAGCGCTTTTCACAATACAGATTGTATCAAAGCAGCTTCACAGTATTAAATTAAAATAATACAACAAGGTTTGTTTCTAGTGGAATTTATTGATAAAATCAAATTAGATATCCAGAATATCCCCAACTGAGCAAGCCAAAGGCAACAGTGGCAAGGAACCGAAAAACTCCATCATAGGGAGTATAGGGGAAACTCCATATAGGGGATTGTGAAGATATTTCACTGGAACTTGGTCTTCATTACATCTATATCGTGTTCTTTATTAATGTATCCATCTAACAACTGTTGTTAGAGCACTTTCATTTTTGCTATATCTGCCATGTCAATAAAA
The DNA here is from genome assembly GCF_951802725.1 of Rutilus rutilus. NCBI lineage: Eukaryota > Metazoa > Chordata > Actinopteri > Cypriniformes > Leuciscidae > Rutilus > Rutilus rutilus. Next base: position 3,895,301 of record NC_140217.1, on the reverse strand, counting down.
AATAAAAGTATCTAATTGACACAACATGCTGTTTAAATTTTTTTTTTTTTTTTTATAAAACCCAAATGGGCAACAATATATAATAATACCAGGCAGATAGAGGACAAAAAAAATAGTAATAAATAATATATAAAAATAGTAATAATAGTAATATTAATAAAATAAAGATACTAATATACTAATATTAATGAAAATAAATATTGTTGGACAGGTTATTTATAACACCATTAAGGTCCTATATAGCACTTACAGAACCTTATAAAAAGGTTCTACTTAGCACCAAAAATTGTTACAATTAAGCCGAAGAACCCTAATTTATACTGTTTAGAACCATTTTTCTTAAGAGTATAGCTAAGGATAACTAATAATGTATGTAATGTTTCTAATGTCGTTTGTGAAAATTATCACACAAGTCCCAAGTTGATACGTCAACATGTATGCACACACACACAAAAAAGACAATCATTATAATTATGTACATTACTGTATATACAATAGATATCCCATCACCCGAGTTATTTAGTAGTATTCAGTATTTTACAGCAGTACTTACTACTGGCGTAATATTACGAACTCATGCCATTTCTTGATCTTATGCAGGGTGCCAGAAGACGCTGTATTGATTTCTATAACAAGCCTTGCATAGAACTCAAACCAGATTACGTTATTCAATCGCTCATTAAAATGTACAGACCCACCCATAATCCTATTTAGAATACGTTCATTAAAGACAAATGGCTTAAGTTAATTTACAGTCACTAGCTCATTTTACCCATACAGATTTATGTGCATTCACCTCACCTTAAATAGGATTTTCTCATATTCTCTTTTCGCATGTACAATGTGATCGGGTTCAATCCGGTTTACCGTGCACACACCTGATCTCTTTTCTTTTCACCATTTCTTTTCTGCGCTGCCTCTTAAATCAACAGCCTCTCAAGCATTTCAAAATAAGCAGAAATGTACAACCTCTCAAGCATTTCAGATTGGTACAAAGGATAATATTTCTGGCAGTGAGCTGTGATATTACAGATTGATTTTTAATAGTTCGTTCAATAAAAATGATTTCCTTTCTTTGGTTTCAAGACAAAAACAACCAAAAATACAGAGGGGGGGCCGATGGCTTAGGCCCTATAGGACATAAATCTTTTATCCATGGCTTCCGCATGGGAAAGAGATAAGGCGCAGGAAAACGAAACACTGAATGGCTCATCTGAATCTCCCAGCAGCTCCGTTCCCTTGAGTGGGCTGATGCACAGACAAATAGGCCAGCTCTGAAAATAATGAAATAAACATTCTCGACGCTCTGCTCCAAAATAAGCGAATATCTAAATATGTAAATGCCACAATAATGTAAAAAACTGAAAGCAAACTCAGTCAAGTAAATGGCAGTAACATTGTTCAGATAATGGGACATGAGAAGAATGCAATTACTGTGGATGTTTTTGGGAAAACATTCAACATCCAAGTGCATTTATCAAGATACTATAGGAAATCTCACTTGTCAGGCATTTACTCTATATGTCAGCTCTAAGATGGCATGTTTAAGTATAATTATGCTGTGCATCTGTAAATACTGTCTTATTTATAGTGCACGACTTGTCAAGCAGTGACTCTTTTCTCGGATCGTACGTTGCCATGCGATCGTTGCTCCTGTTGGAAATCATAATCGTGAGACATCCTATTCTAACTGTCATCTATTTTAGTCACCCTTATTTATCCTCAGTGTTGTCATTGTCAACAACATGAGTACTAAGAATCCCCAAAAACAAACATTGAGTGAAAGTTGCAGAAAGGAGATGTAGGTGTTGAAGAACATGCATGTAATGCGGGTAAGCCAAATGTCACAATCAATCACAATCAGTTGAAATGCATTGACTGTGCATTTGCATGTCTTTTTTAAGTGTATCCTTTCACAGGCGATGCAATGAAAATGACTAGAGAAAAGCCTCTGGGACTTTGTATTTAGCAGTATGGACTATAAAACACAAAATATTTTTGTGCAGATTGAATTAATTCATAGCGTTTAGTTTATTATGCCTTGCATGATTTATACTCTTGCTACCATGTCATTTGCGTTTCCACACACTAATGGATTGCACTGGTTGTGTTGTCTGCGCAGACAGTCGTATCATCGCTGACTGAAAGCAGGTGGGTCAGGAGCTCTCTCTAATACGGCTGATTATCCAGGCTCTGCTATGAGCTCACCGCACCGTACAGATGGCAAACAATGCAACAACAGCTCGCCGTCATCCGTGACGAGCCCTCAGGGACAGAGTCTGACTCTCACAGCCTGCTGCACCCTTTGACCTCCAGATCAAGCTCCTCAATTACTTTATTCCTGCACGCGAGGATGGGTGGGGTCAACAATTCAATTAAAGCCAGCAACACACCCACTAATCTCATCAGGGCTGCCAGAGTTTCATTAGCGCTCGAGAGTCTTCAAAGTCAGTAAGGGGATTGGCCACCCGCTCTTTCATGCCTTAATTAAATTTGAAGTCTCGCTGGCTATAAAGGCAGATTCAGTTATTATGGTTCTGAGGTTGATGAATGTTATATATATAAAACAAATTATTTTCAATGGAGCATTTTTATTTAATATGCAAATCACATAAAGCTCAGACACTGAGAACTGTGACTGCTAAAGAAATGAATCTCACAAACCTTGTCAGTGACAGTGTCCCGGTCATATTTAATGCTTTTGCATTGTGACATTTTCAGAATGATTAAGAACATTCCCCCCAAAAGTAATTCAGATTACAGAAAATATTAAAATATTATTTAAATTTTGAAGTATTTATTCATGGTAGAATATTTTATATTGCCTTTATGTTGGTTTTAATCATTTCGTTACAGTATTTTCTATTAAAATACAGTAAAAGACTTTGAGAAGCTCAATTCTATTATCTTGTAGTTATTTTTTATAATAACAGTAATGTTAATAACAATCATACCAATAATAATAACAATTGTTATTATTATAAATATGACTGGGACATGTTTTCGATGGAAATTCAACGGAATTTTAATGAAATAAATAGTCATGTATTTATTCAATAGAATCTGTTATACTGCCTTTATGATTTTAATAATTTTATTATAGTATTTTCTACTGAAATGAAGTGCCATTATAATAATACTATTTATTATATTGAAGTTAATCTTATAATAATAATAATAATGATAATAATAATATTTACTATTAGTATTATTCATATATTTTTTTTTATAATAATTATTAAAAATGTGACTGGGGCATGTTTCCATGAGATTCAATAAAAAAAAAATATATATATATTTAAACCTCAAGCCATTAAGTTTACTGTTGATTTCTTGGAGGATGGACAGAGTGACATAAAGAGTAAGAGAGGGACAGAGGAGGCAGAGCTTCAAGGCAAACATGCTTCTTGAACCTTTCAAATGAGCACATTTCAAACGAGCTCAGGCTAAATTGAAGTTTAAAGAAAGCGAGTGGCTAAAGAAGGCCAGCTGTAGACTGAGAAGCCACTGATGGGGAAATGCTCTGCAGGCTGCCTGCACCCTCCTCATGTGATGCTGGTGTGAAACACCACACAGTATTTGATCATACTGCCTCATCTTTTGACTCAAAAAGCAGAGCTCTAGCTCAAAAACATTGCATTCAAAAAATATAGTCATAATACATCTTAAGAAACTATTCTTTATCACACACAGTGGACCAAATATGTATTTGGACTCTCAAGCCACACTTAAAAATGTATGAATATCAAAACATCATAGCAAGTGGAACTAACTTCACCACCTGGAGTTTATGAAGTCTGCTATCCTCACGTTCACAGGTGTCCTAGCAGAGAAACCACATTATCTACAGACATGTTCCACTAAACACAAGCAAACACAAAGTGTTGCAGGCAATAATTCGAGATCCAAGACTGTAGAATGTAGAATATACAGAGCAGTGCACACTTCCTCAGTGCTACCAGACATGTGGGTGAAATAAAAGCGGTGAATTTGTACATATCTGTTAGCATTTTTATTGAATTTTTGAATTTTGAAGGCGCTTTTTTTTAAAGCGACATACAAGGTAAGCTGCTTTCCTTGGGAATCGAACCCATGACCTTGTCACTAGTGCCATGCTTTAGTGTTTGAGCTACAGGAACATTTCACGTCATGTTTTAAGTGTGGCTTAACTGTGTTTAAGTGGCTTTAATACCTTTTGGGCTACTTAAACACCCAGAGAGAGAGAGAGAGAGAGAGAGAGAGAGAGAGGGGGAAAGAGAGAGCGGGAATGTAAGAGGAATAAGACCGACAGTAATTATACTGATGATTGAACATGAAGCTTCCCATCAGCTCATGAAATGACGGATCCTGTGGATCAGTCATTCTGAACTCTTCACTCAAGCAGCTGTGGGGATTGACAGCTGGATTTCAGGATGTGTGAATGACATGTTGTGTCTCTTTTCTACAGGAATTAAGATGCAGATTAATTATAGACCATGCTGTGAGTCACGCCACCCAGGTGCCCAAAACCTCACATCACCCCATAAATGAAATCAACTCGGTCATCTCACATGAAATTGCCATTGGAGGGCATAAACTAACTACTAGCACTCTAAATCCAACTCTCTGATTATTTTATAGCTGATGTCTGGGAATCACTGCTCCTTCACAGCAATAGGAGTCCCAAAGCATTTAATCTCCTCTGGTCGTCTTTGTCATTGAAAAATGACTGTCCTCACAATGCTGTTTCATGCACTTAAAGCTACAGCATGTCATTTTGCAGTACTGGCAGCACGGATTTGCAAAAATAATTTAATAATTTCCAAAGGGGCTTCCTAAACACTCGTTCTGCAGGTATTCAGACAAAGTCAAGCTATGTTTAGGATAATTACATTTACATTGACCTAACAAGCTAGAAGTATGTTTTTATCATTATTTACAGTCTTGTACATATTTTATGCATTCTGACATTAAACAACACGTGATTGTTGTGATAAAACATTGTGAAACGTAAGAAAGACGTAATTCCTGTCAAATAAGCACTGACAATAATGACATAATGATGATGTCATCATTTAACAGGGTTCATGAAAACAACCAATTTGACAAGAAAAATAGCCTTTGATCATCGGAGACTCCAGATGATCCCAACTTTGGATCGTCATACAAAGCTGTCAAATATTATTGTAATCATACTAGCACACGCTGCAGTTGCTCCATAACATATTTATTCTGTCTGCTTAACTGAATACATGATGTTAATAACTAACCACATAACTTATCTCTACGGCCATATGGACATTACTTTGACACACTCATCTCTGGCTGATTATACTTCCTGATTGTAACATAATACAGTATGTTTATACACTCTCATAATGCAATTATAATGAGATTTTAGGCAATATTGTGATTAAACTTTACCTCATGTACACAATACTTCAGTCAAATCGATGCAATTAAGCTCATAATTGTAGTGAAATATGTGGCATATGCTAGTTTATCAATAAACAGGCATGTAAACACTTTAATCACATCTATCTCACTCTGTGATGTACAAGGATGAAGTTGTCATACGCAGATTTGTAATTATAGCAGGAAAGAAAGCATCACATATTGTGGGGTGCTGAAGAACTGAGTTCATGTTGACAATGTTGCGCGACATGAATATAATGAGTATAATGATGGTCGAAAACATTAAAATAAAGACATTATAGGCGCGTCACCGGAAAAATCCAATACGTCCATATATGTTTTGCATTTGATTCAAGTAGAATAAAACATTGCCCAGTAACACGCAATTGGATATGTTAAAACTCATGTATGTGAGTTTAGCATTTGAAAAATGATGGTAAAATAACCACAATTATTAGTGAAATATCAGAATAATGAACATTTAATGAAGAGGTTTGCTCGTGTCACATAAACATCTTACTGGAATTAACACAGATTATTGGAAATAATCACGTTATCGGTGCACAGTCAATTAAACAAGCATTTTCTGTAAAGCTGCTTTGAAAGTCAAATGTAATATATATATATTTTTAAATATGTTGATATTTATATTAACTGGTTTTAATCAAGTCAAATATTTTATTTAATACAACAACTTAAAGGTGCTTTAAGCGATGTCATGCGTTTTTTAGGCCAAAACATTTTTTGTCACATCCAGCAAACATCTCCTCACTATCCGCTAGCTGCCTGTCCCCTGAACACACTGTAAAAAAAACGCGGTCTCTGGAGACAGCCCAGGCTCCACAAACGGCAAGAAAAACAAACTGGCCCAGCCTGGACCACGAAACATAACAAACAGTGTTCCAGCCAATCACAGACAAGAATGATTTGGGGGTTAGGGGGTTAGTGCGCGTGCACATGAAGGGGGGTGTGGGGAGTGGAGGAGAGCGAAGCATGAAGAGTGAAGTTTGCTAGAGGAGAGATGTCCTAGACAACGACTAAGGACCGAGGGTGGAGGAGTGAGGAGGAGCGAGGGTCGAGGGTCGAGCTAGCCTCCGTTTTGTTTGACAATATTTCGAACGTCAACAAGAAGTGACGTCACCCAACATCGCTTAGAGCAGCTTTAAGTGGCTACCTCAGGTCGGTCCAAAAAATGCCTTTTTTTAAAAGGTCATATCCAGTAAAAGTACCTCCTTATGTGTTTACATTTGATGTTGTATAATGAAGGGCAATGAGCATTTGTGTGTTCATGAGTCATTTGAAGCCTATTGCTGGTGATAACATCAAACTGTGGCCATTTGCTCTCCTGTCAGACTCTCACTAATGCATCATTTCACTCAAAGTTTTCTTCCTGAGCTATTTTCTGTTTGCTCTTAGCAGCTCAGAAATGGGTTCTGTCTCACTGACTTAGTTAATAATCATAATTATCTGCACGTCTCGTTTATCCTCGCTCGTTCGCTCTCATCAGCGTTCCCTCGGCCGATCGGGTTTCTGACGTCATGTTGTGTGGCCGAGCACTGGGAGTTTCTCTTTTGCCCTCTATCCAAACTGGTGCATGATAGAAAAAAGATATCAAACTGGTTAATTTTTAATCTCTTGAATGCAAAGCCGTGTAGCGCGGGGCTCTGCACTAATGGCCCCGGATTGGATAACTCGTGGAAGGCTCTGGAGATAACAGAGATCTTTTACTGCTGGATGATGGGTATGATTACAGGTCAAAAGAAAACAAGCTTCTGTCAAGCTCTGCTGTTGCACATGCTGTCTGTCTGCAGTCAAAATGCTGCTTCACGCTGGAGAACATGCTGTCTGAGCTGACGTATGACAGCTGTCTGCATTTCTGTTTTCAGCACAAACCAGAAAAGAAACCGATAGCAAAATCTCAGGACAAATATAAAGAAGTGTAAGGGATGTTTCACACAGAACGAACGCCACAGTCAGTTGGAAAAAGGCATCTAGAGAAAGTTAGAATGCTGTGACGCGAGCGCAACGGTTGAAGGCGTCCGTCTATTGCGTGATTACATTGAAAATCAATGGAAAAGTTACGCAGTGGAATGGAAAAACACATTTTTCTAAATGTTTTCTTTGAAGCTACACTGTGTAACTTTTTAAGTTGATTCTTAGCAAAAAACACTTTCTATCAAAAGTATATGTGCTCATTCATGTGTAATTACTTCCACCAACTAATCAAGTATTCTCGTAAGCGTAAACTCTGCCATTTAGAATACATACGAGCGAGTCGCTCGAATGGCGGCAGCCATGTTGCGCCTCCATCTTGAAAATACATTCGCCAAAGAGGGACATACCTGGAAATTCAAGCTTCGCCTTTCGCGTTTTACACTCAGGGACACCGTGACGAATGCGAGGGGGAGATTACTCGCGACTGCCGGCAGATTTGAAAGATTGCTGAAGATGGAGGATCACGCCTATTTTCGAGGACATGTAGCAGAGTCGCCAAGGAAGCGAAAGAGAGAAATAAAACGTCAACGCGACAGGCAAATCAGCAAGACCAAAGTCAATATTGGAGTAACTTTTCCCAGATGGAAAGAGCTCATGAGGAGCAAAGATTTTAAAACGGACGTTTTACATTTACAATGTAAAAAATGGTATTGATTTACTCATTAACATAACAAATAACATTAACAAGTAAAATTACAGAAAAGTAAATCTATTATTAAACATTACCCATGTGCGCATTTGTATGTATGTATATGTTTATGTATTTTTGGTATGTGCAAAAGATGTTATTAATAAATCATGATCTATGTGTAGTTATTTCCCATCAACAGCCAGAATATCAGTGAAAATAATATAATTTAATCAGTTAATTGCAGCTTTGTTGTTATTATTTTCATTACAGATGTGTATAATAAACATGAAATTTAGTTCCTGTGAAACATGGCACAACATGACTAGCCTACATAATAAAAGTATGATAATTATAGCTCCAGACATCATAGAAAAAATAAATACAAATTGTACTAAATGATGTCAAAAAGATCAATGATTAATGTTACATGAATAACATGAATTTAGAGCAAGTGCATGGAAATAACTTATGGTTTGAACACAGATTCACTTGGTAAGATCTCAAATCTCATAATTTATACATTGCACATTAAAGTTGCAGTAGGAATAATCTAATAAGTTAATTTAGGAAAAAATGCCATTTAATCTATGCTCAGCTATTGTCATAAGGACTGTGCTGTAAGAGCATACACGAACACGACGAAGGCAATCTTTAATAAATCCAAACAGAGAGAATGGCTTTCAACACAGGTATACATGAACGAGACCCGACAGCACATGAATAAACACAGAGGACTTAAATACACAAACAAACAAGGCTAATTAAAAACACACACCTGAACTAAATGAGAACTAATCAGAATGACTCTACAACTAACTCAACAGTGGAAAACAGTGGTTTTAGGTTCTCAAACGTCACATTATGCGCCAGAAAATGCTTAACGTCATGTGAGCGCCCTAGGAAGTCCCTCGAGTTATTCGTTGTTGTCGATTCTGATTGGCTTGCATGGCTTTATCCTTCTCCTTAACACTGCCACCCATAGGTTTGGCATAGTTATGATGGCGCTCGACGGCGTATTTGTGCGGGTTGATGTAAATGACAACTTTTTTGAAAACGATGTTGTGTGCACGATGTTATTATGGGGGAAATATTCGTTTCTCTAAATACCCGGCTATGTGTAAATGTGGCCTGTGACAGCCATGTTTGTTGTCTGTATTTTGTGTATACTGTCACGGTTCTGCTTTTGTAGGACTCAAGGATACAGTAAAAGTCAATTAAATCAAAACGGATGGTTTTTACTTTGTTAATTTTCATTTGACATCACCAATCCCTCTTTTTCAACCATTTTCCTCCAACTGCTTGTTAGACTTTTCACGATTCAATCAATTCCTGAAGGATTTTTTCTTGCACAGTAATATTTCCAAAGATACAATGAAACTTTCACCTTTTCAATATGCAAATGGTTTGTATTGAGAGAGAGATACGTGTCCTCAACGTGAATGTGCATAAAACACACATACCATGGTCTCAAAATTGCTGACTTTATCAATTCATTTCTGCACTGCAAAAATAGCAATGATGATAAAAGCTCCCACTGCCTGAATCAGACAGGTGTAGCCTATTCAACAGAGATGGAGGGAGATATTGTTTTTGTAATGTTACAGTTCTCTTAAGATTGAAAGCTCGTGCAGTGAATGAAAGCCAGCAATTTACATCCATCCTGGACTGTAGACACACACACGTTAATGAACACACGCAGCTCTACGTCCACTCACTCATCCACAGAGATCAGCATGCAGCGACACACACGTCTGCCAGCAAGTTTCACATTACACTTATTTGCAAGCTTTCGCCTCTCTCCTCACAAACAAATTTGGCTTGTCAAATAACAATGTCAATAAGGCCACCGGCTGCAAAGATTCCCTACTGTGTGAACGTCTTTATCAGGAGTAAACAGCTCGAGATTGTTAGTGATGTTGTCCGAGTCTGACTTTTAATAGAAAATGCGCTTAAATGTTAAATGTTAATCAATTATCAATAGATTTAAATCATCATGATTAATCTAATTACATAAGCAAATGCATTATGTGAATTTAATATACAGTATAGTGGAGATTTAAATGTAATATACATATATAACTATTAAATATATTTTACAAATGCTTTGTGCATTAAACATTACATGTAATAATATTTTAAAGTTGTATTAAAATACTTAATTTAGGCATGACGTGGTTAAGACAAACGGCTGAAGTTCAAACTGAGCATCAGAGTGAGGAAGAAAGGGGATTTGAGTGACTTTAAATGTGTCATGGTTGTTGGTGCTAGACAGGTTGTTCTGAGTATTTCAGAAACAATCCACTGGGATTTTCACACACAATCATCTCTAGGGTTTACAAAGAATGGTCCGAAAAGTCAGTTCTGTGAGTGAAATGCCTTGTTGATGTCAGAGGTCAGAGGAGAATGACCAGACATGACCAGACTGGTTCAGCTGATAGAAAGGCAACAGTAACTCAAATAAGCACTCGTGTCAACCGAGGTCTGCAGAAGAGCATCTCTGAACACACAACACATCAAACCTTGAAGCAGACGAGTTACAGAAGCAGAAGAGACACACACACCAGTGACACTCCTGTCAGCTGAGAACAGAAACTGAGGCTATAATTCACACGGACTCACCATAACTGGACAAAAGAAGATTGGGAAAGTGTTTTCGATTTTCTATTTCTGCTGCAACATTCAGATGGAAGGGTCAGAATTGGGCGTAAACAACATGAAAGCATGGATCATCCTGTATCAGCGGCTCAGGCTGCTGGGGGTGTAATGGTGTGAGGAGATTTTCTTGGCACACTTTGGGCCTTTAGTGCCAATAGAGCATCTTTAAAACGCCACATCCTGAGTATTGTTTCTGACCATGTCCTTCTCTTTATGACCACAGTGGACTCATCGTCCTACTTCCAGGAGGATAACACACGTCACAAAGCTCAAATCATCTCAGACTGGTTTCTTGAACATGACGGTGAGTTCACTAAACTCAAACGGCCTCCACAGTCACCAGATCTCGACCCAATAGAGCAGCTTTGAGATGTGAAGGAACGGAAGATTCGCATCATGGATGTGCAGCCAACAAAAAAATTTAATTTAGCTTATTATTGTTATTATTATTATTATTAATATCACTAGGCTACTATTTAACCCAAAATAATGTGTGTGTGTACTGTGCTGTTATTAAACGTATTCAGATGACACACACACATATTAAGATGATGTAACTTGTATTGCAATAACCAAAATGAAGCAGGCAAGGTCACAAGCCCACAATCATTTACTTGTATCACCGCTTTCACAATTTCCACAGAGGCAATGCTGAGACAGGAGCTGGACAACCGTCCCCTTCGAGCCCAGAGCCACACACACAGATGGCCCCCCCCAGGACACTGCCTCCAATGGGATGTGCACTGGGCGAGAGGAAGAAAAAAACCCGCTAATATTAGACATACTTGAGCGTTTCTGAAGGTACCGGCACTAACAGATGGCCACAGAGCTCTGACTCACGGCATGAACACAGAACGATGGCGCAAGTCTCTCTAAAGCCCCATTCAGGCGGGATTAACTTTACAAGGGTAGATGGAGTAATGTAATTTTACCACAGGACGTCTGTAATATTAATGGCCAATTCGCATGGGATAAGAGATCTCAGTGAAACTAGCAGCAGTGGGAGGGGCAAGGTTAACTCGATTTATGCATCGCCGTCACCTCCTGTCGTCATGTGTGTATTACGTTGCCTCCTGAAATCACGAGCGTAAACACATAACCTTTATACATATAAAACAGTTATGTCCGGTTGAACGATGTATTAATTAACTTCAGATTGGATTGTGTTGGTAATAGGCACTTACCTAACGCTAAAAGAGATTTCATGCCTGTAACAACAAGTGCTTTCGATCTTCTTTCTGATCTGAATGTGGAAAACACTTGAGGTTTGCCACAGACTCGTCCCAGCGTCTAGAACGCAACTGAATGCTTTTTCTACCAGAAAGACTCGGGAGATAAAATGATATAACAAGAGTAAATTTATTAATAGCTCAGCAAGCATAGTCTTTGGCGTAGGCCCCGTCCTTAGCAAGCAATGCGAGGGTAACGGAATCTGCAAATCCCGCCTGAAGATGAAGGCAGGGGCGCAGCCGACCCCCTGGAGGTAAAGGAAGGGACCATCCTGGTGGTGGTGGTGGGGAGGATGGAGGGAAAGGACCATCTTGGAGGTGGTTGGGGAGGATGGAGGTAATTGGTGCCGTCAGTATCTGCGAACTCAGACGGATGTAAGTACCATTCTTTTATACTGAGAGTGTTAACACATGATTGGTTAGAAGTGAGTTAATTCATGATGCGCTGATTGAGTCTTCCTGGCAGAACTTAACGCTAAGCTTACATTTCAAGCGTCTCCATACTTGAAAAACCACGGAAAAATACTTTTAAACAGGAAATGACAAAATATTTATGTACATATTTACAGCGGGTCTATTCGCACGGGATTAGTATCACCTGAGGTCATTTTTCCGGACCTTTTTACTGAAGGTAAAAGTCGCCGTAATCTTTACTGACATTGTCCGTGATGATCACTGAGATGGCACATTTGGACGGGACTAAATCACTGAGAAGCTCTGGTAATTATACTTTACCCCACCTCTCCATGGTAAACTAGTCCCGTCCGAATAGGGCTTTAGATGAGAGAGTGAGAGAGCTGGAGCCGTGAGATATCTCAATGGAGCATGTCCAGCCAGCGAAGCTTCCAGCATGCTCAAAGCCCTCACCACACTCTCTCCTAGAAACAGAAATCATATAAACTATTCACATTTTTCATGCCATTATGCCAAAATCATGTTTGTATGGAAACATGTCGCCCACATGAGTGCCAACATGTCTAATCTGCATGCATGATCTGCTCGGCTCTGATTAATCCATTTCTTTTAAAATAAATAACAAAGAATATTTTTATGTTTTCACACACACACAAAAAAGGTGTGTTTATCAAAAAAAAAAAAACATGTTACTTGAAATAAAAAACATATTTTAAGCTAGTTGCAGATGAAACATTTCTCATTTTCATTTAGTTTAACTTAATGTACTAAAATAACTAAAACTAAAATAAAGATGTATAATATACTTTTAAATTGACATTTAAAAAACTACTAAAAAACTACTAAAACTTTAACTATAATTAAAATGAAACCGGAAAATATAAAAACAGATTCAAAATATTAATAGAAACTATATTAGTATCTTATTGGTCCTAAAATAACACTGTTGGACTGCTGCCATTGATAATAATGGCCTCCATGTCAAGAGAATGTATTCATTTTCGGTGTTCACATTCATACTGCCAGAATAAACGTTCACATTATTTAAATAGAAACCCTGATTTTAGCTCAATCATATCTTCATTGCTAGCTGATCCCATCTCCACAGAATAATTGGACAATCTTCATCTAAAAGCTTCGTCTAGTGGCCGACATTATCAAAATGACAAAAGGAATATTGGAATATGCCACTCTCTGAAGAATCACTGCCGCCTCCCAGTATGTCTATTAGCCAAAAACATGCTGCTTTATACTGCAAAAATCACACTTACTCTCTCTTTCTCTCTCTCTCTCTCTCTCTCTGTTCTACTTTGACCGTGACATGTACAGGACAACAACCGAATAATGTCCAGATATCTTAAATTCATAACATTTTTTGCTGCAGCCGTAGGCAATGACATTTCAAGGTTTTGCTCTTGTATGTGTGTTTTGATAAAGAGAAAAGAGATACAACAGATCCACACACAGTATTTACTCTGTCTTATCTGAGCACACTGAGAATTCTTCCCAATACGCCAAATGCCAACAAAATGTGCAAGCGAGAAACGATTACTTTATTAAGTAACTTTGCAACTCATTAGAGTATTAGTAGACTGTCTGCTTAATATCTGCTCACACTTTATTTTGATGCTCCTCAACTGACATTCTACTGACTAAGTACATGTCGACTTATTCTACTCTAATCCTATTTAAAAGAGTTTAATGCTCTAATGAGAGTTAGTTGAAATGTTGTTGCAAAGTTACTTATATAGTAGAATGTCTAAAGTGGACTATCGAAATAAAATGTAACCACTATTACTATTGTTTATATTATACAGTACAGAGGATCAAACCTGCAAAAAAAAAAAAAAAAAAACCCTTAAGAATTTCAGTTTTCACCAAGAGGACAGTGAACCGGGTAGGAGAAACCTCAAAACATAAGGGCCAGAATATCATAGAGACCCAGGAATAGGGTCCGATAATTTTGCTAGGACTAACAAGCAACCACATAGGCAAGGCAAGTTTATTTATATAGCACATTTCATACACTATGGCAATTCAAAATGCTTGACATAGAAAGGAATTAAAATTTCACACTATGGCAATTCAAAGTGCTTTGCATAGAAAATAAGCAAGGGAAATTAAAACAGTTATAAAAGCAATGAATTAGAGTAAAATGAATTAAAGTAGTAAAAAGATGATACATAGAATAAACAACTCATCTGGCAAAACATCTTATTTTGCATCTTTCAATTTCCCCAATTTAGTGGTTTATGTTTCTCTCCCAATTCTCAGTGCCATTTGAGTTCAGTTTAGAATCAAAAGGAAGAATACAGTCAGTCAGTCGGACGGACGTACAGTGGATACTCTGAGATGTTCCCATGCTGGTCAGTCTTCTGTGGTTTTTCCCCTCGGCACGCCTATATAACTCTAGACGTCTCTAGAGAGATCAATTTTCACCTCAATTGAAAAAGGTGAGCACTCACAACTTGCTCACAAATTTGATCATCCAGACCCTCAGGGTTTCCCCCACTACAATCCTGTGGATTAACTTAACCCACCAGACTAGTATCCCCGTACTAGTCACCACAGTGTTCCTTTGACCATCACGAGTAAATCCCCCTCAGGTACCTTTTAACAATTTAGACAGTTATAAAAAGAATTAAAAGAGATAAACTGGCAAAACACTGGTGTATCGTATTTTGTACAGCTGCTTGTTATACTGTGAGATTATCCCATGTGGATTGTACTGTGTCTGTGGTGATCTTTCGACGCGCCTAAAAAATCTATTTGATGTCTCCAATAGACCCGATTTTTCCCTAAAATCGGAATTTATGTTTGTCTCTTATCCAATTTTCAGTGCCATTTGAGTTTAGAATAAAAAGGAGGATGCAGAAATAAAATACAGTGTAATCAGTCAGACGTACAGTGGCACAGTACTCAAAGCACAGGTGTGTTTTGAGGCTGGATTTGAATGTGACTACTGTAGGAGCACATCTGATCCAGCATAATGGCTAAAAGCGGACTCGCCATGCTTAGAGTGAACCCTTGGTATTTCTAGCTGATGTGATCCTAATGATCTGAGTGATCAGTTAGGTTTATATTCAGTGAGCATATCTGCAATGTATTGAGGTCCTAGAACATTGAGTGATTTGTATACCAGTAATAATACTTTAAAATTAATCCTAAATATAACTGGGAGCCAGTGTAAGGACCTGAGGACTGGTGTGATGTGTTCATATGTTCTGGTTCTGCTTAACGTTCTGTATGAGCTGCAACTGTCTTATGGTCTTTTTGTGAAGGCCAGTGAGGAGTTCATTACAGTAATCCACCCTGCTGGTGATGAAAGTATGAACAAGTCTTGTCTGGAAACAAAGCATCTAATTCTTGCAATATTGAGATGATAGTATACTGATTTAGTTATTGCTTTGACATGACTACTGAAACTAAGGTCTGACTCTAGTGTCACACCAAGATTCCTAACTTGATTTTTGGTTGTTTGACCCCTAGAGTGAAGGTATGCGTTCACCTTGAGAACTTCATCTTTGTTTCCAAACGCAATGACTTCAGTTTTGTCTTTGTTTAACTGAAGAAAGTTTTGACACATCCAACTGTTTACTTCATTATTTGGCTCATTGGGAGCATATACAGGTTGAACAGGAGCAAGAATCGAGCCTTGAGGGACTCCGCATGTCATGGATGTCCACTCAGACTTATGGTCTCCTATACTCACATAATAACCTCTCCCATCTAAGTATGACCTGAACCATTTTAGGACTATCCCAGAAAGCCCCACCCAGTTTTCCAGCCTGTCAAGAAGTATGTTGTGATCGACAGTGTCAAATGCAGCACTGAGGTCAAGTAGCACCAGAATTGATATTTTGCCTGTATCAGTATTTAAACGAATATCGTTTATTATCTTTATGAGCGCTGTCTCTGTGCTGTGATGTGGTCGGAAACCAGATTGAAAATTGTCAAAGTATCCATTTGAGATTAAGAATTTGTTCAGCTGATTGAAGACAACTTTTTCAATGACCTTGCCTATGAAAGGAAGATTTGAGATTGGCCTGTAATTGCTCAATATGTTGCTATCGAGATTGCTCTTTATCAGGAGGGGCTTGACAACTGCGGTTTTAAGGGAGTTTGGAAAACTCCCAGAGAGAAGTGAGGAATTTACTACTTTTAGGAGATCTTAACACACTTTTGAAAAAGGAGGTGGGTATTGTGTCGAGGGCGCAGGTTGATGTTTTAAGGGTCTGTACTGTTTCTTCCAAAATTTTACCACTACTTTCTTCAAAATCAGACATAGTAACTTTCTGCGGATGTGGTCTGATCTGTCTGACCCCAGTGCCACACGAGGATATGCTGATCGCCTTTCTGATATTACTGATTTTCTCAGAGAAGAAGAAAGCAAACTCACTGCACTTGCGGTCTGAGAGCATTTCACTGGGAATCTGGCTTGGGGGGGTCTGTCAGTCTCTCTACAGTAGCAAAAAGAGTGAGTGTGTTATTTATGTTTCTGTTTATAATAGCTTCTGTCTAGCTTTGCCTAGTTCCACACTGAAAGCATGGAGGCTGTCCTTATAGATGTTATAATGGACTGCAAGTTTTGTCTTCCGCCACATGCGCTCTACTTTTCTGCATTGTCTTCTCATATTTTACACTGCTGTTGAGTTTCTCCAAGGTGCTTTTAGTCTACCACTCTTCTTCCTGACTTTCACAGGAGCAATATCATCAATGGCACTCTGTACTTTTGAGTTAAAGGACTCAAGGAGAGAATCAACAGAGTCCGCAGATATGCTTGGTGTTAAAGATATGGCCTTCATAAATAGCACACTAGTGTTCTCATTTAAGCATCTCTTCTTGACAGACACAGATCTAGCTTCAATAGTAGGAGAGATCAATATGTCAAAGAAAATACAGAAATGATCAGACAGTGCATCCTTAATAACAATCAATGAAATGTTAAGTGTAAATCTAGAGTGTGTCCACGATTGTGTGTGGGTCCGTGTACATGTTGAGTCAGATCAAAAGTATTTAAAACAGTTTTGATTTATTTTGCCATATTGGTTTCTGCATTGTCTATGTGAATATTAAAATCCCCAGCAATAACAAAACAGTCAAACTCTGAGGAAATTGTTGATAACAACTCTGTAAAGTCCTCAGCAAAGGCTGGAGAGTTTTTTGGAGGCCTGTAAATACTAAGTAAAATGCGTGGAGTACCTTTTAACACAATACCCAGATATTAGCATAGCAAAGCCATAGCAAACATAGATAACAAAGCAAAGCCTTAGCAAACCCCCTCACAATGCCTTAGCAATCATTTACATAAAAATCCCACTTAAAACACCTTAACAAGCAAAATACAGTAGCAACCTGGAAACCACCATATTATGAGGTAAGCATCACTCATATGTTCTTCAGAAAAGTGCAATTTTCTGGATTTCTTACAAACTCTCCCACACACATCACCATGAATCCAGTGAGGAAATACAAAATCATTTGGCCGAAAGTACTAGCAAAGATTTTCAAAAGACATTCGTAATCTACTTAGACATGGAATAGAGTTACCTGAGCATCTAAAGTGTGGCCCAAGCATGTGATTATGATAATGTACAGCTCTCCACAGCCTGTCTATTAAAGACATTTAAAGAGAATGTCAAGAGTTTAATGTACCGCACCTCTGACCGCACAAACCTGCCCGGCAACCCTTTACTCTGACCAGCAGCTAAACAACGCTTTGTGAGCGAGGCCTCGTTGCTATTAAATAACATTAAGTACTCAATAAACTTAAACTTGGTATTTAACATTATTTGTTAAAGGCTGAGGATATTATGCAAGACTACAGGTTATGCTGAAGCACACAGTGTATGCAGGACTCATGGTTTACATGTGGGCAGAAGTGTATTGATGTGATGTTTTTTTCTAATCAATAACCCCATTCTGTTTATTCAATGATCATGAACCTCTTAGAGGCACAAAGGTTTGCTGTATCGTCATCTTTCTTTCGTTTTCTCACATTCAGTAGGATGTAAATCAACTTACTGTAAGTGCGAACTGCTACCACGAGGCCAATTCACTGACTTAAAAAATGTTTTTCAGCATGTCTTATTTTATAAAAGTTCTGAGCAGAAATGTTGTGCTTGTTTTTATGTGCTCATTCTGTACTGTTCAAAAGTGTGGGGTTTATTTGATTAAAAAAATACAGTAAAAATAGTGAAATATTGTGAACATATTTCAAAATGTAATTTATTCCTGTGATCAAAGCTGAATTTTCAGCATCATTACTCCAGTCTTCAGAGTCAGGGAATAACAATACATTTTCAGTGGTTACTTTTCTGAAATCAGACATCCTTGACGATGCATGTGGCCATAAAAAGCGACCTTCGAAATGAAACACTAGCATTGTGGCGATGAGTTCGGCATGAAAGTAAGCCAACAACATTTTCTCTAGAAATAGAATAGAATGAGGGATTGTAGAATCCCACAAATAACTACTTGCTGCACCAACAGCCTTGATTTTCAGATCATTTTTAATTACATATCTGGGAAATTAATTGTACCATCTGTGAGAGCTGAAACTCGTTGGATTCACGTGTGTCCACGGGGAAACACATCGATCAGTGCGTGGGTTACAATGATTTCAGTGTGATGTCTCTACAAGTGAAATGTAATATTCATTGAGAAAGAAAATGTAAGGTGGGATGTATTTTATCCATCAAGAATTGGTGAAAAGTTTCTCTGTATGACAGGTGGTTGAATAATAAGAGGGTCGGATGACATGAGCTGAAACTTGAAACATGAGGCAAAACAAGTAACATTTTGATGACAACTAAATGTAAAGCAACATGTTGAATAAACAAACACTTTCTGCAGACGAGCAGATACCGGATATAACAAAGGATTATATTAAATAGCAATGAGACAAAGCAATTAATCTGAGTGCAGACGAACGAAGAAGTCTTTTCACTTAGTGAATTAGCGAGGTGTTAATTACTTTGGCAGTTTCTCAACACTGGCAGCAAATGCACTATAACATCACCCGCGTATTTGTAAAAGCAGGAAAAATGAGCTGCACCATTCATCAGTGAACTCATTACTCATCATCACCGTGGTGTTGCGTAAAGTCTGTTAATGTAATATATTTACGTAATTAAAATATTGAGAGACATCTTGCTTGGCCGAGAAAACCCTTAAATAAATAAACCACATATGGTGCATTAAGTCAGCGAGTGCCACAAACACACACTGATGAGTTATTCCATCTGTCTGTCATAACTAACACGCAGCAGGAACTAAAACACATCTCTGTCGATGCCTCGCGTCTCTGTCTGATGGACGGTGATAGGAGACCAGGCCATCGCTGGACAGAACGAAGCATAATGAGAAGTAAGCCACTGTCAGAGGTCAAACACAGAGGTCAAACACGATTAAAAACTCTGCACTTGGACTTCGCACTCTGCAGTTTTTTCAAGTATGATTTGAATAAGAGAATTAGGATTTTTTAACCGCAAAGATGAGACCTTTAAAATGAGGCGACGACATAATGTAGGTTCATGAATATTTAATGGGAGAGTTTGCACTGAAGGCTGGGAGGAGATCAATTAAAGCGGTCCCATATGCTTTTTTACATGTTCATCTTTCTTTAGTGTGTAATGTTGCTGTTTGAGCTTGAAAAAGCTGAGCAAAGTTACAAAGTCCCTCCAGCGTGAGTTATTCTCTATATCAGTGTCACTGTTTCTGAACTCCCTGAAACGCCTCCATTGTAGTCTTGAGTTTCTTCCGGGAACGAACACGTCACAATATTCCTCATTTAAATAATTAATTCGCAGAATAAAGGGGCGGGGCCTGGTTGAGTTCGTTAGTAGTGTGTTGAAACTGGTGGTTATGGTTAGAGCGGGATATTTCCCAAACACACTCGACCAATCACAACACACTGATCCAGCCGACCAATCAGAGCACAGTGTGCTTTTCAGGAGGAGGGGCTTCATAGTGACAGGAACTAAACAGAGCGTTACTGACAGACTGGGAAGAGAGGAGCTGCAGCAATGGAGAATATGGGGAAAATAATGCGTTTTTTGAACATTCAAGCATGAAAGCCTATTCTAGTACAGCCCAAAAACAAAACCAAGGCTTTGTAAAAGGTCATAATATGTAAAGTATTGCATACCTATAAACATTTCAAATAATTTGTCATCCTCTGGTGCAATTTGTGGGTGAAAAGGGAAAGAAAACTTCGTCACAACAGTCATATCTATTAAAGTAACCAGTGTAGAGAATAGTGTAAGAAAATATTGTCATCATTAACTCACCCTTAAGTTGTATTATACCCATTCGATGAAAGTCAGTGTGGTTCAACATTCTTCAGAAAATCTTGTTTTTTGCACTTTGTAGAAGAAAGTTTGTAAAGACAGGAAGGTTAGCAAACAATAACACAATTTTCTTTTTTTTTTGGAATCTCTTTAACTACATTTTTTTTCAGTGGTGTGACTTCAGCTGTTTTCCTGGTAGTTTACCTTTTTCCCCTTAGCAGATGTACAATTGTTATGCATTTTCTGTGCGAATATGTGGTAAAATATGTAAAACAAAAACAAATTAGTCATTGAATAAAGGCACATTGAAATCTGTTGAACTTTCTGCCGACGAACAGAAGCCACATGGAGCTGGATATGACAAAGGATTATTTTAAAAAGCAATCAGACAAAGCAGTGCAGACAAACCTTACAAATAAACAGTCTTTTCACTGAATTAGTGAGGTTTTAATTACTTTCTCAACTGTTTTAGTAGGAACAGTGCTGAAAAAATATCTCTCAATTAGCTTTGAGAAGTCAAATTCATTTTAGCAAATTGCTTTAAAAAAAAAAAAAAAAAAAATGTAAATAACTTTTAGTGTGCACTACTTTCAGCTTTTACCTTGACAGGCTACCATTTACCGTAGTTTTACAAACCGTAAATAAAACAGTGACAAGCAAACAAGAGACTGCAACTCTGTACTGATATGAAAGTGCTTGCCTTCTGGACCAGATGAGGGAATGAAAGGCCAATCGTAGAAAAAATACATTGATGAAATCACAGCACTCCACATGCTGACTGTTCAATTAAAAGACATCATGTGGACTTCGTGACAGTTATTACTGCAGAATTTACATGCAGATACACCGGCATTATTTGAGCTAAACCGAACTGCACAATCACGGTTTTTAGATGCTTTTAGCTGTGACTAAACAGAAGCTGTCTTTAACTGGTAATATCTGCTTGGGAAAGACTAAAAGCACCGTCTGCCTAGACGCCCGTGACCTTGCCATCTTATTAAAATTCGAAATAAAGTAATAAAGATCGTCTTCCTTCTCAGTGGGAAATGGTAAATTTGTTTGTTACAATTTCCACATATAACTGATTTGTTTAGTTCATCCATTTAGTTTTATTTACTCGGAACATTTAACCAAAGTAATATTATTACAATAGATAAAACACACACACACACACACACACACACACACACACACACACACACACACACACACACACACACACACACACACACACACACACACACACACACACACACACACACACACACACACACACACACACACACACACACACACACACACACACAGTCTTGAATAAAATACACACGCCATGAACACAAGTCAGAGAACAGGAGACTGATGTGTATTAATACCAGAACACCCAGAGAGGAGGAGATGAGAGAATTATTTCACTCCAAACATCATTAACATAATAGCTGTTTAAAACCTACAGTATGTCATGAAATACAAAAACACACACAGATTGCTATTAGGGATATGATTGGTTAATGAAAGTAAAACGAAGACAAAGACTGTTGATTTTACACTTTTGTAAACAGAAAAAAATTAAAAATAATAATTAATGCAAATAAATAAAATGACACTAAAAACGTTAAGTGCTTTCACAATAACCATGGCAGACTAACTATAATTAATTGCCACTTTTTATGAATTTGGTAAACAATAAATAAAAAAATAGGCAATTATAATTAGGTTTAGTCAGCTTTAGTTATAGTTAGTGACCCATGTCTCTTTTTTTTACAAAGAGGCACATAAAAAAACAGTCTTGCCGTCTGATGTTGTGAAAGCGTTGTTGTTGTAAACAACCTATTTTTAAACATCAATTGTCAGATTTTTTTATTTAGATTTTTTTCTGAACTCAAATTGGCACCATTGTTTTCTTTTTTCTTTTCTTTTTTTTTCTTCACATTTTTACCAAAATGTGGGATTAAAAAATTCTTTAAAGTATTTGATTAAAATTCTCAGGTTCATCACCTCGTTTTCTTTGACATATTCTAAAAAAAAAATCTTTCAAATATTTGATCAAATATTAATCCAAATGTCCAGGTTTATCACCTCCTTTGTCCTTCTATCTTTTACATATTTGTACTTGTTCTAGAAAAAAAAAAGGGTTTAATTGATCAAAATTGTCAGGTTTATCACCTCCTTTCACAGACCATTTTAAAATAGAACAAAGCAGACTTAATTTGTAAGAGTTCCAGAGTGTCCCTGCAATAACAATCAAACCAATGGTAAACAAAGTATATAATTTAAAGTATATTTAATTATTAAAGTATTAATACCAAAAAAAAAAATGCTTCAAAACTACAGTATATCTTTTCTAGCTGTTTCAAAGTTCAACTGATCCAGTTTCCAAATAAATGGACTCACAGCTGCAGCTTTTCAGCGCATCTATGGACACGATGTATGAATTGTTGTATTTATCACTCTGTTAGGAGCAAACTGCACGAGCGTAGCAAGGTGACCCCGTAGAAAAATATGGCCAGACGCTGCCAAGACTTCCCGGGGAGTTATTTGTCATCCACGAGTCTGCTGTGCGGAGTTACAAAACTACATCCGCCAGTTGATCAGCTCACACACATTCACACACCAACGCAGGTGGGCGAACGCACACAAACACACACATTTTTGGCTCGGCAGCCTGTCTGAGCTGTCTGAGGATTGCATCCTTCTATACATCTGTCTGCGCAAGAGTCTGTCGAGTGCCCTTGATGTTCGTGTGCTTATGCACAAATACTGCATATGAGAAAAGCTTCAGCGTGCAACAATATATTCACAACTTAAAATGATTTCAAAGCGCCTGACTTCACCCGAAACCATGAGCCAATCTCTCACATTTTAAACCTATGACCTTCAAGCACTGGTTTACGAAGGGCACAGCTTGTTTGGGGGTGTACTGAGATAATGCATCCAGAGTTGGGAATGATTGATCGATTTTGGATGCCGGCTGGTTGAGCTTGATTAATAATTCAGCCACAGGGGTCAGAGTGGAAAAGAGTCGGACCCACTCTCATGGATGAGGAAATGACAACAATTTTGTCAATAAACACCCACATCTCCAATCTATGTAATATCTCAATTGTTTCTCCTATACTGAGATCAGATGGAGAGCAAATGGAAGGTATTTTCTGAATTCTTCTGCTTCCCAGATGTAATGTGAGAAGAAGACCACAGTAATCTCACGTGCCTCCTCTCGAGTTTCAGAGATCTCTGCAACGTCTCAAACTGCGTTCAGGTTTGCCAGGATCACTGCAATCAAAAGTCAGAGATCTTCATTAAAGAAATATGAGCATTTTTCATCAAATTTTATCAAGACCAAATTACCTAGCACTTACACTCATTTTATAGAAAAGAAAAAGCATTGCCATGAAAATGTCACAATGCAAACAAGTCTTAATGCACTTAATTTCCTTAATGCAGAGTATTACTGTATATATTTCTTTAGATTTTGAGCTAAAATATGACATTGGCATTTAGAGACAATCATCTTGGCTTGAAATTAAGTGAAGTGGATTTAAGTAAAGTGAAGTGAAGTGGACTGAAACAAAGCAAAGTGAAGTGGATTGAAGTAAAGTGAAGTGAAGTGGATTGAAACCAGGCAAAGTGAAGTGGATTGAAGTGAAGTGAAAAATATTATAATATGATAATACTTATAATTCTTTGATAATGTAATAGTAAATACTGAGATTAACATTGAGATTGCTTTAGAAGTATTTCTCATTGTTAGTTCATGTTAACTAATGGCACGTCGTTGCAGGGAAGAGGAGAGGCTTGGATTGCAAACGGTGTTTATTAAAGAAACAAAAATGTAACCAATACAAGGGAGAAACAAACAAACACAAACGTGACAACCATGCAAAGACAACGACTGACAAACACTGACTAAAACACGGGGCTTTTGATACACACAAGATAACAAGGGTAACAAGACAAACCGGGGATACAATCAAGGAGAACCAGTGAACAAAAGAACTACTAGAGCCTACAAACTAGCACAGGAAACTATCGTAACTATCATATTATATTATATTATTCAGTTTGTTTATACTGTATGTGACATGCATTTAAAAACCTGCATTTGCACTGATAAACCTGTAATTGCATATTCTGAATTGTTGCTTTGCTAATTATTATGCATAATATATAACTATATTATGCATAAAAACACATGGGTTACTGCTGTTAACTCTTGATTCAAATAGTACAAGAAAAATGGACAAGGGTCTCTTAAAAAAAACTGCCCAAGACAACGCAGTCATCGAGCGGAACCAGCAGCACACCAGAGCTGTCATATAAAGCTGCCACGCTGTGTGTGTGTGTGTGTGTGTGTGTCTCGCTCGATCCCTGTGGCTTTCAGGCGCGCACAGACAGAGCTCATCTGAGCTGTGTCTGGTGGTCAGAATTAGACTCTCTCTAGCGACGCAAGTCCGTTCAATATCCAACTCATCCTCTACGCTCGGGGTTCTGCCTTTCATATGCCTGAAAAATGATCTGTCAAAATGTGCTTCAGAGTTACACACAGCCCCCCTCCTCCCATTCACTTAGGGGACCGCAGAGAAAGACTGGAGATCACTTACCCTTTCCTCCAGCTCTCGCTCGCACAATAACACTCACAAAGGAGGCTTTCTGTCATTGGCATCCAGTAAAAGATGCACGCAATACCTCCATTATTAAACAATTACAAGTTTGCATGCTTTTACAGCTTCAAATCTAAAATTAGATTAAGAACTTTTCCAAAAGTTATCCAAGTAATAACCAAGTTAAATGAACCCAAATAAAGGGATCGTTAGAGTCAACAGACTTAATTGCTGCCATTACTGACCCACACAATCCACGTCCCATCACAGTCAAGCTGTCCATCTAAGGGAAACCTCATTAGATCAGTCAGAAGCCTTATTGATTCATTTGGGAAAGACAACAGACACTTCGGTTTCTGAAGCACACAATGATGCACGATCTAAAAAAGAGCAGTGAGTGAACGGCTGTTAAAGATCTCCAGAGGTGCGGGATTTGAAGGTGTAAAGTTGAATGTGTTGTCAAGATGATATCAGCAGGCCATCAGCCATATCACAAAAATAAGTCCAAATGAACTCTATAAATCGAGCATTTCAGATGTGCAAAGTTTTGGTCCCGAAGAGCCGAATTCATGTCGATAGTGTCACTTGAATTAAAGTTCTCAGAAAATGTGTAAAAGACTTCAACAGCATCATGTGAGAAGACATTTGATATGTCCCTTTAGGGACAGTCACACTACAGTTTTAGTTCCTTTGACACGTATGTGAATGCGGATTTCGCTGCATTAAGTTCAAGTTTGGTGAACTCTGACCTGCGAAATCATATCACAAATGTTAAAATCTGCAGGATTGCAGTGTTGCAGTAAAGTGGATCGCATATTCTTACATTTTCATGTATAACATGCTGAATTATGATTTTAAAAAAGACACCACAGAATGTTTTCCGTGTCCATAGAAACTTCAGGTGCTTTAAGTCTATTGTGACCGTGGCTTAAGTGTCATTTTTTTGTCATGTGGCATTGATTCTGTATGGCTGTTTCACTGCTCACTAAAACTAGAATCAAAATCATTTTCGGTAATTTAAATAATAATAAAATATAAATAAATAAATTGAAACAACTTAAAAAAAAATTATAATAGAATTGTTGCTTTTGCAATTAAAAGAATTGTTGAAATACTAAAATTGCTAAAACTAAAGAGACGGAAAATTGTAATATGTAGTGCTGCAAATAAAGGCTTTTAAATATTAAAAATCTATGCAAGTGCCTGGATGTGAATTTTATCTCGATCGTGAAGATAAAGCCAATTACAGTTGTTTGCATTTTGCACCCATGGTATTTTTTGAGTACCTCTTGGACTATATTTTTCCTTTTATAGGGTCTACATAATATTTCACTTTAGAGTAGAGCTCAAGTACATGGACATGAGATTTGAAACATCACGTCTACTTCCCAGAGGCTGCTCTTGTTCTCTCACGAAACTTCAAGTTCTCCGTCATGTTTCTTCTAAGTATCGAGTTGTTCTCAGATGTATCTCCTGAAAATTGCTTAGGAGAAATAAAAATAGGCACAAATATGAAAACTCTTGACATACAATAAGAGTATAGAGTGTTAAATAAATGTGGACTGCAGCTCAGATCAATATGAGAACTAGTTTCAAGTTCATACTGACTTTTTGTTACAGTACAATGTCAGACATTATTGAGATCTTCAAGATTTATGAGGTGTTTTAAGGTTGAAGTTTGGTAAAACATCAATATGAATTGACAGAAGGAATCAAGATCATGGGATAACTTCATGGCACTGTCCAGGTTTTGAGGCCTCTACCAGTCTCAGCGGTTTGAGAAACTCGAATTAGAAGTCATATCGTGCGTTCTGTTTACATCAGGATCAGAGAGTTTGACAAGCCTGTTAGAAGTGTGTGGTAATGGAGGAGTCCCGTTTGATTGGTGAAGTCTGAAAAGAGCTGTGTTTAGAGCAGATCTGCTAACATGAGGGAATTACTAACACACACACACCTGAGCCTCACTATCATGTCTGCTCATAAAAGACAGAAAAATACAAGAAACGAGCAGCATCGTTAACAGGTAGAAATGTTTTGTGGATCAAGGTCAGAATCACATCTGTGTGTGGAAATAATAAAGGATTCATTTGCAGTCACACAATAAACTCACTGCTTCAATTTTTGCTATAATGACCGTCTGACTATGTTTTCACACTCATTACATGGCTACTTTTCAAATAAATAAATAAATAAATCTTTCAAAATGGAAATAAAATATGTGTTTTGGCTGAAAATATTGTATAGAGAGATATGACACTAACACAACTATGTAGGAAATTATTTTGAAAATTTATTTTAAATTAAATTTATTTTTTTAATTATTTTTATTTATTGTTTATTTAGTTAATCGTTGAAAAAAAAAACTAGTGTCAGCAAGATTTAATTTTATTCGGTTACGTGGGAATTGAATTATTTAGTTTATTTTAAATTAATTAATTAATTAAATATTTATCTCATTGTGTGTAGGAATTTCTCCCATCTAGTGGTGAAATTGTATTTTGCATTCAAACGAATACTGCTCTCCAGCGCCTCACTTTTTCAAATGCGCGTTGCATCTACGGTAGCCGTTATGTACTTAAAAGCTATGACAGGATGTCTTATAATAGCACTTCGAGTTTTTCTTCGGGTGAACAGGTTTGTTATTTAAAACAAACTGAAACTTGAAACAACGAAAAAAAGAATGTTACAGTATGAATTACTGACTGTGAAAAACATCAACTATGGTAATTAATAGTAATGCCTTCTTTACTCGTTATATTTTTGCATTGTTAGATATCATCATCATCAGAGCCTTCTCTAACGTTACTTTACTCAATAGCTGCTATTCATCAAAGAGCCTGTTTAACTTTTAACTATAAATGTTCTACTGTCTAAATAATAAAGTACACAACCAAGCAATGAAAAAAAGCTTGTAATTAAGACCGTAACATTGACTTACCGGTCGAGAAGAAAGCAGGCAACTTCAGCGTCTCTTTTGAAAGCTTTCTCCTGCATTAGCTATCCCGACATTAACCCTTGTTTTTGTAATCTCCGGTCACGTTTCCTTTTACGGTCTATTTTGGACTTTTTCGACGACGAGGACTCATCCTGTGACTCAGCATATGTATGAAAGAACGGTGTATAAATAACCGTGCAGTGCAGCCTTTTAAACTTGCCGCGCAGTGACAAACGCCTCTCTCTGCTCTGCTCCTCCGCTTCTGCTGGCCTCCGTTCAGCTGGTTCTGAACGAAACGCGTTGTGGAAACGCGTTGGCCTAGTACTTTTTGTCCCTCTCTGCTATTATAGTTTTTCAAGATGGCGGAACTACATGGAAGCCTCCGTGGACCTACCCGTCCCATGTGTATAAAGATAATAAATTCTTCGTTTACGAGGATTAGTCTGATCATTGGCAGAGGTATTTGTACACCATTGAGGGCATATTTATTAATACAAATATTGATTTTAGATAATAAAATACCTAAAAAGCTACACATAGTCCCTTTAAACATAAAAAAAAAACTACTGACCACAAAATATTTTATTTTATTCAGACATTTCAAAGACATTTTTCTTCATTTTTTAAGTAAAGTCAGCAAATCAAATTTTACAGTAAATGCTTTATTCTGCCACCACTGTAATGTCTTTGAATTATCTTCATTTTTTAGCAAATATTGATTAATGCCCCACCAAGCAATTTTGCGGTTAAAAGACGTCTAATAGCCGTCCAAACACAGCCCAGACGTCTAGGCTAAAACAAGGCAAAATTTGGGCTGTCGGTGAAAATTTCATAGACGTCTAAACCATCGCCCAAAAATAGACTAGTCATCAATTCGAAATGAAGTGAGTAAAGAAATGAAACCAAACCACCTTGTAATCACTGTTTACTTTGCTTACATGATGGAATACCATACATCTCGCAAGTTCTTTTGGCAAAAACGACATGTAACCAAATTCAAGCTTATTTTGGCTAGAAGTGTGTTACTCATAGCCGGACTATATCGGGTCTATAGTTAACCTAGACGGTGAAATGACGCCTATTGCTTGCTGGGTGCAATTATTTTGATGAATAAATCAGCCTTTAATTAACTGAAAGCTTAAATCGATTGACAGCCCAACTGGAAACACGTGCTGCACACGTGTTGAAACAGTGCGGCTCTGTTGTCTTTGCTCAATGACAGACTGAAAAGGTCAGTCGCGATCTCGAGGAACGCTGAGGTTTGATCTTACTCTGTTCTCGTACGTTCACAATCCTCTTTCCCTCTGACAGTCAGAACAACAGCACGACATGTCCAGCTTCAGTGCCTTACACAGATCAACACGCTGCTCTTTTGGCCCGGCTGGACTGGGATTTGTTGACATGGGCTAAGCTGTGTGTTAGCAATCCGCCTGATGGACAAAGGTTTTCCCTGAATGCCAATGAGAGCGGAGAGGCACGGCAGGTCTTAGCCAAGGATAAGACCTCGGCTTATTGTCTTGGTTCAAGCACCTGCCGGCCTGACCTCCTGGCTTAGACCGGACGCGTCACCCGTCATTAAACAAAGCAATACGCTGGAAATCCCATTGGCTGCAACGCCTCGCCAAATCGAAGGATTACCAAGCAGATTTCGCTCTTCCAGGCCCGGCTGGTTCCCACGAGGCGCCGCTCAGCAAACATTCAAAGGCCATTTAGCAGCAGAGAGAGAAGGAAGAGAGGCTTTTAACACTCTGCCAAAGCGAGTGACGTCTCGTCCCTGACCCGTGGATAAACTGCCGCGGTTGTTTGTGGCGTTGGTTATCGCATAACTGCACAGTCAGGAGGAGGAGGAGGACGGATTCGTGAGCGTTTATTGAAGGAGGCCGCGGGGTCTCTGAGGGAAGCCCCTCATATTAAACGGGCCGGTCTGAAGGCATTTGTACGGCAAAATACTCCCGGATTATTTGTCTGATGTGGATTCATTCAGTCTTTGTTTGTTTGCTGTGATTTCTGTAGAAGACATTTGAGTTTCAATGAGGAAGACAGTAATTCATTCCCCCCCTCTCTCTCGCTATCTCTCTCTTGAAAGTGAATAGCTTTGTGTTTCTCCCAGCAGTTTGAGTCAACACAACTCCACCATGAATGTGAAGGCCGTGAGTTTCTCCTCATAATGGACTTCAGAAACAGAG
Source organism: Rutilus rutilus (assembly GCF_951802725.1). NCBI lineage: Eukaryota > Metazoa > Chordata > Actinopteri > Cypriniformes > Leuciscidae > Rutilus > Rutilus rutilus. Next base: position 3,864,973 of record NC_140217.1, on the reverse strand, counting down.
ATATTTCCAATCAGCAAAGGAATGTCTGAGTGTGTGTGTGTGTGTGTGTGTGTGTATGTCATGTTTTGTTGGAGTAACCAAATCAAACTGAACTTGCATTTATTTGCAATAAAAGATATATAATATTTATGATGTCAGCTGCTCGTCAGTGTGTCTATAATGTACACAAAAAAAAAAAAAAAACTGTAGGATTTACTTTTAATTGATTTTCACTCAGAAATTGATATACATTTCACGAATAATCAAAAAGAAACAAGTACATTTTGAAATAGAAAGACTTCTTGGAAAATGTACTCCAATAATTTTTGATTAATTTACAACGTCATTTTTTTTTTTTTTTACAGTGATGTATTCTATCAAGTTTTTAACTCTTTTTTAGGTCAATGATGTGGCGTTAATGTTTTTTTCCACAAGTTATTTATTCAAAATACATAAAAAATGCATCAATACAATGATTTGAATACACATGGTCTATGATGTATGTTAAAAAATATTTGAAATAAAAATTCTAAATTAATGTAGCTATATTTTGGTATATTCTGGTTGGTGTAACCGTCCAGAGACTGTAATGAATAGAATAGAATAGAATAGAATAGAATAGAATAGAATAGAATAGAATAGAATAGAATAAATTAAAATAAAATAAAATAAAATAAAATAAAATAAAATAAAATTATAGAATACAATAAAATAAAACAAAATACAATAAAAAAATATATAAAACAAAATAAAAAATTAAATGAAAAAGTAAAATAAAATAAAAGATTAAGATTTTTGTTGTTTAAAAGATTCATATTTGAAACACTTTTATCTGCCACATCTAATATTTTGGCCTTTTTATGACATAGCAGTTTAGGTTGTCAACTATCATGAAGAAAAGAAACTGTATGACAAGAAGTCTCCAAATGAATTTGTCACCGGTGAGATTTATAGACCAGAGTGACGAGAGCAACCTTTCGGTTTGTCATTTCCATCGGGAGCTGCTTTGTTAATTCAAATTGAAAATATGCAAAGCATGTTGAAAGAGAGACCTCAGGACCGTCTACATCCCTGCATTATCTCTGTCACTTATACAGGCCTCGTAGTGTCCAGTGTTCACTCTAAAGTGTGCACGTGTGTGACCCTGCACACCAAAATCTATTCTGTGCTTAAGGCAGACTCAAAATGAGAGGGGAAAAAAAGATTTGTGAAATTGGTGGCAGGCGGCATCTATCATATGCTGGTTGTCAGTTTGGAACGGGAGCTGTAAGAAAGTGCAGCGGTAAAATATGGAAGCCCACAGAGGCCATGCATTATTACTTTTCTGTCTTGCATTCATTATCATGACAAAAGTTACTCTTGATTTTTTTTCTTGTTTAATCAAGACGGAATACAAATGATAGCAATGCATGTACTTTAGGTAACTTACAAACAGAGTTAGAAAATAGTAGCTTTTAAAAGCATAGTGGTGTATTGTGACAAAATGCTATATGTTTGCTATATAATGCTTATGTGACTAAATGTTTTATTGCAACTTTACAGACGAGCAAACTGATGCACTCCTTAACTGTCCTTTCTCTAACAAGTATTGTTAGTCTAAATCAGTGAATTAATGTGCATGAATCAAAAAAGTGATTCACCAATTTGAGACCCTCCTTTTTAACCTTGCTAGCTACTTTATTTGCTTTTAGTAGCTGACTAATTTTGCAGAAAGGTTGAACTACTTTAAATGATTATTAGCTTGCGGCTTGGCAAATTCATTTCTACCATATTCAATATTCATCCTGGCAGAATTAGCCTAAATATTCACAATACAATTTCTAAAATGAAAAGGGAAGACCAAGCCCTGCTATACTGAAGCGTTCATTCACAATTATCCGTTGCAGGAATGAAGAAAACTCATGAATCAACTGGATGAATCCCGGTGACTCTGAACTGAAGTTGAAAGTGGATTGTTATTCTGCAGGGCTCATAAGGAGCTGTCAGCGGAGGAGCTTTCTCCGGCTACACAATCCTTACTGACAGCGCAGGAACTGCAATCATGTGACAGGTCTGTTTCTATGGTTACAAAGTCTTCATTCCTGAAGTGAAGCCCAGCGTTTTTAAATTCAGCTGATGCCGGGTCAACAAGCAGGCCATGTTACATTATCAGGGGTGACTAAGCGTCAGAAGATGTCGAATGCATATTGTTATGCACGCACATGTGGAGAATTAGCGGTGTGTTTGACAAACACTGGCACTGTATGATGATCTCCCTGTGTAAGGATCGGTGGAGTCTCCTGCTTGACATTTAGATATTGATGTAACATAACTGTGCCCAATGCTCTAAGCCAATCTAACAGGCTTAAAGATCTGGGATATTAGAACATTGTGGATAAGGTTTACTAAGGTTAAACGTCTTGTCTGATATGTGCAGGACATGCAGATTTATAATCAGATGCACATTTGGCCACAGTTGTCAGATTTGGAGTCTACTTGTATAGCACTTTTCACATATATTTTAAGCTCCAAAAAGGATAAAAACAACATAAAAGTTGCCTATACACTGTGTGCAGCATATTCAAATTCTTCTGAAGTCACAAGACTAATCTCTTTTTCACATAAAGTTATCGCTCACTCACTAAAAGTCTTCTATACAACTTTACCTCTAAAAATCTCTTTGACCATTCAACATTTCTGACATCTGGGAACCAATCAGTGATGTCAAACCTAGTGCAAAGCTTCAACACATCATTTTTGAGTCTAAATGTTAAAGTCAGTGCGGTTTGAGAGAACATATATAATGACTTATAATGACCTAAATTTCAGCTGTCAAATCACTCCAGAACAGGGCCAGAAATGAACTTTTTCTATTAAAGGTGCAGTAAGTGACTTCAAGACTTCACACTGGTTATAGTAGAGGCATGAAAAGCAAAATGGTCATTCAAATAATTAATGATGATAGAATTTGTAAGAGTGCAGAACTCAGTGAGCGTGAGCTGAATAAAACTGTGCTATAATAGATTTCATTTAATTGTGTAAGGGCATTTTTTGTCCTCTCATGCGTTTGTGGGACAGTTTTGTTCGGTTGTGTTTGTGGCGGCATTTTTGCCCCAAGCCCCCAAATTTCCAACCCTGATTCAAAAGACTTGGAGCATTGCACCTTTCCTGGTGTATTTGAGGATTGTATGTGGGTTTTTTAAGTTTTTTTTTTTTTAGTATGACAGTCACTATAAACAAACAACAACAAAAAAGAAAAAGAAAAGAGCTTTGTTAAGATTCTCATGAGAAACTATTTTTTTTTTTTTTTTTTATTGAACAATAATACGAATTTTCCATCTATTTAATCAGATAAAGCATTTTCTCACCAACTAAATAGCATCCAGGTCCTCTCATGTCCACCAGGGCACAGCAGGCCAGGTGTCGGGGACAGAATTGCTGGGGAAAACATGCTGATTCTGCAGAAGAAATGGCTCCAATCACGCAAGATTGGAAGAAATTGTGGGCCAATCAGCCCTGAGTGATCCCAATATAGCGTAAGGTTATTTGCAGTAGGGCTGTAATTGAGTGTTCAGGGCAGAACTGAGGGTCACTACCTGGAGTGTCAAGAGACTGACAGGTGAGGGAATGTATTCTGCCAGTGATACAACTAAGGGTGGCATCTCACACATAAATGTGTCCCCTGAAACGCTTTCATCGGCCCCTCACGGTGCCCTGGGGTCACGATTCAGAGCAGGTGAAAATCTGCTGCTTAAATTCATATGCCTTTACATACAAGATCACAGCGTCCCGTCGGATTACACAATCATGCCTTTTTGGCTAATACAGACTCCACAGACTGCAGAGGTGTGTAGGTGTATAAACAGAGAAAGAGAGAGGGATGGATGGCTGGACAGAACAAACGATAGTTAGCTAGAATGAACAAATGAATGGCAGACAGAACCAATGATGGGTAGATAGATAGACAGAAAGATAGAAAAAACAATGGATGAATGGATGGATGGACAGAGAAAGACAGAACAAACTATAGACAGATAGACAGACAGACATTTGGGCCCTATACGATCTGAAATGCAAGTATCAAACGCGAAACGCAAGTAACTTTGTGGGCGGATCTCCATCTAAGATGGGTTGGTCTGAAGTAACTACATTACTCATAGGTGTGGTTTGGGCGTAACGTGAAATAAACCAATCAGAGCGACATCTCACATTCCCTTTAAGAGCAGGCACGCTTGTTCCATGGCGGATTTGTTTTCTGAAACTGCAAAATAGCATCAAGGAACGTTTGCGCCGGAACCGCCCCCTGCGAGCGCAAGTTCATTCCCTAATTTCCCGGCGTGCGTCTGTGGAGGGAAAAGTCCGCTGTGCGTCGGGTGCAAAATAGGAATGATACATGCGTCGGTGCACAAAGTCAATTGCGCTGGGTGCAAGATAGGGCCCTGAAAGAAAGAAAGAAATTAAAAAACTGTGAGCTGGTTTCCAGTAAAGAACTACACTGTCCATAATCCTGAAGCAGGATCCACCAATCAGAGAAGCTGCTGTTGCCATAGAAACAGAAACGGCACCAAAAAACGCCCACTTCCATAAATCGAGTCGGTACCACAATTAATATATTTTGTATGACTTGTATGACTTCAAATATATTCTTTTTTACACTTATACAATAAATGACTCATGTAACAATTTTCTTCTCTAAGATGAAGGAACAAAGGAGAAAAGAAAAGAGTCAGTAGTCAGTAGTGAAAGCATTAACTGATGGTGGGAGTTTGGTGGTGCATTTGCATAAATTACTAACACAATTCCCATAATGCATTTCAGCATACTTCAAATAATTTCTTATCATGAGCAAACCCACTCTGATTCAATGCTTTGATCCTTGTCCCCTTTAAACCTCTCAATTCCCACATAGACAAACACATGCAGGCAGAAGAGAACAGCATGAAAACACACTGATCATGTTCACTCTGCATCTGCAGGTCTAATATTACTGAGCTCTACATTCAGCAGAGCTACCTGAATTACACTATGAAACATCTTTTGAAACTTTCGAAACTGTAAATGTCATGTGACGGATCACACTACATGTAGATCTGCAGACAAACAGAAATTAATCTAATCAGAAAAAAAACTGTGACTTTCGAAAGGTCGTCAATAAAGAAATGTGCTTTTTTGGTGCAGTTATGACATTTGATAACCAGCTGAAACTTGACTCTTCATATGTGAACCCTGGGTAATGTTCATTTTTAATTTTTAATTACAATAACGTGAACAAATGTGGCACTCAACATCACCTGTGCTGGTTCTTCTCCAAAAGTAGAGCATCAGAATGAAAGTTAAAGGGGTCATATAATGGTACATGCACTTTTACAAGATGATTGTACTGAAATGTGTGTTGGCAGTGCCTGTACACAACCTCATATAATGATAAGAATCCATCCAGTGTTTTTTTTTAAATCTCCTTATATGTTTTCCCCCGTCTCAAATCAAGCCGTTCAATTTTGTGACGTCACAAAATCGACGCCCCTCCCACGATTGTTGATTGACAGCAGCGTTTCAACACAGACCCGCCCTCGCTCGTGAGCGAGCTGTCAATTATAGTCCGCGTGGACATTGTTGATACGCTGGAGCACTGTCTATGAGCAGAATGGCGTCTAAGCGATTGTGATGTTCTGTTCTTGGGTGTAATGACGAACACAGCAGTCATTTTTAATGTTCCTAAATCCGAACCGCTGAAGACGCAGTTTGTTTTCGAAGGGAATATTCCCCACGATCAACGTCAATACTTTCATGTTTGCGCGAATCATTTCACACACCAGACTGCTTTACAAACGAGGCTCAGTATAAAGCTGGTTTTGCTGAGAAGCTGCTCCTGAAAAAAGGATCGGTACCAACTATTCGTGTTCCTGCTGCACCTCCAGAAGAACAAGTGAGTGTAACGTTTTATTACCCACGTTTATAATGAACAACGCGTTATGGTTATTGTGTTATTATTACAAACGGTGCACGCACAGAACAGAGGGGCGGGGTGAGCAAAGCTCATTATCATTTAAAGACACATGCACTTAAACGGCGTGCTGAAAACAGCTGTTTTTGACCAGGTAAAATGAGTGTTTTCTTACAATACTAATGAGAATTTTTAATTAAAGTATATTACAAACTTTTAATTTAGACCCTAAAGAATCATATTAGCTTGTACAAAAATGGCATTATATGACCCCTTTAAGAAAAATGTTCACTAAATATGGAAAAATATTACATAAAAAATAGCCCTAAACTTAAAAAATTGCATAAAAATATCACTAAAGATGAAAAATATAACAAAAAAGTATCTTTAAAGATATCACAAATCACTCAAGCTGAAAAAAATATCTCAAACAAAATCACTAAAAATAATCAAAGAAATCAAAAAAGTCACTAAAACCTATCACAAGAAAAAAATCTGATAACATCTTTGTTAGAATTTTCCATTTGAAGGATTGTGTTAATTTTTCTGAAAGAAAAGAAAGGAAGATGCAGATTAGAGACAGAATAAAAGTCATCTCTGAGAGGACAGGCAGAAGCTGTAGTCGTGCACAAATGTCTATTAGTAAGAGGCTAATATGGGCCCCCAAGTTTAATGAAGATGAATACATGAATAATTAAAGCTAATTACTCATATCTGAAACACACAGGCATCGAGGGATCATCTCAAACTCTGCCTCGACATTGTTTCCATGGTCAGGGACAGATTCTATTGGATCTTTTCTGACAGTTATTAAAACTTGCATTTATTTATTTCTGTATTTTGTCAGTGAATGCGCTGGATCAAACATGGCCTTGCAGCATTAAGCCTTCAGTGGTGATTGCCTTCATAAAAGTGGATGAAGGCAAACTACATCCAGACTAACCAGGGCTGTGATCACAAAAACGGATACAGAGCTCACAAGGCTTTTGGGAAACGCAAAAATTCACTTCTTTTCCTAACATTTTCTCATCGATTATCCTGTTTAACTTAGAAGTAGGCTACGTCAGATCAGATTACAGAAGTAAATGGGTTTTGAACGGCACTTCATGCTGACTTGGATCTTTAGGATTGTACGAGTCTCCGGGATAAGTGATCTAAATGAATGAGACATCAAAAGCCTTTGCTGTGATGTCCTCCCACTTCATCGTCAGAACAGCCGAGCCGAAGCGACAGGTAATAGCCTTACATTACAGAACGCCACAATCTGCACCGCTTCACTGGAGAGGGAAGAGCAAACTTCACTTTATTGCTTGATCAATTACTGGCACTTCCCACAAACACCGTACACTTGGGTGTCCCATTACTAAAGCATCAGGGACACAATTTGCCCATGTTGTTGTTGAGGCAACTACTAGATATGCTCGACTTTTTTGTCTGTGAGCAACTATACTCATTTAACTGAACAATTCACAAATTTTAAAGACCAACAGTGTACCCTCACTGTTTTATGGTTACTGCATGACAAAAATTAGTTGTCACAAATGTGACCCTGGACCACAAAACCAGTCACATGGGTCAATTTTTTTGAAATTGAGAGTTATACATCATCTGAAAGCCAAATAAATAATCTTTCCATTGATGTATGGTATGTTAGGATAGGACAATATTTGTCCGAGATACAACTATTTGGAAATCTGGAATCTGAGGGTGAAAAAATCGAAACATTGAGAAAATCTCCTTTAAAGTTGTCCGTTTATGTTCAGGATTGTGCTGCATTCACTCACAAAAATAAATGTTTTATATATATACGGTAGGAAATTTACTAAATATCTTTATGGAAGATGATCTTTACTTAATATCCTAATGATTTTTGGCATAAAGAAAAATCGATAATTTTGACCCGTACAATGTATTGTTGGCTATTGCCACAAATATACCAGTGCGACTTGTGACTGGTTTTGTGGTCCAGGGTCACAAAAGACATACTACTGTATACACTTACACTATGAAGTACGTACTCGACTGTCTACTGTATCAATTTTAAGGGCAGTCTTACACTAATGTTATTTCACTATCCAGAAATTAATGCTGTTTCTCATTCAAAGGCAAATGATGTTGAATGCAGATAATGCGATACCACTAGCTTTAGAAAAAGAGCCAAACAGTCGATAAAAATGTATTTCTACATTTTACAGTTTATGTTAGTGTATTCTTTTATGCCGAACAAGACCTCAGGCTCTACAAGCACGGGCTCACCAAATCTCGTCTGATTTTGGAAGTGAGCTAAGCAAGGTTAGGAAGTCTTCACCTCATGCAAGTGTGCATTATTTTTTACATATTTGTACTATTACTTTCATTTGGTGTAACACTATAAGAGTAAAATGCTTAGTGCAAGAGGGGCGCAACACAATGACACTACAAAGTAGAAATAATATTCCAGATGAATTATTACATTGTGTGAAGCAAGAAATTGAATAGCCTTCAACTGAATAGGACTGACTGAACAAAATGATATTTGAAGTAATTATACCTGATGACAATGTGTTTTTATGAACTGTGAGTAATCTTATGGAGTTAAATCCATGTGTTTTCCAATCAAACAATGACAGCAACAACTTAAAAAAACAGTGTAAATTAAGAATTAGTCTTAATAAGAAGTAAATTTGAAGAGCAAAATATGGAAAGAAAAATAAGTTGCCACTGTTGCACTGTCAAATTTGCCAGTTTTATCAGCTTTAACAGTACTTTGGTAGAATAAAACATACTTTTATCTCAATTCTGACTTAATATGTCACAAGTTTATGAATTGAGAAAAGTCTGAACTGTGGGGCATTTAAATGCAATTGAGAGGAAAAAAGTCAGAATTGTAAAACACTGTATTTTGATGGTCCACTTTAAACATGTTGACTATAAATAACTTTGCAACTACATGTCAACTAACTCTCATTAAAATATTAGTAGACTGCCTGCTTAATATCTGCTAACTATTTATTTTGATGATCCACGAACAGACAATCTACTGACTATAAGTAACTTTTCAAGTACTTGTCAACTTAGTCAACTAACACTAACCCCTTATTATACTAATGCTAACCCTAACCTAACAGTCTATACTCAACTAATACTCTAGAGTTAATTGACATGTAGATGCAATGTTCCTTATTAGGGATGCACAATAAACCGGCCACCATATCGGTATCGGCTGAAATATGTTAATTTTACCTTGATTGTTATCGGTCCAATAAGAAAATCTGGCCGATATATTAAAGACAATAAATAATGGATTATTTCCTTCACTGTAAAAAATTTCTAACCCTCCCAAATCAAAAATTTCAAGTGACCGATAACATCTAAATTTTTCAATTGGCCCAAGTGAAATTCTGTACATTTCAATTGGCCCAAGTGAAAATCTGTCAATTTAATTTTATAATTTACAGAATTTCACTTGGGTCAATTGAAAAATTTAGATGTTATCGGTCACTTGAAATTTTTGATTTGGGAGGGTTAGAATTTAGAATTTGATTAGGGTTCAGCTGAGACTCTTCAGATGCGCACTGTTCAACCTGATGGTTTTGAATTGCTTGAAATATGATTGGAATCACTTCAAAAAAGAAAATACAGTAAAGTGCAACATGCACATTACAAATCTGTCATATGGGCTACATAAAATTATAATAAGAACATCATCATAATTGTGTGCTTGGGTCATGGATTTTAAGGGTAAGGCTTTTGTTTTTGTAATCAGGCTCTCAAAAATTATATAAAAATTTGTATTTAGATTTATCGGCCAATATATCGGTTATTGGCTCTCAAATATAAAGAATTATCCGTACCGGACAAAATTTTCATATGGGTGCATTTCTATTACTCATAGTCAAATATTGTCCAAAGGGACCATCAAAATGAAGTGTAAACTAAGTCTCAATTACCTTTTTATTTACATGGTGGAGATAAGCTTCCATGTATATATTTTACTGCACAAAGTACAATAAAACCTAATGAAAACAACTAAAGAAAACACGCTAACTAATGTCTAAATGAAAATAGTGAATCATTTGGACATCACTATATCTGATATCTGGCACAAAATACAGGACACACAACATGACAGCTAAAATATTATCAATGTAAATGTTTTCAATGACTATAGTTTTATAGTATAGACACTGCGAATGTTATATATAAAAACGGATAGTCTGAAGCAACGTATATTTACATTAGCCAATCTAAAGACTACAATAAAATACTGCACTGATTGACTTATACTCAGACGCCTAAATCGACAATCATCACATTACAGTAGCAGCATCATAAGCGTTTAATAGATGATGTTGCCCATGAGAAGACGATCATTAGAGGCAGAGCTTCAGGGAAGCGACGTGACCATGACTAACTGATCATCCCTAAACGAGAGCCATTACTCCAGAACCAGGAATATTCTCCGTGGTAAGACATAGAAATTGAGTAACTGAGAGCGCTGGCCCAAAAATTGACACAGTGTTAACGCTTATGAAAAGAGTGGACAGCAAAACAGATTCCCAGGCCTTTTCAGAGTCTGATACACAAAAGCTCAAATTTAGTCCAAAAAAAACAAAAAACACACACATCACTTGCTATCTGCTTAATCCTGATGTAATATTTGCAACTTTACCTGAGAAAAATTAGATTAATTAAGAACTTCATGAAAGAAGAACAAATCTGCAAGGACACCATCATACCCGCAACACTCAAACCTGTCAAATATACATATAAATAACAGGCAACTCGTTACAATCTGATTGGATGAGAAGTATTCAAAGTCCCTGTGAATAAATAAATGACAGCAGGTTGTGCATTACAGTGATTTTTTTCACTGCTCTCAAAGTGCCCTGTGTTGGCGACATCGATACGACACCAATGTACATTAAATTTAAGCGGTAACACTTTACAATAATAATAATAATGCATTTTATTTAAGGTGCCTTTCAAACCACTCAAGGTCACCATACAACAAGTAGCAGCAATAACAATATTAAAACAGTAAATAACAATGGCAATAAAAAATAGCAATAAAAAAGTACTCGATTTGAGTGCACAAAGTAATCATGGAAGATAAGCAATTCTGAATAGATGAGTTTTAAGTTTGACTTTAAATTGAGCTAACGAGTCTGAATTACGGATGTTGACTGGGAGAGAATTCCCAAGACGAGGAGAAGCACGGCTAAAGGCCCGATGGCCCATGGTGGTTAGGCGAGCAGAAGGTGTTCGGAGGAGACCCAATGAAGAGGAACGGAGGGTTTGAGAAGGGGTGTAGGGCTGGAAGACATCTGAAAGGTGGAGCGAGGTTATGAAGAGATATGTAAGTGAGGAGGAGGATTTTAAATTCAATCCGGAATTTGATAGGAAGTTGTTGGAGTGATGGGGTAATATGTTGAAGATGATGCGAGCTGCATAATTCTGAATCAGCTGGAGTGTATGAAGAGATTTGTGCGGTAAACCAGATAAAAGAGAATTACAGTAATCAATGCGGGAGGTGACAAGCGAACGAACAAGAATAGCGGAACTACGCGGAGTGAGAAATGGACGGAGGCGAGCAATATTGCGGAGATGAAAATAACAGGACCTGGTTATGTTATTAATGTGAGCTTCAAATCAGTTATCAGCTACGCTCCTCCAAGTGGTTGCTTTTTAATGTACCCAGGGTTTGGACAGATTTGGGGAAAACTGCATTTTCATACTATGCACCATGGGCATGGAATAATTTGCAGAAAGATCTTAAACTAGAAACGTGTATATCAATTAATAAATTTAAGACCATCATAAAAAATGTGGTAAAGGAGACATGTAGTTGTTTTTCTTGAGAGGTCCTTATATTTGAATGATTTTTGCATGATTTTTTATTTTTTATTTTATTTATTATGTTGTGTTTATGTATGGCTGCTACCTTGTATGTAGCACTTGTATATGTTGTTTATGTATGGCTGCTACCTTGGCCAGGTCTCTCTTGTAAAAGAGATTTTTGATCTCAATGAGACTTCCTGGTAAAATAAAGGTAAAAAAAAAAAAAAAAAAAAAAAAAAATTTGAAAGGGTGCTGTCGAAGATGATCCCCAAGTTCCTAACCTGGCGGGAAGGAGAAACAGAAGAACCGTCAATGGATAAAGGAAAACTGCAGGACATTAGTTAACTATATACTTCTACAGCATTTGATTACACTTTATTTTAAGGTGTCATTGTTACAGTGTAATTATATATTGAAGTACTGAGTGATATTAAGCAACTACATGTACTTACTATAGGGTTAGGGTAGGATTTGATTGAGGGTTAGTTGCATGTAATTATGCATAATTTACTGTTATTACTATGGTAAGTACATGTAACATATGTAACAAGGACACTGTAAAATAAAGTGTTACCCAGCATTTAGTATGCTTAGTTCAACATTTACTAATACATTAATAAAATTCAAGGTTGTATTTGTTAACAATAATTAATGCACTGAACTAACATGAACAAACAATGAACAGCTGGATCTGCATTAACTAACATTAACAAATATGAACAAATACAGTAACAAATGTGTTGCTCATGCTTAGTTCATGTTAGTTAATACATTAATGTTAACTAATGAACCTTATTGTAAAGTGTTACCAAATAAACTAATATATTATCATTAAAATATATATATATACATATTGTTCAAAAGTTTTGGGTCAGGATGATTTTTTGTTACTGTTTTTAAAGAAGTCTCGTCTGCTCACCAAGGCTGCATTTATTTAATCAGAAATAAACAGTAATACTGTAAAATGCTCACTTGCTATATTTTAAACAGCAGGCAGTATACCATGAATAATGTGCATTGTTCAGTAAGCTGTTATTCCCCTCCAAACACACTTTATGTGTGCTGTAAATGTGTAATGTGTACTGTATCCACTGAAGCCAGACGCTGGACTCTCAGTGACTGGCAGAGCAAACTGAGGCATTTCAAGAAATTAATTGAGTCCCACTGTCTTTATAATCTGCCATCAATATATCAGCCTTGCTGCCCATAGACGTTATGAACACAATGCTGGGAACAGAAAATGAAAGATGACAACAGCCTGATGACGGAGGATAATTGGGGTTGCGGTCACTGTTTAACGCCGGCTTTGAGCTCTCGACTCAGACTGCAGGACATGGAGTGATATTCCCAGCGTTAGTCTCGCTCATTTGCCAAAAAACGAGCAATCGTTCAGCTTGCTTTAATATCAGCAGAGTTCATATGTCTAACATCCTTTGTTTTGCAGCACTTTGTTGTCTATGACATGCAGAATAAAGCTGATTACAGTATGTAGCCTCTGTAACAGATTCTGAAAGAAAAGTGTCACTTTTCTGTCACTTTAGGGCAAACTCTCCACTTTTGCACAACAAACAACATCAGCAATCCCACCACACGCACTGACATGTACACCTCTTTTTTATATAAATTAGGTTTTCACAAAGTGCCATATTCACTCTGTGCCAGGATCAATTAACACAGCGCTATTGTTTCAGGATGAATTCAGTAAATGCTTTTATTTGAAATAGATGTTTGTTTACATGTTCTTGCCATCGTGACAGCAGCAATTCATCAAATCATGCCATATTCATTGTTGTTGCTGGTGTTTTTATTATTTAAATATTGTAATTCATGGAGTTATGATGTAATAATTTCAGGAATTAGATGTACATTTCAAACATCTATTTTTCATCATAACCTACTGTACGAAGTCTAAATTCAAGATTTATTTTTTTTTGTTCAAAGAAATTATTCAGCAAGGATTCTTTTAATTGCTCCAACGTGCCAGTATAAGACAATTATAATGGTACAAAAGCTTTCTATTTCAAATAAATGCTGTTCCTTTGAACTTTCATCAGAGAATCCTGAAAAAAATGTATCACAGTTTCCACATAACAATCATAAATGTTTCTTGAGCAGCAAATCATCATATTAGAATGATTTCTGAAGGTTCATGTGACACTGAAGACTGGAGTAACGATGCTGAAAATTCAGCTTTGATCACAGGAATACATTACATTTTACAATATATTCACACAGAAAACAGTTCTTTTAAATTGTAATAATATTTCACAATATTACTGTTTTTACTGTATATTTTGTCTTGGTGAGCAGAAGAGACTTATTCCAAAAACATTTCCAAAATCTCACCGACCCCAAACTTTTGAACAGTAGCGTATGCGTGTTAATAATTCATAGAATTATATAGTTTAATTCAGATGTCTTTCACTGGGATTCTGTTATTTGATTTGTCTGTCATTGTTCTATTCTATATTCGATAACTAAATTGTCAAGATGCATACATTTACATAAACAGTTCAACATTTATAAACTATTTAACGTTAATGACACTATTCTTTTTTTGCAGAAGGAAAATGATGTGAGAATATAAAAGCATTGAAATGAATGTGACAAAATGTGTTCTTCTGGGACAACATATACTTGAAATAAACCTGACTCTCCTCTCCAAAATCACAATTAACAAAAGCATCAAATCTACTTTTACACAATTTCTTCTGAACGTAATAAAGCAATGCAATGCACAGCTCAAAGTGACATGCCTCATGCTCACGGTTAACACACAAAGCTAAAGGGCAAAGTTACTTTACTTTGTTCTGTCTGCCAAACCGTGGTCTCAAGGCATTGTGTGTCCTTACTGTCTAAAGCAGCACTTTCATTTCAGGGAAAAACAATGCATCTCATCTTTCTAAAGGCCTCTCATGTTTACAATGTCCTCTCTCAGAATGACATTCCCACAGTACCCTATGCAGCGTGGCACAGTGCTTTGAAGCCTCTCTCTGTCGAGTGTCCTCTCTCACTCTCACAGCGCCTGCCAGCACAGCTCATATCTGGACAGAGAAACACTCAACACAATCTAAAGCTCAGAGACAAAAGGGACCGTTTACTCTTTGAGTAAGTACTTGAGACATGCTGCAAGATGGACCTGAGCATAATAGCAACTGAAGGTGCATCTAAAAGGGACAGTTCACCAGAAAAGAACAAAAAAGATCATTCTGTGGTCATTTACTCACACTTAAGACAACATAGACATGCTTCCTCTTCCATGCAGATTCATAACATTTCCTGTTGATTGGAATTTCTTAATTATAGCCTGATGTTGGAAATGGGAATTTTTAATACTTGAGATATTCTATTTTGTGAATCTCAACAATCTTTTGCTGCACATCAGAACTATATTTTTTGGTTTTACCTGTGATGGGTGATTAAGGGAATTTGGCCTTTGTGTTATACTCCTAGTCATGTGTGCTAAAATAAAAAAAATAATATGAATGGGAATATATATTTTAATAATAAGAAGTCTAGGGGTGCCAATAACTGTAGCCAGCGTAAATAAGAAAATAATTTTTATTTCATAATCAGAAATGATCACAGCTGTGTTTCTGTGTGAACATGTCGACATGATTAACAGACAGAACACAGCACAGCAATCAGGTTTACAAACCTCTCATTCATCTAATCAAATAGAAACAGTTTGATTTTTGTAAATGTCTTTATACATAATACATGCATTTCAGGGCTGTAATTTGACGCCTCCTTCGTCCTAAAAGTGTCACTCTAGAAGAGCAAAAATCATCATAGTCTTCCATTAACTCACATTATTTTAAACCAAGAATTATCTGCATTATTTCATTCACAACACACTACATTTAAGAGTCTTATGCAATTTCCTTTAGAGGAAACCTCAGCACTTCCACCATTCAGATAATCACATGTGAGAGGGACTATATTTGATGGGACACACATTTATGCACTTTTTTTTTTTTTTTATGCACACTAAATTACCAAGTTCTATTTATTTCATGCTTTCATGCAATAATCTATTAGTAATATCGCAATTGTAGACCAGTTTTCAAAGGTCATCTAATGCATTTCTGGTTATTTCTTCCCCTGAGGGGTCCTCTTACAATGTTAGCAAAGTTATTAGTGCCAGTGTTTCATATGACCATTTTTTCACCTTTACAGTCTGCTTGACATTTAAGACTCCTAAAACAACTGTTTACTAAACAGCATATGCACTTAAGAAAAAGACGAGTTATTACAGGGTTTTAAAATTAAAAAGTGCCGCTCAGACTGTTCAGACAAAAGATGATGGAAATTATTACAAATAAACTTGAGTTTCTAACGCTGGGATTCTTCAAAAGGAATCTGCAGAAAGTTTTGAGTTCTGAAAGTTTCATTCAGTAGCGCAAACACTCAAAAGATCAAGGAAATATTGACTTTTGATATGTGCACTTTAAAAGATCCTCGTGTTTCTTTTCTCCGTTTCTGTCACCTGATGGAGTTCGGCTTCCTTGCCACTGTCACCTTTGGCTTGCTTTGTTGGGTGGGGACACTTAATATTCACTAATATTATTGACTTGAATGTACTGACGCTTTCGGATGAGAGCTGAACTGAGCTGGGCGACTACATCAGTGTTTTCTCCAGCGCTGTTTTATAACTGAATTTCATAATTGATGAACTTTACACAGTTATTAATCCAAACTGAATCAACACTGAACTGATTTCAATATTGACAATTTTGTCTTTTTTAGAGTTTCTTTACAGCAGAATTACATTGATCATTACTTTACTGTTTATTACTGTAAAGCTGTTTTCTGTATTGTATAAAGTGCTATATAAATAAAGGTAAGATGTGCTGTCTGACACGTGTGCCTCGCACCCTAAACGTAACTGCAACCAATCTGCAATGATTGCCTGAACTTGCAGAACTGAGTCAGATTCATTACTTAAAGATCACAGTTTCTCAGTCCGCTATACCACAGACTAGCTACTCATGCCATGCTTGTTGGTGTTTGATTGACAGCTCCAGTCTTCATTCACTTTCATTATATAGAAATGAATGGGCAGGATATTCTTCAGAGATTCACCTTCTATATTCCACTGAAGAAAAGTCACACAGGTTTGGAACAACATGAGCTGATTGTGGTCTGTGTGAAAGCACAAGGTTTCTGTTCGTTTTCTCACATGTTGGTAGAAGTTGGACGTTGAGACCGATCAGCCATTGGGCCAGAAGAGCTGAAGAGGAATATGACCTTTAGCGTGACACTAAACTACTTCCCCGAGTGCAGATCATTCTCTTTCTCAACAAGTCTGAAAACGAACAAACCCAGCAGTGAACAACCTGTGTTCACACAGAGCGCAATCAACCCCACAGTTATCAACGCAAAATGGCTTATTTTGATGAGAATGAGAGCAGGGAATTTATTTTTTGGAATGGAATGAAGCAGGAATGAGCCAGATTGGCAGGGTCTGTGCGACCGACTGCATTAGACTGGCCTGCCCAGTTAATTAACGTGTAGGCTGCTCTGCCCAATGGGATTCTGGGCCATCTCCATCTCCAGTCACTTTGAATCTGGGAGCTGCCACAATCTGACTACTGGAGAGCCAAGATCACACCAGCTCTGGATCCCAGGCTCTTTGAAAGATTGTTTTTCCTCTGTTGTCTAAGTCATGGGAAGGTCTTCCATCACTGACTGTTTTGGATGAGAAAAAAACACATCCCATTTCATGCACACTGATCACATTTGCATGTGTGTTTTTCAGATTAAAAGAATATTTTGGCTTCAGTTCAAGTTAAACCCAACAGAAAGCACTTAATGTCGATCACCACAAAAAACACTGATAGGTTACAAGTTACAGTGATGCACTTACAATGAAACACTGTAAAAAATGATATGATCAATAAGTTATGACAACATGTGTTTTTTAAAATTGCTTTAAAGGTACAATATGTAAGATTTTTATAATAAAATATATATATAAAAAAACACTTTCACAGTGTGATATATGCAGTAGTGTACTTACAGTATCCTAAAAGTTCCCAAGGATTTGTAAATCAAGAGAAATTCCAGTTTTAAACTAGAATGCATTTCCGGAGGAACTGCGAAGTGTGCTTGCTCGGGTGCGGTTCACTAACGTTAGCAGGTAGTGCGTTGAAGTTTGCTTGATCTGAGAATTTCAACAATAGTACTTTTTTCAAGATTGGGCAAAAAGGTGAAAAGTTATGTGCATTAAGAGACATGTCTACAATGTGGAGTAGTGCCAATGGCATTGATTATGTGGCTTGGTTGTTGGTTTTGAAATATTTGGTTATGAATATACAGCAGAGAGTGGGAGTGTTTTGGGTGATGAAATAGTATTGAAAAGAAGTTGACAGTCTTCATTTACTGTATCCAATAAGCCAATACAAAACTCACAAAGCTGTTCTGTGGTTGAGTGTTCCCTTTGATTAGGAACAAATTTACTATCTCAAATTAAGGTCTACCGTAATTAGCGCGATGCTTTGATTGCTGCTGTCAAGATGGTTGTCATCACCTACACAGAAACGCTGATTTTTATAGCCTATCGTCAGTCCTCATATTGTAATTAAATGAAAAACGCTATCAGTTTCACTATTAGCTTACTCTAGCGATGCAATCGCAACAACATGGATAACGCTGTTTGCGACATATGCTAGAGTTGCACATCCCGCTGCCATTTCAGGGCTTGACTTTCGTTGCGGGAATGTGGGGATTGCGCATAATTTAAACCATTCCTGCAAGGTTAGCTTTTATAGTGCGAAAAATTCCCGCATAAATATATTCGCTTCATCTCAGAGTAAATGATTAAAAAATAAATTCACAGATGCGAGAAAAAAGATGTAAAACTGTCTTTTATTTTTGAATTTAATTCCTCAATCAGCGCTGGACCGGCATTTTCTGTCTTCCGCTGAGCCCTGGCCGTAGACAGATCATATGTTTCACGCTGTCAATGCAGTGGTCTGCGTTGCGCTGATCTTATTCACACTATCGAGTGTAGGTGCAGCATTCTAACATTGAGTCATAATGAGCTGTTTGTGAAGAAATTATCCGCTTCCAAATTATGTCATTTTAATCACGAAATTGAAACATTAAAAAACTATTTGCTCTTTATGGTGTGCGAGTGATAGAGCGCGGCAGCAACAAACCATCAGCTTGCAGCGTAACAACATTGAATGCTCGGCCGAACAGCTGATCATAGCTGTACAGGGCTCCTTATTATTTTTCATCTCCATAAATATATCTAGTAGTAAAGCTAATGCAAGGGCTAGAAATCAATTAATCTTTTGCTGATACTTCCTTGTCATCATGGAGAGCGCAGTTCATGGTTGCATAGCATTGACAGACGCCACGGGAGAGCAAGCACTTGTGGAAAGGAGACAGCGGCGCGCTTGCGCTTTCCACTTGTTTTTACACATCTAGAGCGACGTTGTTGATTGTTTGAGCATGTAAAGAATAAGAAAACTTAAGAAGAACAATAAGTGTGCTGCTTTCAGCAAGCACACTTAATAAAATAAATTCCGCGTCCCTGGTCATGGTCACCTATCAATGACGTAATTTCCATACTTGTGGAAATTCATAGATATAATACATACCTACCTCATTAGTGGCGGTTTCAATGTGCTGCTAAACGTAAGCCGCTAATGAGGAATCTATGTATGCATATCTATGATACCATATCTCGCACGCCGCTGTTGTGTCGTTCAGTCATCATGGTTCACGATTGGCGAGTACAGAAAATCCCCAAAACCGTAAACAGATCAACTTAGGCAAGCAGGCTTGGGGAAAAACGGAGAAATAAAACAAGGATCAATATCAGCGTGGCGTTTTCAGGATGGAGAGAGCTCACGACAAACTTGGACTTGATCTATCCACAGAGACTAACTCTCGCATGTGTTTTAATAGACAGGTAAGCAAATTATTTATTGTACACATACAGTTATATTGCACTTTGTTTGTACTTCAGTAATGCTTTTTTATCAAGTCTGCTGACCAAGTCTATGCAGTGAAATGAAGTATGTGTTGCACAAAAATATTTAGCCATTACTTGCAAATACTGTGGGTTTGTTCAAATGTACTTTTAGTACGATTGTTTTAAACGTGTAAAAGTGCGCAGCATTAACCCACTAAATCATTTGACAAATAATCACATATTAGTAACTGGCTAATATAGCATTTCACGTTCCTGGCAGCTACGATGACATAACAAAGTGTGATCAAACGTACAGGTAATACAAAAACTGATTTATTAGCTGATATATAATTTATGATTTGTGAATTCTGTATCTCTGGATGGTGAAAATGACATCTCATCGTTCCACTCTCCTTCATGGCGTCATCAAGCTTCGTCTTTGTTATTGTTTTGAAAATGCGACCACTGGCGCCGAAAAAAATTACATGTAGCTTTAACTCATCAAAATAAGTTAAGCAATTTTCAACTTTTTTTAAAAATAAGTTATACAAGATTCAACTTAATCAACTTCGCCAATTTAATGTAATTTAAGTTGAAATGACTTAAACATCCAAGTTGATTGTACTTGAAGGCAGCTTCTTTTTTGTTGCAGTGAAGTGAATGAGGGCAATCTGTTATCATTAAATAGACAATATGGGTGTTAACGTGAAAAGATGCTCACCATACTTTTCTGTTTTACAACTTCATCACCATGTCAACATTACATCTAAAACCCTAAAACAACAGTAAAAGTTATTTAAACAGCTTTTCATCTCAAATAATACACAGGAGTTTTGCTTCCTATTTCTGCTTTTAAATCTTCCAAAAATTGTCCCCATTCACTTCCAGTGAGTACCACACCATAACCTTGGACTTTGCTTTTTTAAAGAAAATTAAGCCTTGTCAAAATAATGTTTTTGTAGCAATCTGTTGTGCTACAAATACCAGAATATGCATTTAAAGACCATGTTCTGGCTTTGTTTTGAAAATGTTCAAATGCTTCACAGCTATAGAAATATTTAAAATAGGCTCAGTGGAAAAAGTGCCTCTACCCACATTTTTGCAAAACTCCAAAAATGCTCCTATACATATAATATCTATATATGCAATTAACTGCATTTTCCAGCTGAAATGAACGCTAGAGGCAGTAAAACACCAGCAACTTTTATTACCTTTCAAATAAACTGATTACCAGGGGCAGATTATTGATTTACTCATACTTATTTTTGTGTGGTTCCTTGCACAATAGTATATTATGACCTCAAAACACTTTTACCATAGTGCATTATTTGTTAACTAATTGATTTGACATTTGTAAAAAATAACCCTATGTAGGCTATTCTCCATTTTTTATGGCTTCAGCAAATGTGTGGCAGTTTATCATTATTATTATTATTATTATTATACATTTTATTTATAGACGCCTTACATGACACTCAAAGACACCATACAAACACAATAAAACGATCAACATTAAACAGATAATCATTATTACAGTCTGGACAGACTGGATACAAACATACAAGTAATCACATAAACGCCTTCCTAAGAAAATAATGCTCTTTTCACAAGATGTAAAATAAGTCTCTGATGTCCCCAGAGTGTGTATGTGAAGTTTTAGCTCAAAATACCCCACAGATATTTTTATATAGCATGTTAAAGTTGTCACTTTTTTAGGGTGAGCAAAAACTTTTTGTGTCTGTTCCTTTAAATGCAAATGAGCTGCTGCTCCCGGCACAGAGGGCGGAGCTTCAACAGCTTGTGTCCTTTTACCTCACACAGACATGCAATGGAAATTTCAAAAACTTTTAGCCTTTTATGTTCAAACCGGAGTCAGACAATGATGGAGAGACTCAAAAAGAAGTGACAACAGGTAGACAACAATTCTGAATGGTTAGTTAATGAATTTATGTAGCTTATGTGTAGTTATCTTCTAGTCATTGATTAGCATATTCTGTCTTGATAATCTATAAATCGTGTTCCCGGGGGCGGGGTTTATGTAAATTCTAGGGTTGGTGATGTCACTAACCCGGGAAGAATGTGGTGTAGTTCCTTTCAGCCGTTTGTTGTAGTCCTTAAAAAGCAATTTCTTTAAAAGCAAATATCTCCCTTTGCTTTGAACTTTGAGCGTTGTAACTTTACCGATGTTGTTTATGCTCAAACAGCAACATTACACACTAACTAAAGTTAGAAAATTGAAATCATAATCAACCACCCCTTTAAGGTGAGATTTAAAAAGTTTATTAGTTTCAATAAACTCTCTTTAAGTCCCTTTCATAGCTTCACAAATGATCTTTTGAAAGAAAAGAGTTCAAGAAAAAGTTGTTTCCTATCATGATATGAGGCCTGTGAGGTTAAACCTTGTAGTGCCACAGCACACACACAGTTTGGCATGAGAAACCCTTCAAAACCTCCCTTACACTCCGAGGTTCATTCAGCTTCGACAGAGACTGTGTGTTTTTGACACAGTTGCTATGGCAGCGAAGAGAGACAAACGGGCCACTGTGTTTGGATGTGCCAGCGTACATAAAAGTCTCTTGTCTTTCCTCAGATTACTGTTCAAATGCCTCTCTGTCTCACGCAAGAGTTTGTACATCTTCCTCTCTCTCATATTTAAAAAGAATGATTCACCACAACATTTAAATTCTGTCATCATTTACTCACCCTCATGTCGTTCCAAACTAGTTTGCCTTTCTTCTACGGATCACAAAAGATGTTTAGAAGAAAGTTCACACAGTCCTTTCCCATACAGCAACAGCTCAAAGTAATGAATCAAATTTTCCCTCCGTTTCTCTCACAAGTGCTGTACGGACAACGGTGCTTTTTCAGTCATTTCCCAAGCTTTACATCAGCCTCTATTTAATTTGTTTTTTTGTAGGTTTTTTTTGTGATCCACTGAAGTTAAAAAGTCATATAGGTTTGGAATAACATGAGGCTGAGTAAATTATGACAGACTTTGTATTTTGGCCGAACTATCCCTTTAAATTCATTCAAGACATGGAGTATTGGAATTTATAATAAGATAAATGACTCCCCATATTGAGTTCATTGTTCATAGATTCAGGGATTTGAATTTTAAACAACTTGAATGAATCATTACATTTTAATGACTTCTGTTCGGACATCTACTGGTGGCTATCTATTTCTATCTATATCAATATATGGACAATATATGTCTATAGCCTCCTATGTAGATGTCAGAACAGAAGTAAATGTCATGAAAATGTATTGTGTAATCAAAGAAAAGTTGTCAGCACTTTACAGCACCTCTACAGCAACTGTGACCGTCATAAACTGATAATAATTGGAAGAGTACTTTCCAAAAGTGTTGAGCAATTAATGTGCTGTTCAGCTAATTACATTCAATTTGATGATTCCCGAGGCACATTCCACTTTAACAAACCAAGACTGATATAAGCGTTGAACGAGTAATCGTGGCTGACGGCACTTCAGGACTGACACAGTCAGAGAGGAACGCCAACTATTATTGAACTCCAAAGCTTCGCAAGAGCAAAGAAAGACTGTCTGTTTTCTGACAAAAACAGCTTACAAGTTCACGTAAGACACTCTGCTTTTAAATCGGGTTTACCACAGTAATGCAGTCCATTTTTACACTCACTGTTTTCCCCACAAATCATATGAATTGCCCAAATGGGTAACACTTTATAATAACGTTCAGTTGTAAGTCATTTATAAGTGGTTAGTTAATGATGAACTAATCATTTTCAAAACATTCATAAAAGATTAGCAAGTGATATACTAACATTTTATGAATGTTTTGTACATTCCGTTACAAGTCATTTACAAGTGATTAGTAAATGATTAACTAATTATTTACGAAACATAACTATGCGTTCATAAATGATTAATAAGTGATATGTTCATTATTGTATGTATGTTTTGTATATTCAGTTATAAGTTAATTACAATTGATTAGTTAATGATTAACTAATTATTTACAAAACATGAATATGCGTTTCATAAATGTTTAATAAATTATGTTTTTTTTTTTTTTTTTTTTTTTTTGCCTATATATAGCAATTAGAGGGTGCAGAAAGTGTTGTAAATGCCTTGTATATACGTACAGATAATTTGTAACAGGTAAGTAATAGTGTTCAACACAATGATGTGTAAACGCATGAATAAATCATTTACAACACTTTCTGCATCCCCTAATCTAAAGTGTAAACTATTCATCACTTGTAAATGTATTACACATCATTTGTAGATTACCACGTCAAGAACCAATAAGGCATAAGATCAACGAATGTTATCTACGAATGATGTGTAACACATTTACAAGTGATGAATAGTTTACACTTTAGATTAGGGGATGCAGAAAGTGTTGTAAATGATTTATTCATGCGTTTACACATCTATAACAGGTGTTGAACACTGTAGTGTGTGCTGCAGTGTAAGTGCTGACTGGTGAGGGTATAGACAGCTGTCTTTAACCACTGTGCACCTGATGTGAGCAAAACATTTTTTTTTTTTTTTTTACAATTTATTACACATTTATGAAACGCATAGTCATGTTTCATAAATTATTAGTTAATCATTAACTAATCAAATGTAAATGACTTGTAACGGAATTTACAAAACATACATAAAATGTTAGTATATCACTTGCTAATCATTTATGAATGTTTTGTAAATTATTAGTTCATCATTAACTAACCACTTATAAATGACTTACAACTGAACGTTATTATAAAGTGTTACCTTTGATGGTATACATATACAATTTGAATGCATCTGGTGCCTGTTGAGTGTTAATTTTGGACCCTGGTTATAGAATATGATGTCAGAATCAAGCGGCCTCTTCTGGCATCGCGGGCTCTGTAATCAAGCTTATATTAAATTATTCAGATCATCTACTCACTCTGTGTCCACACAAATAACAACTTCCCCACCTAATTTCATCCTAAGATTCCCTCAAAGTGTCCCGGTTTTCAAAGGAACCCGAAATCAAAGCATCTATTAAGAATGACCTTCGTTCCTCTTTCAGAGCCACCTGTCTTCAGCATCTCCTTGCTAACGTGTGTTTATCTGAGCAGCAGCTCTTCAGAGTGTGTCATCTCCAAGTCCCATTTGCTGCCAGTAATGAGACCATAAATCATATATTGATGTGTCTCTCACTGGCGTGCCACGTAGCAGAGATTTCGCTGCTGGACTAATGCATCATATTAGCTCTACAACATCTACAAAGATACATGTTGGTGTGTGTGTGTGTGTGTAGTCTTCATCCTGACCATGTCCTACACATTCCAAATGTTCATTCCACATTTGAACCCTGGCAGAAAACAGACTACTATTGCTTAGTTGTATATTTGAGGATCAGCATAAAATCTGGTTCACATTGCAGGTTGTTCTGGCCAAGAATGGACAGATCATGCATTTCTTTATTTTTTTTCCAGTGTATTTTTTCTGGGTCAAATCTGAAACAGGTTCAAGTTAAAAACAGTGGGCTCAAAGCTGGTGTAATTTTTGTTGTTGTTAAAATTAATGTGCACAAACAACTATAAACACACATGATACCTTGCTGCTAACGCTGTTCACGGTAAGTACCAGTAATATGATTTTGACGCAGAACTATCCGTTTGGTTGAACAACAGCTTGTAAGATGAGCGAGTTTGGTGTGGAGGAACTTGACTGGCCTGCACAGAGTCCTGACCTCAACCCAAGGGATGAATTAGAGCAGAGTCTGCAAGCCAGGTCTTATCGTCCAACATCAGTGCCTCACAAATGTGCTTCTAGAAGAATGGCCAAAAATTCCCATAAACACACTCCTAAACCTTGTGGAAAGCCTTCCCAGAAGAGTTGAAGCTGTTATAGCATGCAAAGGGTGGGCAAACTCTACATTAAACCCTACGGATCAGGAATGGGATGTCTTTAAAGGGGTGGTTGATTATGATTTCACTTTTCTAACTTTAGTTAGTGTGTAATGTTGCTGTTTGAGCATAAACAACACCTGCAAAGTTACAACGCTCAAAGTTCAAAGCAAAGGGAGATATTTGCTTTTAAAGAAATTGCTTTTTAAGGACCAACAAACGGCTGGTAGAGACTACACGACATTTCTCCTGGGTAAGTGACATCACAAACCCTAAAATTTACATAAACCCGCCCCCGGAACATGATTTATAGATTATCAAGACAGAATTTGCTAATCAATAACTAGAAGATAACTACACATAAGCTGCATAAATCCATCAACTAGAAATGTCCTGTTGCTTCTACATGTTGTCACTTCTTCTTGAGTCTCTCCATCATTGTCTGACTGACAATGGATCATTGAATTGTCTTTGAACATAAAAGGCTAAAAGTTTTTGAAATTTTCAAGCTGTGCAAGCTGTTGAAGCTCCGCCCCCTGTGCCGAGAGCAGCAGCTCATTTGCATTTAAAGGAACAGACACAAAACGGTGCGTTTTTGCTCACCCTCAAAATTGACACTTTTAACATGCTATATACAAATATCTGTGGGATATTTTGAGCTAAAACTTCACATTTCACACTCTGGGGACATCAAAGACTTATTTTACATAGGCTATTGTGAAAAGGGCATTATACCACCCCTTTAAAGTTCATGTGCATGTAAAGGCAGACGTCCCAAAACTTTTGCCAATATGGTGTATATGATATATAAGATGTGAAATGTGATATGATATATGATGTGATATGATCTAATTAAATCATAATCAGATGGTGAGCGTATGGTCCACACATCCCATCTGCTGATCAGTGCTTGAATCAGTTTGTTTAGCGGGTGTACGGATATCTCAAGACACACCACAGGTTGTCGAGCTTAGTGTGAGCGAGCGAGTGTGGCCGTATCTCTGAGCACTGCAGGGTGGAAGATCACTCAGCTTTACTCTCTCTCTTCACTCTTATCCAAAATGGAGCTCGCTCATCCCTCTCCAGGCCAGGCTCTGCTCCTCACATGGTTTTAGGTCCTTTCTCAGCCGGCTTTCCCTCTGTAGCTCTCTAATCTCTGGGCTGTGCTCGGCGTCTGGAGTCTGACAGAGCCAGTGGAGTTTCTGAGGACATTTTCTTGGTTTGAAGGCAATCCAATCATTCTGCTCAGGCCTTTTCATCTGGTGCTCAGGTGATACTGTGCTTTTCATCTGCACAGGTGACTTAATAAGCTGCTGCTCACACCTTTTATTACAAATGTGTTCTTGCTTTTGTTTTTATTTGCTGCTGCATTCATTTGTCTGGGCTGAAATCAACAACACAACAACAACAACAACAACAACATTTATTTATAAAGCACATTTAAACACAATATAGATTGATCCAAAGTGCTGTATATAGTACAAAGCAGGTCTACACTATCAAAAAGCAACAAAAAAACAACAACAACACAACAACAACAATAATTACAGGTTTCCAAAAGCTAAAGAATAAAAATGCGTTTTAAGAGTAGATTTAAAAATGTCCAATGAAGGAGCAGACCTCACATGATAAGGGAGACCATTCCAAAGCTTGGGCCCAGCCACAGAAAAGGCCCGATCGCCATTTGATTTGTAGCGACACCGAGACACATTTAAAGGATTAGTTCACCTCAAAATGAACATTTCCTGATAATTTACTCACCCCAATGCCATCCAAGATGTTCATGTCTTTCTTTCTTCAGTGGAAAAGAAATTAAGTAGTTTGAGGAAAACATTTCAGGATTTTTCTCCACACAACGGATTTCAATGGCAACCAGAATGTTGAAGTTCAAATCAATGCAGTTTCAAAGGGCTCTGGACGATCCCAGCTGAGGAATAGGGTCTTATCTAGCGAAACGATCAGTCATTTTCTAAAAATAAATAAAAATAATTATAAACTTTTTAACCACAATTGTTCGTCTTGTGCTGGTCTGCGACGCGCCACGTATTACATCATCACGTTAAGAGAAATAAGTTATTTCTCCACCACCCGTGTAACATCATTAACCAACAGGCTTGGGAGGGTTACTTTAAAAATGTATTCCATTACAGTTACAAATTACTTCATAAAAAAAGTATTCAGTAACGTAATCCAAGTACTATAATATAAAAGTAATGTAACTGATTACTTTTGGATTACTTCAAGGTCACGTATATAAATAAAGTCAAGCAAGAAGAAATATAAAAAAATAAAAATAAAAAATAAAAAATTGTATTTATTAGAATTTGGTCCAGTGCACAATATTTCTAAAATATACACACAGGCCTGAATATATATTTATGTAAAGGGCTATACAGACATCTAGTGGCTAATGTATGGTATTACAGATTATTTTGTTTTATTTTTAACAAATTTTTAACTAAAAAATAAAAACACAACATTTAAATTTTTTACACAATCTACATATTAGTTTATTTAAAAATAGGCCTACATGTTGACTAAAGCCGTGATCTTTCTTAATTTGCCTGACTGAACTTGGGGCGTTGGTAGTGGGAGTTCCCCTACGACGTTACCTAGACAGCGAACTTCCCCTTACGTGATAAAAGATTAAGAAAGGACATTTTCCCTCGGTTTCACAGACAAGGTTTAAGCCTAGTCCTAGACTACAATGCATGTTTGAGCTGTTTTAACTGAACACAACTTGCACTGAGATATCTTAAAATATGTCAGTGCCATTGTTTTATCTCAAGATGCAGGGCAGTAATGTTTTTTCTAAGGCACGTTTATAAAAGCTACTTGAATGTCTTAATTGAACTAAGGCCTAATCCTGGCTTAATCTAAGCCATCTCTGTGAAACCAGGCCGTAGGGTACTAAAAAAGCGACTCTCCTAATTTCTACAAAATAGCAGCGGAATTTCCATGAATCAAAAGCGATTTTACCCGCAGGCAGCATCGTTTCTACTAGCAGCAGTGATTCAATATGCGTCTGAGGAGATTGTAGAAAGCTGTTATTTGCACATGCACTGCAGCGGGTGGCACACGTGAGTCATTACTGGCAACAGAACCAGGAACTACTGTATAATCAAGCAGCGCTTAATATAGTGTTATTATGCCAAAATACTTATTTATTTAGTTTTAAATGAAACCATTGTAATCCTGAAAGTATTCCCCCTTTTTTCAAAATGTAACTATAATCTGATTACTACTTTTTTTGACGTAACTGTAACGGATTACAGTTACTGGATTTTTGTATCCTGATTACATAACGCCGTTACATGTATTCCGTTACTCCCCAACCCTGTTAACCAATGTGGTGGAACGACAAATTTGTGACAGTATGGTTTTGGGAAAAAGTCGTGACTATGTCTTCAACGATGTAGCGAGTTATGTTGTTGTATGCGGGAAACACAACCCTGATTTGCTGGTTCCACGCAACTTCTGGAAACGTGAGTCTCTCTTGAAAAAAAAGAAAGACGCATTTGCAAGTTTTAGATCTAATTAAGGAACTACGGTAACACTTTATTTTACAGTGTCCTTGTTACACGCGTTACTGTAGTGATAACTACACATTTTGCATAATTACATGCAGCTAACCCTAATCCTAAACCTAACTCTATAGTAAGTACATGTAGTAAATTAGTATTACTCAGTACTTAAATGTATAATGACACTGTAACACGAACACCTTAAAATAAAGTGTAACCGGAACTAAGCAGAAACTATGTTTCACAGTGAAGAGCTTGACGCTCTACCAAAGCAAATGTGAAATAAAGCAGACGACATCAGTTACCATGACACGTAGCAGCATGTTCAAGTTGCATGTTAACCTAGACCTTATATCCAAAGAGAAAACAAGAAAACAATACAAAAACCTACTATATTTAAGTTCCACAAGCTACCACTAATATACAGAAGCCGATATTATAGCAGCTATTATACAAGAGAGTCACACAGATATGGAGTGAAGAGCATCTGCCGTGCAGGTGTGGAGGTAAAGAGAGGGACTCTTGACGAAAGGCGAGTGCTGAAGAGTGCTGTTTGAGTGTTAAACGGAGAGTACAACTGCACTCCACTGAGAACAACTCTGTTTCTGGCATACGTTTTCTTACTGAAGTGACAAACACGATGGGCACTATTGTTTCTAGGCACTAGTTTTGAAAAAGAGCTAGTCACTGATTTGAGTGTGTGTGTGTGTTTGTGTATCTGTTTATCAAAGAATCCTGGAGAAAATGTAGCACGATTTCCTCAATAACATTAAGCTGCACTATTTTCAATATTGATAATAATCAGAAATGTTTCTTGAGCAGCAAATCAGCATATTAGAATGATTTCTGAAGGATCATGTGACACTGAAGACTGGAGTAATGATGCTGAAAATTCAGCTTTGATCACAGGAATAAATTACATTTTAACATATTCACATAGAAAACAGATATTTTAAACTAATAACATTGCATCAAATAAATGCAGCCTTGGTGAGCAGAAGAGACTTCTTACCAACCCCAAACTTTTGAACAGTAATGCAGCATTAAAAACTCACCATGTTCCAAGTAGGTGATGTTTATATTTCTGAAAATGAATGAATAAACATTTGAAGTTCTATCGAATTAATTTAATGAGCACAGCAGTTTATCACTGGGATGCAGATAACGTGACACTGACATTTGTTTAGAGCATTTAAGTTTGAAAGGAACATGCTGACATTTACATTTCACATATAGACAGGATATGACAGAGCTAATTAATTTCTTAACAGAAGGTCAGAAATAACAGGCAAATGCCAACACAGATCTAAAGCATGCGTCCATAGATAAACACACATGCAGGATCAGCACTGGCGTCATTCGTTTCGGCAAGTGTCAGTCAAATAAACGATTTGACTGATTGATTTAACTTTATTGTCCTTAAAGGCGATTCTTTATGTAGACAGCAGTATACATACACATAGCAACACAACAGACACACACACACACACACACAAAAAAACCTTACCCCCAATTTATAATAAATCATTTAAAAACCTAATTGCAGCAGGTATAAAGGAATTCTTATATATATTTGATTTGTACAAGGGGAGTTTAAGTCTCCGTCCTGAAGTAAGCAGTTGAAGTTCAGTATATGATGGGTGAGTGACATCAGAAAGGACTAACTGGCCCTTCCTAGTCACTCTATGCTCATAAATGTGTGTGATAGTCCTTAAGTCGGTCCCCACTATCTTGCTGCACATTGTAACTATAATAGTCAACTTCCTCCTATTCTTGACCTTAAGATTGCCATACCAACAAATAATGGAAAAACTTAAGAAAGATTCAATAAAACAAGTATAAACCATTTTCATAAAGGAAGCATCCATATTAAAAGTTTGAGGTTTCCTTAGAAAATACATACGCTTAAGAGCTTTTCCACTAATTATATCAGTGTTTGTCTCGAATTTTAGTTTATCATCAAATAGAGTCCCTAAATATTTATACTGTTTGACCGCTTCTACCTGATGTCCCTTTATGACAGAAGGCAACACAGGTACAGAGCTCTTCTTACGGAAATCAATGGACATCTCTTTTGTTTTCGAAGCATTAATATTTAAAAATGAAGCATCACACCATTGAATAAAATGATCTACCACTGGACCAGGATCTGACTCAAACTCAGGAGAGACACAATCACAGAGTCTGAGAGTCATCTACAAATTTAACAATGTGTCTCCCATTAAAAATAGTCATCAGTATAAGTATAAAAAGGAAAGAGGGGACAAAACACAACTCTTGTTGACAATTTCATAACCAAAAAAGTGCGTGCAACAGGCCTATAATCATTAAGAGAAAGATAATTTATTTTTTTCGCAATTGGCACCAATATGGAATCTTTCCATAGACGAGGGACTTTAGAAAGTTGCAATGATTTATTAAAAATAAATGGATAAATCCCTGAAAGCTGCTCTGCACAGTTCCTCAACAGCCTACCACCGATGTGATCAGGGCCTGGACTCTTTCCTGACCAAAACAACTACGTACATCAGCTTTACTAATTTGAAATTTTACAGGAGTGTTCTGAGTCACTGAATTCCCACAATAATCAGACAATTCATTTGTAAAATCTATCAAAACGAGTTAAAATTGTCCGCTAATTCATTATCAAGTTTCCCTCCTAAAGTAATACATTTTTTCTTCTGTTTAGTTCCAATTATAGACTTCACTCCATCTCAGGCTACATGAGATTTCCCATTTGTAAACATAGTTTCTATCTTTTCCTTATACCCCAATTTTGCTAATTTCACCTCATTTCTTACTAGTTTATGGGCCTCTCTGTACCGAATACTATCACCTTGTTTAAAATAAATATTCCTTAGATTAATCACATTTTTAACATGTTTAGTGGAAAAAAATACAAGATTTGGTCATTCAAAAGAAACCTTGCATAGTATTTCCGAACAACAAGCCTTGGATCACTAAACATGTTAAAAATCCGATCACAGAAAACACATGAAGTGGCCAGGTGTAAACAGCCCCATTGTGTCACATTCACGTTAGTTTGGCCTCGTTATGTTAGGCTTGTTTGAGATGCGCCTTGCCTCGCCTGATATGTATGCGAGAGTAGGCGGCTGCAGTGAGAGGAGGAGTGAAAAGAGTGCAGGCAAGCCGGACAGTTCTCTCTTCTCGCAGTGGATCAGACACCTGTGAGATCAAAGATGGATATCGCGGGATTGACGCTCGTGCACAGTGTTGCTAAT
Source organism: Rutilus rutilus (assembly GCF_951802725.1). NCBI lineage: Eukaryota > Metazoa > Chordata > Actinopteri > Cypriniformes > Leuciscidae > Rutilus > Rutilus rutilus. Next base: position 3,832,688 of record NC_140217.1, on the reverse strand, counting down.
AAACTGGGTGTAATTCAAGTTCTGTTGCTTTTATATGAAAATAAATAAAATGAACAAGACACCCAAAGTACTTGTTATTTAATTCCATTCCAAATACATGTTTATCAATCATTTTTTCTTTAATACAGACATATGTGTTTTTATATATTTTTTTTAATAAAAATTAAATTGCATAACCCAAAGAGATTGCACTGTCAGATAGTTTGGGAATATTCACACATAACATATACACATAAAACATGATATTAGAGTTTTAAAATCAAACATTTTAAAAGAGAACAATAGGCTACATCACAGTAGTTTAAACCAATGAGCATTAAGCTGTGTCGTCAGCAAGTCGTTTCCCATCATGCTTTGGATCAGCGCAGTCAGTGGAGAGCAACTGCGCTCGACTGCAGAATCCGACACGGCCGCCTTGCGCTCGCGAGAGATTTTTGATATACGTCAGCATGACATCAGAGCAAGGCCAGAGAATGTCTAATAAGGCGAGGAGTTTCACTCTCAGTAAACTTCCGGCTTCTGAAATGGTTGCAGTTCCACTTTGATTCCATATGAGGGCGCTCACAGGACGAGTGCAGAATGAATGGAGGTCTATGGTGCTATACCACTCAAAATCCACTTTTCTCAGGATATAATTTTTTGTCTAGTAATTTGAATATTGTATTCGAAAGGAAATGCAAAGAAATTACACTTTGCTGGGTGTTAGATTTTTTAGAGTCACTTATTTGCTTTAAAAAGTCTTTTAAAGTGTCAATGACGTCGTACGACCAGAGATACTGCTTTACGGCAATCCTTCAGTCACTTTGGTGCTTTCGCGCTCTGCAGTTTCTTTTCTCTCCAGGCATCGACAACACAGCTGACACAGGTAAACACACGTGCTAGACGAGTTTTTGTTTTGTTTGTTTCTGGTCCCGCTTCGGATGCCACGATGCCATCAAGCGGTATCTCTGGTCGTAATCAGTCCTTCACTGACCAATCAGCGTTCATTAGCAGAATGCTAGCGTGTTATGGGCAACAACAACTCAACCTGTAAGAAATCGAAAGGACATAAGTACTCGTTCATTCAACTTTCGACCTATAACCCATGTTGAACTTGCAAAACCTACTATCGAATCTGAGATTTCTCAACGGCAATCGGGTGAAAGAGACAAATTTAGCCGTCTAGCCCCATAGACTCCCATTCAATCTGCACTCATGGTCGATCGCCCCCAGTGGAACTCTGGTGGAACTACAACCAAAATTCGGTACAATAGGACTTAATAGGGAGTGGGCAGGCTCTCCGTAGACGGGCTCTGGCAAGGCGGACCGCACTCGGACACATTTCTAACCGGCATGCATCTCGCAATGATCACCGGTGATCAGTTCTGCGCAGATTTTGCTCATCTCAAACAAGCCTGTTTTGTCATTACATGCCTATGTCACTCATTTGTTGTCATGGACACTATGGTCACCATCATTAACACCTGTATATATGTTCAGTTCAGTGTCCGGTATTGTCTATGTTCAGTGTGTGTTGCTATCCGTTTGCCTTTCTGTTGGATCTTTAGAGAATGAACCTTTTGAATTGAATCGTATACGTCTTCCTCTTCCGTCTGCCAGCAACCACCCGTGACACATTGGAGGATGAACTGTGGCCTGCTTCATCACTATGGCAGCTGCGATCTGAAGGAAGTGCATGCTAAAAACTCATTAATTTGGCCAGTCAAAATTAGACATTGAATACTTTGCGCTAAAATGAGCCAACCCACTCATGATGACAGACAGGAGTCATACACTTTCACCGTGTAATACAGTACATAGGAAACTACACATGTCATTATTTAATACTGAAAAGTACTGATTGTGTGCACATGCACAGTGTTCATCGTCCACTAGAGGTTCTTGTAAAGGTCATTGTCGAGGTGAGTGAATGTTTGCTTCACACAGCTGTTCTCTGTAAGGACTGATTTTCCTGCTAAGACAAAACTCACCCTGCAATAAAGCCATAAAATGCACCCATGAAGATAGCAAAGACAGAGCACAGGACAGGATTGTCCTGTCCAAACTTTTCTCCTACCTTATCTCTGCATTTGATTATCATTTGAAATTGGAGTCAGATTAAGCGTAGAGCTAAAGTAATATTGAAACTAAATTCCAATAAATTAAGTGAACTTCACTGGAGCGCTGAGAAGACATACACGCATTATTCCTTCGCCCACCGTTGGATTCCGTCGTTGGGCCAATGGGTGGTCCTTACATCTCTCACACACCCATATGTTCCTTGCACTCCTGCTGTAAGATAATCTGGTCACCCAGTTCCCAGCCCTTCTGAGAAGAGGTGGATCTCTTCAAATCTGATCCTCATGCTGTAGAGATGAGATGACCATCTGACGCATGACGACTAAAGAGGACAGATGTTTAAGAGCCACTGATCAACCTTTCAGGGTATATGATGTCACACTCCATTAGTCATCATGAGTGATCTGACCTTTGACTCTACCTATAATTCCCAACTAAATGACAATGTCAATGTGCTTTATGATAACATGCAACTATGAATTCATAATGTAAATAGATGAAAATATGATTATTTACATGCAAATATTCCAATGATGTTACATTTTGAATTCTGAGTTTTAATTTGAATCAATGCATGCAAATTTAGATTTTATTTTCTATTAAGTTTCTTAGTATAAATGCTGCGTTCACAGCATGTCGTAATTACGAGATGACAATACGTGCCGTTCACATCCTTGGACCCGGAATTATGCATTTCTATGGCAAAACTATAATGGCAAAATGAATCTTCAGGTGGTACAGTGGTAATGTGGTTGCTCTCAGAGAATTCCCAGTTTACAAGTTGTAACTACGAGTTCTACAAGGACGTGAACGCTTGGTACAAGTCAGAATCTCGTACCTACGGTAATTAAGACGTGGCGTGAACGCACATAAAGTTAAGTGGTTCAGACTGAATTAACCGCAGAAATGTGAGCAATGAATATGAATACAGTACTTTTTAATAGATTAAATGTATTTAATTATTAACATTATTTACATGGGGTAGTATGAAATAATCAGCCAGTTAAGCAATGAAGTAATCCCTGAACCAATTAAACAAACACCCTGAGCAGATGGTCATAAATTGGTCCTCAGTGAGCAGTCATCTCAATGAAAATCTTTCATTTCACTCTGTCTTATCAACGGCAGCAATATGCTGTGAGAATGTACAGTTGGTCACATCACAAGACTCTAAACTCAGCGTTAGTTACCTCTTAAATTGAGGTAACACTAATGTGAAGGTTTAGGAATTTTTCAAAAATGTTTTACAATTAACAGATTAATTTTACATAAAATCATTAAAATCGTTTTTTTTTTTTATGTAAATTACTTTTGTTTGTTTTTCTCCAAATAATGACTGTTTAGCTTTGTAATTATATAAAAAGTCACATAGGCCTACCTAGTAACCATAATAATAATAAAAATGGACAAAAATTTTTTTATGGAATATTGCAGTATTTATTATAAATGCTTCATCCGTGCACATCATTATTTTTATTAATTTCATGTGCCTTGTAATGTTGAATCAGAATAACTCCCTCTCCCTCTTGCAGCATCTCTTCTCTTCTCTGATGATGAGGGTGCAGCAACCTGTCACTCACATGAGATCAGCCAATAGAAAACCACAACCATCCAATCAATTCGCTGATGCGACGATTTTACCAATTAATGGGCTGTTCGGTTTCACTTTATTTTGATGGTCCCCTTAAGACTTTCAGTTGACTAAGTAACGCTGGACCTACATGCCAAATAACTCTCATTAGAGTATTAGTTGAGTATAGACTGTTAGGTACATAAAACAATAGTCACAACACACACATACACTAACACACTCACACACACACTCACACACACAACAATAAAACAAAATTAAAAGTTAAGAACAGGTGCAGACAGTTTGGAATGTTTGGTTGAGATATAACTTAAACTCATTGATTGAAATAAATACAGTAAGTTTCGATGATCTTTTAATCTCATTCCAAGCAGTTGGTGCACTATAAATAAAAGCAGTTTTTCCAAACTCTGTCTTCATTAAGGGAACATTTAAAAGAATATATCTACTTGAACGCAGATTATACCCTTGACTATTGACCGTTAATAGACTAATCATATACAGAGGAAGCTGGCCAACTATGGCCTTGTACACAAGTATAAGCCAATGCTTGTACCTTCTTAAGTGAAGTGAAGGCCAAACTACCATTTCATACAATGCACAGTGATGAGTATAATAATTTGTACGAGTTATAAATCTTAGAGCAGAGTGATAAACAGAGTCTAATGATTGTAAAAGAGCCTTAGTGGTATTTCTGTAAAAAAAACATCTCCATAATCTAAGACAGGTAAGAAGGTATAGCTTCCACCAACGTTCTCTTGGCTGACTGTGAAAAACAGGCACTATTCCGAAAATAAACCCCCAGCTGTAACCTTAACTTAGATAGCAATTGTTTAACATGTAACTTGAATGATAAGTCCTCCTCCAACACAAAGCCTAGATATCTGTAGGAGGAGACCAGAGAAGATTCACACTTATGTTTCCTAGAAAAGACCATGCATTTTGTTTTCTTATCATTCAGAACTAGTTTTAAAGAGAGGAGGTTGCGCTGAACTATTACAAATGCTTCCTGCAACTTTGAAATGCAACTATCAATGGAGGATGCAAACCAATACATTATGGTGTCATCTGCATATAAATGAATACTTGCATCTGATAGGTTATCACCAAGATTGTTAATATATAATGTAAATAACAGGGGACCCAAAATGGACCCCTGTGGCACACCAGATTCAATACTGAGCCTATCAGAAAGAGACCCCTTAATTTGCACCCTTTGGCACCTATTCTTTAAGTAGTTCCTAATCCAACCTAATGCGGTTTCAGAAAGACAGATACTGTGTATCTCATACAGCATTCAACAAATGAGGACTAAATTAAGCAAGTCATCGTGTAGAGGCAAAAATACAAAGTTCAGGCACTACTCAGAGTAGCATAAGCCAGACAAGGGAGGATTAAAGAAAAAGGAAAGATTTTTTCTTTAATTCTTTTTTTTTTTTTTTGGCTCTCTGTGATGGTACCACGAGCCATCGCTCATTGGCTGATCGTAGGCTTCTGGTAGGGATGTAGACTCGTAGGAGGGAGTGAAAGTAGGAGGGAGCTGAGCCTGTGGTAGATCTGTAAGCAAGTGTCAATGCCTTGAACTTGATGCGGGCAGCGAGCGGTAGCCAGTGCAGAGAGATGAACAGAGGAGTGACGTGGGCCCTTTTGGGCTCGTTGAAGACAAGACGGGCTGCAGCATTCTGAATCATTTGTAGAAGTTTAGTTGCACATGATGGAAGTCCAGCCAGAAGAGCATTGCAGTAATCAAGCCTAGAAATGACCAGGGCCTGGACGAGAAGTTGTGTTGCATGCTCAGTTAGGAAAGGCCTGATCTTCCTGATGTTGTGCAGTACAAACCGGCCTGATCTTTGTAATTTGGTTTGTGAAGGTCAGCTGGTCATCAAATATTACTCCAGAATTTAAAAAATTTCGGATGCGAATTTCGGACTCAGTGTGCAAGGGCCTTTAGAGTTAGAAAAGAGCTGGAGGACGAGTAAGAAATTAAACCTGATCTGACATGTCCATTTGTGCCATATTTGATTTGAGAGTTACTGATAGCAACATTTTCAGTGAATACAGTGCATGAGTCATACTAACTACTTTTATGATACTTTCATTGTGCTTTTTTGTCCTTTCTGGAGCTTGACAGTCACTGCACCCATTATATGGTAGAGATATTATTCCAAATGTCACCTTTGCAGATATTATTGTGAGGATCTCTCAAAGATGCAACAGCTTTCATACTAAGACAATATTTACTATAACCCCATCCCTAAACCCACACACAAACCTGTTGACATGATTAGATTGAAAGCAACTCTAGGATGTGGCTGATTCTTTTAAGCATTGTGGACCACTTTAAATGTCCTCACAATTCGGTTTCACTGTATTTGTGAGGACATTTTTAACAATGTGGCCCTCACACATACGTACAGACAAACCTGTAAACGTGCACACACACTGACGGAGAGAAGAGGACGCCTGTGGCTCTCTGTCCCTCTCCAAAGAGACTCCACATCTTCAGGCACAGTACTCACTCACTCACACACACACACACACACACACACACCACATCAGTTCACATCAGGTCACAGAGAGACGTATTGAAAGCTGTTTATCTACTCACAGAGTCAGATTAGGAAGCCTGAGGACGTCCATGTGAGAGATGATCATGGAATAGAGAAGACTCTTATTTTTCCTTTAGAATTGGCTCCCTTTCAGTCCGTGAGTTGAATTGAATTGGACACATTCCACAGGACGTTAAAATGGAATTTGAATGACAGGTAGATGAATTTACTGAATTAAACCATGCCACACAACAGAGTTCATTATAAATGGGTTTATTCTCTGTAACAAAGCATATTTGTTCTCTAATTCCCTAAACTACAAAATGATTACAAAATGTCAAAATGATTAAAAGCCGCACCACATTTTCTGTACATTATTTTCAAAATCAAAATTCTAGGAAAATTCTGCTTTTATTATGATCCATACAATGAAAGTTATTTTATTTAATATAATAAATATAAATTAATAATGAATTAAAGTACAAAATTAAATTATTTGAGTATTATTATCATCATCTAATGTGTATGGGTAATTCATACTGAACATTTTAATTTATGAAACCGCAGTTATACAGTATAATTCCATTGCATTTTAATTCAATTAGTTAAATTCAGCCCTGTTTCCACAACATTATTTGCATCATTGTGAAAAAAATGTGTGTACTATAAACCGAGACAAATAAATTCTGTGTGTCAATAAATGAGTAAAATCATCTGCAAAATGATGAAAACATAAACGTCAATAAATGACTGGATACACATTAACTGAGCACAAAAGAAGAGCCAAAAGATGCATACATGTACGCTAAACAGCACATTATACACTAAGTAAGGCTTTGCCATAATGTCATTTACAGTAGGCTATTTAATTTCTTTCCCCGTGCGTCCACTTAATTTTTAATGCAAACTGTCAACATTTACTCAGTGGCGGAGTGGGGTCAATGTAGCTTTTGTTCCAGATTTTTGCTTAACTATATGCACTGCTGTGCCGAAATTAAACACTGTTCACAACAATCCTGATGGATTTCTAAAGTACTTAAAAGTGAAACAGAATGAAAAGAACGTTTTGGGCAGCAGCCTGGCCAATGTATTTGTATTTTACTATAATAGGAAAGTTCTAGGTTAAATCCCCCCCCCCCCCCCCCCCCCCCTCCTTCCTAAATGCTAAAGAGCATTCTTTAGAAATGTTGGCCCATATTGATAGGATAGCATCTTGCAGTTGATGGAGATTTGTGGGATGCACATCCAGGGCACGAAGCTCCCGTTCCACCACATCCCAAAGATGCTCTATTGGGTTGAGATCTGGTGACTGTGGGGGCCATTTTAGTACAGTGAACTCATTGTCATGTTCAAGAAACCAATTTGAAATGATTCGAGCTTTGTGACATGGTGCATTATCCTGCTGGAAGTAGCCATCAGAGGATGGGTACATGGTGGTCATAAAGGGATGGACATGGTCAGAAACAATGCTCAGGTAGGCCGTGGCATTTAAACGATGCCCAATTGGCACTAAAGGGCCTAAAGTGTGCCAAGACAACATCCCCCACACCATTACACCACCACCACCAGCCTGCACAGTGGTAACAAGGCATGATGGATCCAGGTTCTCATTCTGTTTACGCCAAATTCTGACTACCATCTGAATGTCTCAACAGAAATCGAGACTCATCAGACCAGGCAACATTTTTCCAGTCTTCAACTGTCCAATTTTGGTGAGCTCGTGCAAATTGTAGCCTCTTTTTCCTATTTGTAGTGGAGATGAGTGGTACCCGGTGGGGTCTTCTGCTGTTGTAGCCCATCCGCCTCAAGGTTGTGCGTGTTGTAGCTTCACAAATGCTTTGCTGCATACCTCGGTTGTAACGAGTGGTTATTTCAGTCAAAGTTGCTCTTCTATCAGCTTGAATCAGTCGGCCCATTCTCCTCTGACATCTAGCATCAACAAGGCATTTTCGCCCACAGGACTGCCGCATACTGGATGTTTTTCCCTTTTCACACCATTCTTTGTAAACCCTAGAAATGGTTGTGCGTGAAAATCCCAGTAACTGAGCAGATTGTGAAATACTCCAACAGCCATGCCACACTCAAAATTGCTTAAATCACCTTTCTTTCCCATTCTGACATTCAGTTTGGAGTTCAGGAGATTGACCAGGACCACACCCCTAAATGCATTGAAGCAACTGCCATGTGATTGGTTGATTAGATAATTGCATTAATGAGAAATTGAACAGGTGTTCCTAATAATCCTTTAGGTGAGTGTATATATATACACACACACACACACACACACACACACACACACACACACACACACACACACACACAAATACACTGACAGTTACACAATAACAAAGCATGTGGAGCATCTATACTGTCTCTTCTGGTTCTCTAGTTTTCACTAGAGCAGATTAAAGTAGATGAAGAGTGTGTTCACAGTCACACTTGCAGGTTTAGTTTGGTTTGGTTTGGTAAGTGCAGTTCATCTGAATAAATGTGCCGACAAATAAGCCGACAGAGACCTCTTAAAAGGTGGGTCATAGAAGCCACCTTTATAGGGGGTCAAATTATACGTCATAGAAGACGCTTTTTTGTTTTGTATCTTTAGGTTTGTTCTTAAAAATGGCAGTTGCTGCATCCAAAATCACACACTTCCCTGCTATATAGTAGTTAAAAAACAGTATGTGTCACAGTACTCATTAAAAGAGTAGGCAAAAAGTCCCCGGATGAGCTTCTACTTCCGGTGAGATTCTGAAGTGTGCATATGATGGACACTTTACTATCCGATGAGGCCACGGGAGAGGATTTATGAATGGAGGTGAAGTGACACAACTGACACTGATAGGTCACATGATAAGGGCAACATAGCGAATGTAGTACAACCGGATTACATTCATACCACACACATTCATACTATATAGATCAAAGTAATTACTTATTCAAAATAAGTACATACTCTAGAGAGTATGTGATTTCAACTGCAGATGTTGTTGCCTCTTATAATAAACTGCTTGTGATGCTCGTCATTTATAAATCACTTTGAATAAAAGCTTCTGTTAAATGACTTGTAATGTATTTGCTCTTTGAGATTTCAGATTTTTAAAGTGCCTCTATTATGCTATTTTAAAGGTTCCTAATGTGGTTTCGGAGTCTCCTACAACAGGTTTACATGCATTAAAGGTCAAAAAAACACTTTCATTTCCTCATAATATACATTGCACATCACCACATTTTTCAATGATTCTCAAACGACTCGTTGGATGAATCAGTCTTTCTAAATCCCTCCTTTCCGAGAGCTACTCTGCTCTGATTGGCCAGATGGCAAAGTCTATTGTGATTGGTCTAATTAAAAATGATTTTTTAAAATTAAAAACAACTCGTAAAGGCAGTTCAGAGTCGATTCTTTCTTTTTGGAGACAATAACTTCGTGCACTTTCGACTTTACAACTTTGTAGATCGTTTACATTCATAGACAGCAATATTACACACTGCATGAAAGGGAATATCTGAAAACCCATAATAGGAACACTTGAATGTTACCTTGAATTTATAGCATTTTTTTTTTTTGCATTTGTGGGGAAGATGTAAGATGTTTCTCCCGGCCTTTGGGGGGAGCTGTGTTCTAGGAGTGTTTCATTGTGTCAGTGGGCCCTTCCTCGCATGGGTGGAGCTGTTTACTTTAGTTCTATTTTCCTTGTGAAAAGGTAGGAGGGTTTTCACTGTTCTCTGTTACATTACATCTATTTAATTTATTTAATTATATTGGCCATCCATGTTGTTTGAGGAGATATGTTGCTGTTGAAGATGTTTGCTAACAAATATGTGCAGTTATTTTCAATGGATGGTTTTGTATTACTGAAATTATTTAATGTGTTTTGGTTCCATGTGGTGGGGTATATTTTTTGTGTATTGAATTGTGTTTGACGCTTGTCTGAGTATTTTTGGGTTTGATTCTTTGTGTTTTGGATGCATCTGACATCTGACATTTGACAACTGCAGCTAAGACTGTGTTATTTTGTTTTATAATTTTGTATGTAACTAAGAGTTCTATTTTCCTTGTGAAAAGATGTCGCCGTGTGCTGCAGAGTGGCTGATGCAAATACATACAGTAAAGCATTACTGCTGTGACGACAACGAACTTGGTGTCCTCCTCATTCAACCATCATTCAAACACAACGCAGAGACATTTGGGGGAGCACACAGACGAAAAGGGTTACACATTATTTGATGTTGCATTACCTTGAATCAATAACACTTTAATATATGAATATTACAGAAAAAATACAATTTATTCTCTGGCAAAAAACAACAACTTTCAACTGCATTAGGCCTAAACGTTAAGAGCTATTGACAGATCTGATCCTGAGAGAACCATGTACAACTAGCCTGGGTTTCCCCATGCTGCCTTGAGCGCAGCGCGATTTTATTCACGCTGCTAGGCAGTCTGGATACCATGGACCAGATTTTCGCCTCAGCTAGGGAACCAATCACAGAACGGGGAGGGAGCAGCAAGACGATGACGACATCTATGCGACACACCGAAGCAGTTTGTTTATATCTATGGCTCCAACATGACAGACGTAAAAATATATGCATATTTTTAGGAACACATCTACAAAAATATGCCTGTATTTCAAGTTGATAAAATAATTTAAAATCCACATCAGTTTATTATTTACCACGCCCTCCCAGGATCTATAACGTTACCTAGGCTACTTTCACTTTTAAAAATTCATCATAACTGCGCGCGCGCGCGATCTGCTTGCAGTCGTCGAGATGGATGCTGAGGAGTTGAAGAAAAGAATAGCTAGTGGAGATTGTAAAGTTGTCGACAATACGTCATCAAAAATCAAGTCCAGTGTGTGGGAGAAATTTGGAGTTATCTGAAGAAAATATTGTGAAAGGCTTTGCTGCAAACCTTTTCGTGTTGGATAGCCGCAAATGTGGAACTTCATCCCTGAGGAAGCACGCAGAAACTGTGGTAACAAAGCAGTTTTTTTCTAACAGTATTTTTCATATTTAACACTGTTAAGTATGTGTGGTGTGCAGGGCGTGTTTGAACCCAGAATTGTCAGATGTAGGCTAGACGAAATTGCGTGGCAGATATAGTGTTGTAGCCGCGTCTGTTATTAGGCTACTCAGTTTTGTGGTAACGTTAGCCATGTTCTTCATGTACCGGCCTTTTGACAGCTTCGGCTGAAGTTGTCCTTGTGTTAATTGTCGTGTAATAACTTCTGTATGACCTGGCAATAAACATTTTTGTAAGTGTGTCTATAATGTGATTGTCTAAACTGATTTTATTTCGGGTGCGGGTCGGGTGTCGGGTGAAGATTTTAATTAGTGCTGCTTTCGGAAAACTGGTCGGGTGCTGTTTTAAGCACTGCGGGTGCGGATTTACAAAATCGGACCCGTGCAGGACTCTGGTGTACACATAAATCTCTGACCCATCGTCGTCTTCTTCGTTGAATATCTGTCGCTCTACATACGTCATCTGGTATAATTGAAACGATTGGCTATGAGCTATGTACAGGCGTATTTGATAGACATTTGTAGCGCCCAATAAACGGCTCTGGGCATTCGTAAACCACGCCTCAAATACGAGAAAATGAACATGTGGTTCCCAGACCACGTCTCAAAGAGAAAGAGGTCTGACGTTAGCCAGGCTAATGTACAACAGCATTATTTCTATAATATCCTAAACAAAAAGAATGCAATGATCAATCTGATGCCCATTGCAGATGTTTGAACTGGAATTGACATTCCTCTCCACAGAGTCCCGTTTCCACCGCCGAGAGCGGCTGTACGACATGGCGGCCGTATCTGCGGCTCCATCTCTGTGGATTTGGAGATGAGTCTGCATGTGAAATCTTCACCTGTGAGGCGAGCCCTGTGATAAGAGGCAGAAATCTGAGTTCACAGATGAGAGAGGGTGTGTGGAACGACAGGGATTTGCAGCTTATCTCTGCAGCCGGATGATGAAAACGCAAACAGACTCATTAAGTTGGGATGAAATGACACCGGACAAGTTCATCCAGACCAGAAACTTAAAGCAGGAGCTTTTTTATCAGAAAGTGATAGCAAAGTAAGAATATTTTGAGAAAATATGCTCCATCATTTTAAACATGTAATCCATGGCGCCTGGCGGATGTAAATATTCCTCCTGACTTGGAGAAATTGCAGCAGCTATTTTGCCCATGGTTCCCATTTCGTAAAAAAAAAAACAAAAAAAAAAAACATATTTTGATTATGTACCAGTGACAACCATAATCTAAAACCAAATTCACACCAGAAAAACAGCAGTAACAACCAAATTGACATTAAATTGAGTGTAAAGAACAAAATGATCCACTTTGGAGCCCAACGCAAAACAATTACCATCCATTTCCATATATGTTTAGATCATTTTATATAAATACCATTCAAAAGTAATAAAAAAAAAAAAGTTGTTACTTTCATCCAGCAAGGACACATTAAATTGATCCAAAAAGACAGAAACAATATTTACATGATTTTAATATCAAATAAAATCTATTTTCAAATAAATGCCATTTCATTTCATCATAGAAACCTGTAAAAAAAAGTTTCGTTTCCACAAAAATATTATGCTTCTTGATCACCAAATCAGCATACTAAAATTATTTCTGAAGGATCATGTGTAAATTGTAATGATATCTTGTATGGTTTTTAGAGTGTTTTTGATCAAATAAAACACATCCATGGTGAGCATAAGAGACTTCTTTCAAAAACATAAAAACATACATTTATATAAAAAAAGATATATGCGATACATCAATATAAAAAAATGTGTAACATCATTTTGGAAAACCTGCAATGCTCTAGTCGCTAATATTTCAACAATAGTGCAAATATTTCTTGTTTATAGCCTCTAGATGCCAAATGTTAGGTAACACTTTACTTAAAGCCTTTATATCATCTTATAATGCATTGAATGGTCTCATGAATAATTGTAACCACAGTTATGTGGTTATCATTTCATTGATACACCTTTAGAAAGTGTAATGCATTAAAAAAAGATGACAACCAATTTCAGATGTAACAAGAAATCTGCATTATAATATTATAATGTTCATTATGAATACCTTTATAATGGATTACATAAAGCCTTTAAGTAAAGTGTTACCAAATGCCAATCATCGTAAGTTATAGCGACTGACGTCTGGACATGCATTTAAATGTCATAAACTGCAGTGTGTACTTGGCAAGTGTGACCTGACCTCTGACCTCTGGCTCTTTGAGTGACTCAGCTGCCATTGCACATGTGCTTCAGAGAAGTAGACGGCAGCTCAAAGCACTTTTTCTCAGCGTACGCTTGCGTGTGTCACCAAAAAAGCCACTCTGTGTCGACTCCGAATCATAATAAACACCCACACACAGCGGTTGTGTGTTTATTGGCATTGCAGCGCTGAAGCTGTAAACTGTGTTGGCTGCAGGTTGCGCTCTCATTGTCAGTGTGTCAGCGCAGTGGGCCTGATGGCTTCTATTTTTACTGCTTAAAGTGGGTTTATGTAAATGCATAATTATACAGGATTATCGTGGCAATTTTAATCTTCCGCTGCTCTAAAAAAAACAAATTAACAATTCAAAGTGAATGATCTGTGCTGACAGATAAGAATAAAGTAGCTGGGAACAGAGTTTCTCATTTTAAATATAGCTGCATGTAGAGCAGCAGCAAAACAGACAGAAGAGCGTGAAGCGGCTCGAACTCAACGTGACTCTTTGAGGAGTTTGAGTTTGTACTTGAAAGAACATCTGCTCAAATCACTGCGTAAGGAACCTGACCGTGCATGAAATGTGCATTTAATGTGCTATTGATGTCTGAACAGCAATATGCATATAGAAATATGCAGAAGAGGTCATGCATAATAAGCCCCACGTATGGATATTTCAATAAAGCTTGTCCACGTCCATGTCTACCTGTCACGGTCAGATGAGATGAGTTAAAAGGGCTCTAAATGCAGATAAATATAAAACAAAACAAAGATAGAACACAGAGATAATCCGACCGAACACACTCGTAACAACGTGCACAAAACACAAACAACGGCAGACAAAGAACAGAACATATACAGAGCAAACTAATGATCAGAATAAGAAACAGGTGTGTGAAATCAATGAAGCCATGAATAACCATGACAACCACCAAAACAATGAGAAACAAACTGAGAAAAGTCCATGAAAATGAAACTGAATGTGACAATACCATTTTCTGCTGACTGGAATTTATAAAGTGTTAATATGCATACACTTATAATAAAATATTTAAGCCTTTATTAAAGATTTATGCATTAAAATTACACAGTATATATAAAAAAGAATAAACTTAAATGTGATATCTAAAAGAAACATGAAGGAATAAGATTTATGTAAAAGCATTAATAAACCGAATGTGTTCTAAATAATCAGGTTCATATATCACAGATATACAGTAGGTAAACCAATCTTAAACATTTTAACTAACTGAATCTGGCTTGTTCCACAGCTAGCCATATTTGACTTCTGATTAATTCAATTTAATTGTTTTCGCAATTAACAGATTTATGAAAAGGTTAAAAAATTTAAAAACATTTCAAAAATATGATTATTTCATTAAAATGTATTAAAAGCAAATACCTAATAACCTAAGCCATGATTTATTGAGTGTTCTGTTGGGATGAAATTTAGACTCGATTCCTGCGTTCACTCCATGTTGTTATTACCGTAATTACAAGATGACAACATGCGACGTTCTAAACTGAGCTGTAATATAAATCTGCAGCGGTCAGGTGGTACAGCAGTCATGTGGTACAAGTCAGCCATCTCAGAAAATGATTTACCAGTTGTACAGGAGTTTACAAGTTGTAATCACACGTTCTATGAGGACGCGAATGCTTTTTACAAGTCTCAGATCTGCATGCATCAATAAACGGTAACCTCTAAACGTTTGCTCCGGTGCGGTGAGGAGAAGGTGCTCCATCACCAGACATGTTAGGAGTGATACCACTGTTTTTTGTTTTTCACATCATGTTGAAACACCTTATAGAAATAAATCACCTCCAAAAAAAAAAAATTCTGTCATCATTTACTCACCCTCAAACCTTCTTTCACAGGCAAAAAAAAGCGATTATGGTCCAAAATGATGCTCTTTTCATCTCATTTTTAGCTCCACAGAAAATGTTAAGGAAATAATGACAACTTTAATTTCTCAGTAAAGTATTCCTTTAATATCACGCGTTTACTCCAGTGGGATGTTGTCTGAAGCACTAATGGGAACTATGTTTGCCAGTAAAACACCTCTTGCTCATCCTGATGTCTATGCATTCACAGAACCGCTGTAATAATGGCACATTGACATCATTTCCTCACGGACCCCATGGCAGCAGCAGTTCAGGAATTCAAATGTAGGCATTATATCTGCACGACTTGTTGTGTTTGCACTATGTGTGTGTAAACTTGTGTATATGTGTGTGTAAACTTGTGTATATGTGCACTTCGCACTTGATGTTGCTGCTATTTTGCACCTGAATCCTCCCTCTGGGATCAATTAAACACACCAGAACTGTCTGTCTGTTTGCGGAAGCAGAAATCAAATGTATTTGGATAACACATGTGACACACACAGAAGTCTGTTTAGAACCGCATGATGGACTCAGACACTGAGTAAAAATGATATTGACAAATGTTCCACATCCGTCTCTTTCGATCGATCAGTTTCAGCCAATACGCGCTCAGCAGAAATCACACAAGATCAAGCCGTGGATGGGAGTTTTTGGGTTTATGAATGTCTTTTCTGCCGACACTATGCTCGTGCCAAATCTGGACCTGTTCAGCTTATTTAAAATGCAAGTGTACACCAATAAGGTCCTCTGCAACTCTGCAAAAAAATATTTTTTACAATATTTTTACCTGAAAAAAGGCGATAAATTATCTTAATATTGTTACAACAAACTAGGCATAATGGCATTTTTTTGTCTCCATGTTTTAAGCAAAAATAACTAAATACAAGATCTGTTTTGTTGTACAGTATAGTTTATTATACAGTATATTGTACAGAGCTTCAAGTAGATGTATCCCGTTTTAAGCACAGATTTTTTTTAATTAAATTAAACAACCTTTGTTCATCAGCAAAAATCTGATTTCTGTAGTTATTTGTAGCCTGAACAACAAAAATCATCGAAAACCATGACGTCCGATTAAATCTGATTAAATTAAAAGCAAATTAAACTGGGAACATTTTTTAAAAGAGTTTAAGTTAAAGTCTGGCAGCAAAAGAGTTTACAACTCTGAATTCACTTATTCACATATTCCATTCAAAATGTATTGAACAGTAAATAAATGAACGAGAGTCTGGTTTGAGAAACAGCATATTAAAATTGGAAATGTAAAACAGTTTAGGTCCAAATACCAGCAACAAGAACCATTTGGAAAAGGGTTAAAGGAGACACTGGAGTGAGAAGTGGAGAGAAAGAATGGAGTTTTCTTGCATTTTTGGGGTGTTGGACCAGAACTGTTTGTGTGACCCACAAGGCAACAGCCATTAGGAAGGAGCGGTGACCCACGACAGACCACTGAACACCCAATGAAACAGAAGCACTGAGATACAAAGAAAGAACATTTGAGATTCAGGGCGAGATTGAAAGATAAAGAAAGAGAGAGAGACACGGAGAGATCAGGATTAATGGACTGTTCTGAGAGGTCAAAGATGGCTT